>NC_059104.1:143325974-143642086 GCF_020740685.1 Jaculus jaculus
TCCGCATGTGCTACAGTCTTCTGAAGCTGTTCACAGAGAATACAATCCATGCATGGAATGAAAAGCCACCTATTGAGGCCAATTTGTACAAAAGGCTTGCTCTTGACTGCTCCTGGAAATAGGCCCATGAAACCACTTCAGGGAGACCTGGAGCAGCCATCCTCACAGCTGTGTGCTGTCATGCTTTGGAATTTGTCAGACAGACTGCAGTCCCAAAATGTCCACAGAGCAAGCAAAGAGACATGTAACCAGTGCCCTGACTTTTATACAGGGTAGGAAGATAGGAGCCCAACTAATAATTCTGCTAAAATTTTATTTGTAACAAAAATTCACTGTATCAAATCTTGATTGTTTCTTCTGTCCATGATTCCACAGCCCAAACCCAAATGCCTCCTTATCCCAGAGCTTTGTGTATAGATACAATGTCACCAGGGCATCTTTCCAGAAGAGGGTCCAGGAACTGCTCTGGGATCTCCAAGCCAAGGTTACTTAGCACTGATAAAACTTCAAGGATGATTGAGGAGAGATTTTTCTACTTGATCATAGCATGAGATGGAAGAATTCAGCTTTTGGCTCCCATTTCCTTCCCCGTGGTCTGGCTTATCTGTTACTGGTACCAAGAAACAACTCTCCCAGGGTGACATCAGTCAAATCAGAGAATAGTTGTCCACCTTTCTGTCAACATGTGACAGCCATGGCTTGACTTTCACTTGTTTCATTTATATATTTGAGAGAGAGAGAGGCAGGTGGAGAGAGAGAATGGGCACCCAGGGGCCTCTGCTCATTGCAAATGATCTCCAGATGCATATGCCACCATTTTGCGTCTGGCTTATGTGGGTACTGGGATATCAAACCTTGGTCCTTAGGCTTCCCAAGCAAGTGTGTCAACTGCTAAGTCATCTCTCCAGCCCTTTCACTGACACTTTAACAGCAACAGAAGTTCAATGATCACTTCAGTCCCCAACCCTGCTGCACCCATCCTTGGATACAACAGAAGTGCTGACCATACCAGGGGCAGAGTAGGGCTGGGCACCGTTGCCTCTTCTGCCACACAGGTACGTCAAGATGGAGCTCATCTGGCTCCACCCCTGAGCTGGGAGACACACCTTCTCCTCCTTTCTCACCCATAACCTCCTCTCACAACGCTAAAGTGACAGCTGTAACACACTTGTCCAATCATGGAATTGACTCCACAACTGGGCAGAAAAGCATGGAGGAAGTCAGGATTCTGTTGAATACCCGTTCCCAGCCATCTCACCGTGTAAGGTAGAAACCTGGCACTTAGGAAGCTTGTTTGTCGCTGTGGTTCAAATTCTGTTCTAACTTAAACCTACATTTTATAATTAACTTTATACCTCAAGGCGCATTGCTTTCACAAGGCTCCAAGCTTCTGCAGGCAAAGGTAATTGTTTTCCCCCAGCTTCACACTCAGTAGCTGCAGATGTGCTTACAGGAGACAAGTTTACACTTGGTCAGTTAGGGCTAGAGATACTTGGCAGTGACTATTCGGTAGCGTCCACAAGCTCTTAGTCAGGGACTCCATTCCCCACGTGAGCAGCTGTTTCCTATGGGCCTATGTGCACATCTACCTTTCTGATCAGAAACTATGACAGTGTAAAGTAAGTTTTCAGTATACACTTACTTCATTTCTTCCTACATATCCCATCCCTGGGCAAATCCATGTGATTGAAGATATTATCAGAAGCCACAACTTTGAGTTACACCAAAGGCTGCACAAAGGCAGTGGGCAGGCAATAGTCTTGTTTTTTCAAGGTTGGGGATTCCAAGGTGATGATCATTGGCCACTAACCCCAGACAGACCCAAAGTCTCCACCACCATTAACACACAGAGCGCAGGTCAGACAAAAACCCCATCCAAACCTCATCTTCTTTGATGCAAGGTTTAGAAAAACTCTTAACACGTGACAGATCAATTTATGACATACCTAAAACACAACCTGGAGAGCTGTTCACAAAAGCGCATCCTGGATCAACTGCCAAAAATTTCTGGGGGTCCAATCCAGGCATCTGTGCTTCTTTAAAAAAAACCCTGAAGGTGTTTAGCCAATTCTGAGAACCAGTGCCCTTAACGAAACAGGGGCCCACCTTTGCACCCATGGTCCACGCCCCGCAGTGCCTACCTATGTAGAGCGAAGAGTCCTTCCTCCGCACGTGGTCGTCGATGTAGGAGACCCCGAGGGGTTGCACAGGGGTAGCACCGATGCCCAGGAGTACCTGAGCCCCAATAAGCAGCAAGTACATCATGTTGGTGGCTGTCCGGTTGCGGCAGATGAGGTCAGGGTCCGGCCCCTCGTCTCCCCCGGAGCCGTTGGCAGCACAGACATCGCGGCCCTCGGCGCCCCAGCGGATCTCGCCGGCCTCGTACTTGTACTGGTGGGTGAGGAACTCGGGCAGCGCAGACAGCAGTGCGCCCAGCGCCATCACGATGCCCCCGCAGCCGATGAGGCGAGGCCGGTGCCCGCGCGCCCCGAAGTAGCTCACAAACAGGATGAGCGCCAGGTTCCCGATCTCGAAGCTGCTGGCGATCACGCCCACGTCGGCGCTCTGCAGGTTGAACCTGCGCTCCAGAGTGGTCAGGACGCTCACCTGAGAACAAGCAAAAGGAAATCTCAAAGCCTGTCCAAGGGAGACTCTGAGGGGACCCCTCCCCTGCCTTCCCCAACTACCTCGTGATGGCACCAGCTGCAAAAGGCAGATGCAAAAACCAAAGAATCAGAGAAGCATCTGCGTAGTTTGGTAACACTGATTCAACTAAAGGATTCAGTTTCTGCTTTTTTCCCCCCTCAGTACCCATTTCCATCTTAAAAGTTTGTACCTCTGTTGTGTAAAGCTGTGTGACCCATCCCACATACCTCCACCACAAAGTCCTGTAAAATTACAAAAGTTCACAGTTTGCACACACTCCCAAATGCACATCTGTGTTGAGCTGTGAGGATGCAGGGACCAGAATCATTTTATTAGGATGTCAGCCAAGCCCACCTTAAAACTCAAACAAAACTCTTAAGCCGCAGAGTGGACAAGCTTGATTAGCTAAGAAGATATTTCTTCCATCATTCATTCATTCATCCTGAGGAAGTGGGGACTGAGACATGGGGTTTCACATATGCTAAACAAGTGCTCTACACTGAGCTAAGTCCCAAGCCCTGTTTTCATTTTATTTGAGATTATCTCACTAGGTTGCCCAGGCACTCACTCAGTGTAGGCCAAGCAAGCCTTGGATTTCCCTGAGCCTCCTGCCTCAGCCTCCCAAGGAGCTGCAATCACAGGCCTGGTAGTAAGATAATCCTTAACTCCACTTCCTTCTGCACATTTCCAAATGACGGAGGTTTCCCTGGAGGCCAACAGGTACACAAAACCCTGACTGTTCTCAGCACTGTAGCCCTGCCGGGGATCCTCGGTTGAGATACTGTTATGATTTTTCCCACCTCTGTATTCCTGTCTGTGCTGTATTTGTTTAACAAATATTTACTGAACATCTGCTGTTTGCCCAACAATGTCCTGGACACAAAAGATGGAAAATGAGGAGGAAAGGACACCTGTCTTTGAGAGGTGTCCAGGTGGCAGAAAGGTAGACATGGATGCATCTGGAACACAAAATGATTGGAGATCATGTTCCTTATGCAAAGTTCATGCCGAGCAACCAGGGGCAAGGCATTATTGAAGGGTTTCTCCGGTGAAAGGGAAGATGAGATGCTAGCGTCATGATGGGCATCACAGGAAGACAAGTCGTTCCTGGAGAGCCCTGGCAGCTGACTGAGGACCTTGTTGGGGAAGGAAGAACATGTCAGGCAAAAGTATGTGCATAGCACATGAGTTCCTCACAGAGTAGAGGATCATCTGAAGCAGAGGTCATAAAGAGTCACAAGACTCACCGTGAGGAATGTTGGCAAGCCAACGTAGGCAGTGTGGTGGCAGATATGCAGAGCTTAGGAGAGAACTGAGGTGAATCCTTAGTGTTTCCTTAAATCAATTGTGAGCTTGGACTAGTTTCTGGGAAATCATAGTCCTAACACCCTCTGGCATGATATGTGTGAAGGACAGAAAGGATGACTCAAACTCTGTTGGCTAGACAGCCTTTTCTTCCAAGGCAGGGCTGTGCAGAGAGGCAGCAAAGTACAAGGGCCCTGCCAGGGTTCTGGGCATGACTGCCTGGGTCCACCCTCAGTCTGGGTGAGCAAGCTACTCTGTGCTTTAGCTTTCCCATCTGTGAAAGGGCAATAAGGCCGTAACCCCACAAAGAGAGGCCAAGAATAAAGCACATGTCTGTGCAAATGCTAGCTAAGGACTAGCCACAACCATTACTGTCATTTTCATTTATCTGTGCACACCAGGGAACATCCAGGGTTTTAGGAACTTAGGGACCATGGCAGTGTGGTGAATCGATGCTGGAAAAGTGAAGACATGGATGCAGTGGAAAAACCAGCTGGTTTGTTACTGAGGGGAAGGGAACGCTAAGGCCCTCATCAACTCAGTAGTAATGGCGATGAACAGGAATGGTCAAAGGAGAAACATTTCAGGGGCAGTGCTATATTTCAGGCCAATTGGGCTGGGTCTGCTGACAAATTGGGTGTGTGCTGCTAAGCAAAGGACAGGAAGGAGAGTTCCAGGGGGCTAACCTTCCTCCAAGAATATAAATAGGGACAGTGTTGTAAACACCCATGTATATAATCTTCCTGTCACATCCCATCCACGAGTATCCATGCACATACTCAGACTCTTATGATGAGTTGCCGGTACCTGTGTCCCCTTAGTATAATAAGAGCAGGTGGCCAGGACATCACTCCTCACCTCCTTTCAACAATATGCATTTAAACTCCCCCTTGAGCCCAAAGGATCTCAGCCCGACCTGAAGATCAGAAGCATTTGGAAAGCACTAACAACTCTAGATTCCTGGGCTCCCATGGAGTTTGTGACATGCCTGGGCCCTGAGGTGCTGGTTGAAGCACAAATCCTATTTCATTGCTGACAGGAGGCAGGGACATAGTCACCAGACAGCATATCTGAACCACACCAGCTCTGTCTCAGCAGCCATGTCCCATAGAAGAGTATCACATGCAGGAGTATGCATTTACGATGCATGGAGCATGCATTTACGATGGCATATGAAGGTAGTGAGGATTCAGACAGCTGTGGGCAAAACACAAAACAGTTTTTCTAGAGACATATTGTGCCTACAGCTCTAACCCTGGATCAACAGAGCACCTCATGGGGGTGACAGGAAGTATCAAGTCTTTCTTTCTTGACCTGTGGCCTCTGCACGCTTCAGTGGTGCCCTTCTTGACCAGCCATTCAGTTTTTGCAAACATTCTGAAATGGTTCTCTGTGGATCAATTAGATCGGAGGCTAACGTCTTCATTCACTTAAAGCACAATTTTGAGAAGCTGGACAAATTAAGTATTCATGAGGCTATAAAAGCCACCACTTGTGGCTTTTATGTGGTAGTAAGCAATCCAGCATGGAGGGAGCTGGGTGCTAAAGGGAATGACTGTCGTTACTTAATGGGTAACGGGACTGATGGGAACATCTGGATAATTAGAGACAAAGGGGCAGTCGCTAAAGAAGGCAAAGAAAAGGCATTAATGCTGGGCCAAGTGGACATAAAGTTCGCATGGAAAGAACACAGTATCTGTCAGGTTTCTACTGCTCTGGTGGAAGGGGTTAAAAAAAAAAACACAAAAAAACAAGGAGGAAAGGAGACAGGGAGGAAGAAGGAGAATTTGTATTTAAGAATCTCCTAGGGATAGATCACCCAGTGTTTAAGGCACTTTCCTGTAAAGCCTATAGACCCAGGATGGATTCCCTAGTATCTGTGTAAGCCAGATGCACAAGCTGACTCATGTGTTTGGAGTTCATTTACAGAGGCTAGAAGCCCTGGCATGCTCATTTATATATATATATATGCACCCATACATACATATATGTGTGTGTATGTGTGTGTGTGTGTGTGTGTGTGTGTGTGTGTGTATACACACACACACACATATACACACACATATATATGTATCTATGTGGACATACATACATGGAGAATCTTCTAAAACTCTTATTAAAAATATAGATTATGGGGCTGGAGAGATGACTTAGCAGTTAAGCGCTTGCCTGTGAAGCCTAAGGACCCCAGTTCAAGGCTCGATCCCCCAGGACCCACGTTAGCCAGATGCACAAGGGAGTGCACGCGTCTGGAGTTTGTTTACGGTGGCTGGAAGCCCTGGCATGCCCATTCTCTCCCTCTCTCTCCCTCTCTCTCTCTCTCTCTCTCTCTCTCTCTCTCCCTCTTTCTCTGTCTGTAGTTCTCAAATAAATAAATAAATTAATTAAAAAATGTATAGATATGGGCTGGAGATATGGCTTAGTGCTTAAGGCATTTTCCTGCAAAGCCTCAAGAACCATGTTCAATTCTCCAGGTCCCATATAAGCCAGATGCACAAGGAGACACAAGTGTGCAAGGTTGCACATGTGCACAAGATGGTGCATGCATCCGTAGTTCGTTTATAGTGGCTGGAGACTCTGGCAATTTTATCCCTCCCTCTCTCTCTCTCTTTATCTTTCACTCTCTCACCTAAAAATATAACTTAGGTCCTGGGAAGGTGGCTTATTACTGCAAAGAGCTTGCAAGCATCATTCTAACGCAAGGAAGTAGAGCAGCGCTATGCTCACTAGTATGAAATACATAAGCACAGGGCATATGGATGTTTACAATATTGCAACATGGTATATCTGTGTAGCTTTTCAGCTGGGGAGCTGCAAAGTCAATTTTAAACTCACCATGGTGTCCTAGGCTGGCTTCAAACATGAGATCCACTTGCTTCAACCTCTCAAGTACTGGAGGCCAAGCTTCTACTACTATGACAAGCTCCAATCCAGCTCAGAGAGCACTCTGTTAAATCAATTTTTTTCAGAACCTATTTTCACACTTTTGCTCTGGGCAAAATGCATGCTGCTCTGGGGGACTCACAGCCGGCACTGAGTAGGTGTTCATGAAGCAGCTCTGGTGAGAAATGAGGACCGCTAGCTTTGTGCTGACATGTCATCAAAGGCGGGGTGCTTGTGCAGTGAGGCCAACAAAGTCAGATTCTAAAGGCCAGGCAGCTGCCTGGAGGCATGGAGTAAAAGAGTTTGCAAAAGTCTGGAAGCAGATACTAACAATAGTTTAAGAGATGCCAATATCACTGTGGCCATGAAAAAGACCTGAGCTTGTCTCACTCAGGGATTCCTAAATGGAGTCTGGCATACTTTTTCTGCAAAGACCCAAAAAGTAAATAATTTCAGCTTCCAGGCCACATGGTCACTATAGCAACCATGCAGCTCAGCCGTTGTACCACAGAGTAATACCTATGGCAACATATGCACAAATGGACATGGCTGGGTTCCAATAAAACTTTACTTACAAAAGCATAGAATGAGTAAAATGTGGTACACACCCGTATGTACACTACCCAGCCTTTTGCTTCACAAGTCTGGCAAATTAAAAAAACAAACCCGCCTGTTCCTAATTCATTTACGGAGCACTGCTGATACTAACATCAAGAAAATTCTAGGTACAACTCAATGCCAGATTGTATTGGCTTGGGGGTTTATTTAGTTGTTTAATCCCATAAAAGCAATTTGCAAGCTGACTTAAGTTTCTTGCAATGGGGAAAGGGATTCTAGTCTCGAAACCCACAATTCCTTTTCTTTGATAGAACAGCAATAATAATTTCATCAACCAACGGGGCATGGTGTGTGGCTTTTGTTTGCCATCTAAACAGCAGCTCCTTGCAGTGAGTAATCAGGCACAGAGGGTAAATGGTGTGCACAACGCATTGCTTGTGAATTCCAGGATCCTAGGTTTACAGAGCCACGTGACCCAGGACAACATAGTTTAGTTCTTGCTCCCACCTGCCTCATGAATAGATGAGGTGAAAGAACTGGTTGGCAATGTTGCTTTATTTATGCTACACTCGTTTAGCTCAAATCAGGCTTGCCGAATAAACGGGTTTCATTGTTTATAACCATTTTAATAGTGTAGTAAGAATTACGTTAAAACACTGACTATGACTGGCCTCTAGCTCATATCGTCCATGTAACAAATTTACTCATCACTCCAGTCACTAGCACAGTTCAATGCTACTTTTGTATTTAGGCAGGGCCTTACTCTACCTAAGGAGGACTTGAAATTCACTGTGTACCCTAAGCTGGTCTCAAATTCATAGTGACCCCCACCTCAGCCTCTCAAGTGCTGGAATTATACAGATGTGCCATCGGGCTCTAATGAACTTTTTAATTCCATGAAAGTAATTTCAAGATATATTCCATGTCCTAGTTGATGTGCCAAAAACATGTGTCTAAAAACTTTTTTAGATGCTTTCTTACTATGTAGTCAGGGCTAGCCTCAAACTCCATGATCTTCCTGCCAGTCTCTTTGAGTGCTAGGATTATAGGCATGCCCTACTGCATCCTGATAGAACATATCTTTTTGTATGGTTATGTGCTGCGGAAATGTGTGAGAATTGAGAGCCTCACATTGTCTGGATAAATCTAGGTAAGACATGTACTCTGACTTCCCTTCTCTCTGTAAGGTGGAAATGAGTCTGTTTTCATAGCCTGTCTTGAAGGGGAATGCCCTGGGCACCCATGGGTCCTGTAAATACGGGGGTTGTTGGGGATGCAGCATGCCCCACACTCCTGTAGCCACCTGAGTTACCAGTGGTCTCAGTCTCTCCTTTTCGTCCTCTTCCTTATTCTGTCTCGTTACTGGGCCATTCATTGTGAGCAGGTCTTAAACAGGAGCACTTTCTCTTTCTCTGATTACCTTGAGAGCACCAATTCTGGCCTGTGCAGACACATTAAGGCTTAACTCACAGGCCTTGTACTGTGTCTGCCACATCCCACATTTTCTTCCACTTCATCATTTGCATCTTCCTCAGACCATTTCTCCCCTTACCCTATCCTTCCATCCCTTCTGTTTCTCCCTTCTGCACCTGCCTTCCCCAAATGGCCCTAAACTATATAGGAGACAATGATGTTTACCATTCCTTATACTCTGTGAATTTTATGTTCAATTAAATCTAAGAGAATGTGTACTGTTTTATAACCCTTTTCCATAAACAATGATAAACCACCCAATAAATGTAATTGGTTTCAATGTGTAAATCTCATTGATTTTCTCTTGTAGGTCTTTGGTCCAACTAACAGCTGAACAAAGGTCTCCACTTTCACCAGGCACACAAAAAATTCTCTCCCACTCCTTACCTGAGCTGTTGTTGCAGATATTTTGTCAACAAGAAAAGTTTTATTATCACTTTGTGTTGAGAACCTTTCTTACTACAACCTGGGAAACTGTTTCAACCCACAATTTGCATGATGTCAGGTCTTTTTTTTTATTTGAGAACCTTTAAGAATAAGAAACTAGGGCTGGAGAGATGGCGTAGCGGTTGAGCGCTTGCCTGTGAAGCCTAAGGACCCTGGTTCGAGGCTCGATTCCCCAGGACCCACGTTAGCCAGAGGCACAAGGGGGCGCACGCGTCTGGAGTTCGTTTGCAGTGGCTGGAAGCCCTGGCGCGCCCATTTTCTCTCTCGCTTTCTATCTGCCTCTCTCTCTCTCTGTCACTCTCAAATAAATTAATAAAAAAAAAATCTTTAAAGAATAAGAAACTAAGTGATTTCCTTAGCATTCAATGAAGTAGAGAGGACCAGATGTAGGCCTATGAAAGAGACTTCAGTATCCACATGCACTAAGATTGAAATGTACAGATGCAAGGCTTTTCCACTTGCCCCAGGGCATCATTCTGGCATCAACAAGCTCCCATGAGAATGCTCAGCATTAAGACATCTCTAGCACTCCCTCCAAGGCTCAGGGTCCATTTTGGAAGAAGTGTCAGAAAGAATGTGGTAGCCAAAGGAAGGAAGGGTAAGACTGCTTACAATGCTGTCTTCCAGATACAAAACCACCTTGATATTCATAACTGCCCAGTGCCTGACACTACCTACACAAGACCTTCACAACAGAAGAAAAATAATTATAACATAAAAATAGAAGAGAGACGATTTGGAAAGAACAGATTCAATGAAGGGTGGGATTTGGGAGGGGTGAGGGGAATTATCATGGTTTATTGTCTATACTTAGAGAAATTGTCAATAAAATGGTTAACAAAAAAAAAGAAAGGAAGAAAGGAAGGAAGGGAGAAAGTAAGGAAGAAAGGAAGGGAGGGAGGGAGGGAGGGAGGAAGGAAGGAAGGAAGGAAGGAAGGAAGGAAGGAAGGAAGGAAGGAAGGAAGGAAGGAAGGAAGGGAGGAAAATAAAAATCCTCATGAGTACCTGTGCCTTGCTAGGGACTGATACAGAGACTAGAGACACACAGTTTGACAAGACTTAGTCTATACTCTCAGCCAGTGCAACAGAGATGATAATAAGCAATTATCACAAAGGATGAATAAAGTCTCTCTCCACCATAATATAGAGAAGTCAGAGGCAGTACCCTGAGAAACATCAGTTATCCAATACCCAGTAATGGGGACAGAAAAGGCACTGAGCAAGTTTCAGAATACAGAATACACCATGTTAACTATGATTATTTTGAATAGGTATTTATTTCTCATGCTGCATCCAGTCCTGAGCATTTTTCAAACACTTCTACATTTGTCTACACTGATAGTTGATGTAGTATGTAATACAATTACCCCATTGTGCAAACATGGAACCAAGACAAAGTAATGGTGTCCACTCCACTGGGAAGTGGAGGGGTCCTTTCCAAAGCCCATCCCCACAGATCCCAGAGCACCAAGAAGAACCAGCATTGTGCCCCTGACTCAGAGGTGGCCCCCATCCAAGTGAAGAAGGCTGATGGATACTTCCAGGCAAGCAGAGGCAACCTCAAGCAATGGGTGATCAGACCTGCTACCAGTGGAAAACAGACAGGAAGAAAATTAGCTATTGTTAAAAGTTGTGCAGGGAAGAAAAAAGCTCTGATGTCAAATGAAATATTTTTTTTCACTCCGCATTTTTTATTTGTTTGTTTTAGTTGTTTATTTATGTCCTATGGATTTTTAACACAAGGTCTACGTAGACCAATCTGGCTTCTAATTTGCTACATAGCAGAGGATTGTCTTGAACTCCTGCTCCTCTGCCTCCACCTCCTAAGTGCTGAGATTATAGGCAAGTGCCATTACATCTAGCTCCTGAACTCTGGATTAAACAAAGATAAAGCTATCTGTACCACAAAACTTACAGGAGTTTTTCAAATGCCATTACCCACTGTCAGTCATCCATCAAACATATATTTATGCTGTATTTCCAGAAAATCTTTTATATTGTAGTTTTGTTTTTTGAGGTAGGGCATCACTCTAACCTAGGCTGACCTGGAATTCACTTTGTAGTCTCAGGCTGGCTTTGAACTCACAGTGATTCTTCCCCTCTTCTGCTGCCCGAGTACTTTCAGAAAATATTTTGACCTTGGATATTTTTGTTTTGTTTTGTTTTTAGAAAAACTTGCCATCCCTTGAAATCACATATATTTCCAAAACTAACAAAAAATGTGTGTGTGTGTGTGTGTGTGTGTGTGTGTGTGTGTGTTTATCAAGAACAAAGGTTACTAAGGCTGATCTGAGACAAGTTTTCAGCACGTGGTAGGACCAGCTCTGCTGCTTGTGGGAACTAGTTATCTCTCCTACCTTACCTAACCACTACCAAAGTTAATTAGCAATGACCACGGAGCTGTGTTTTCCATTTTGCTTTTCATGCTGGGAATTTCATGCTTAAATCTACAGACCTGAAAAACCAGTGATGTAAGTAGGATGCCAGTGTGAAGCATACCCATTTCCATTCTCTTCTCTTGCTCTTCCAATTCTACTTGGAATTCTACGGGATCATACTGTTTACAAATTGCCTCCACCAGGCAGGTTACAAAATCATTATTAATTCCTCAAGAGCAAATTACCAGATAGGTCATATTAGGATTTACCTGACAGGTTAAATCCTCAAAAACCAAGGTAAACTACTCCACTTAATTATATCCTCTCTTGTAAATGAGCCTCATAACTTGAATGATAAAAAAGTGATACAGGGCTGGAGAGATGGCTTAGCGGTTAAGCGCTTGCCTGTGAAGCCTAAGGACCCCAGTTCGAGGCTCGGTTCCCCAGGTCCCACGTTAGCCAGATGCACAAGGGGGCGCACGCGTCTGGAGTTCGTCTGCAGAGGCTGGAAGCCCTGGTGCGCCCATTCTCTCTCTCTCCCTCTATCTGTCTTTCTCTCTGTGTCTGTCGCTCTCAAATAAATAAAAATTAAAAAAAAAAAGAAAGTGATACAGTTACAAACACTGAAAAACCAAGTGTAAGATAAACAGAGGCCACACTCATACAGCACCTGCCCAGGGTAGTATGAACAAGCTTCCGGAAAGGCTAGAAGTCTAACTCTGGCATCAAAGCATTGAAGAGACAGCCATACACTGTACACACCCCACTCTCTTGGCCTGCCCACACCAGTTCACTGCTCTCACACGGTCCTTGAGCCTTCTTCTATTATTTCTGCATATTTCAGGCATTAATCACCCTTGGCCTTACCTAAGAGGCCCAGTGCCTGATGCCAGGCACAAAAGTTATCTCTGCTCAAGTGAAAACTGACAATGTATGAAATCTAGCCTACTCACTCATTCTGCTGGGAAGAGCCTGAATAAAGAGGAGCTCAGAACCCTGACCAGGATCACACACCTGTGACAGGGATGTTCCCTGATACCCGGTCCAGCCCTACTCACCCCTATGCCAGAAGAAAAGTAGACATCTACCTACTTGACTTCACCCTGTACTGCATGAGCTTTTCCTGGGGAGACACAAACAAATGCCTGCTCACTCCAGATAAGGCATCAATCGTGGACCAAAATAAGATTCCACCCAAGTCTAGATTGTGAACCAGGGAATATACTGGGCTTACTTACAAGGGCATGGATGAGAGGTTATTTACAGAAGCATGGGTGACCCAAATAAACTGCATGGAAAAAAAAGAAAAAAAGACATAGTTCCCCCTTCAGTTAACTCCAGCAGTGCCTGAGAACACACGCGGCTGACAGAATTACATGCAGCTGGCAGGAAGTGCAGGAGGCAGTGGCACCTCATGGGAGGGGAGAGTAACCCTCTCTGCCCCTTCCTTCCACAAGGAAATGTGAACAGGCCCGGTCTTGAGGGTCTCTTGTGAGAGTCACAGCTAGTCAGAAGATGCTAATGGCTGTCATGCTCAGAGGACAGTGTTCCGCAGCGCCCCTCCTGAGTAAACCAGCTACTACTTGTGGGCTGCCTGTCACCAGCTTTATGTGCTAGCAATGTTGTGCCTAAATAAGACCCAAAAGGTGTGCCTGCAACCAGGCAAAGAGTGGAGAAGCTAACATCTACGTGTGTTGTGGCTTAAATGTGAAATGTCCCCTACAGTCTCACGTATTTGAACAGTTAGTCCCCAGATGGTGGCACTGTTTTGGGAGACTGAACAACCTTTAGGAGGTGCAACCTTGCTGGAGGATGTGGGTCACAGGGAGAGGACAGGCCCAGAGTTTTATAGCCTAGCCCTGTTTCTAACCCCTTCTCTGTTCCCTCAATGCCTTCTCCACCTCAATGGATCACAGCCCCTTAAATCATGAGTTAAAAGGATTCCTTCTCCTTTAAGTTATTTCTATCAGATATGCTGTCACAGCAGTCAGAGAAGTAACCAATTTAGCCTGGGATGTAATAACAGCTCCTGCGCTTTCTGGAGGCAGGCGGGGTACCATCACAAAGGGTAAGGGGAGGAATATGCTACGGGGAGTACCCACCTTGCCTCCACCAGGGAAAGAGCTTCCTTCCCTCCCACTCAGCATGGGTCCCTCTATATGCCCCGTCCTTTCCGGTCTCCTCAAGAACTTTGTCCATCATTTCTTCCCCTTTGTTTGCTCCATCTTTCTTCTTCTCCTTTCTACTGGCTCCCTCCCTACCTTGTCCATTCAAATACCTGATTCTCACCTATGTACAAATAACTTAAATTTTTTCCCTCCCATCCTTGTTTTGTTCCGTCAGGCATTGTAAGTAAAGTCCCCATTAGCTGGACATGTCTCTTTGTTTTTTATGCTCCATCAACCCTGTTGTAGGCAAATTACATATTTTTTTCAAGGTATGTCCTCACTCTAGCCCAGTATGACCTAGAATATACTGTGTAGTCTCAGGCTGGCCTCAAACTCATGGCAATCCTCCTACCTCTGCCTCCTGAGTGCTGGGATTAAAGGTATATACCACCATGCCCAGCTAAATTCCATTTTTATCACTATAGTGCTAAGCCACAGGAATGATAAAGGTTCTCCACATCCTCAGTTTCTTCAGTTTGGTTGGTATCAGGTTTCTCTGTTCTCTGGCATAGCTGACAACTTTCTCTTGTGATGGGAACAAGAGCTGCCCTTAACTGATTCTCCTTCTACATCCCTATCTGCACCCTCTCCTCCTTTCTCCTTCTCCAAAGCCATAATTTGCCAAGAACACATCTGATGGTACATCTCGATATTCTCCTGTCTGACTTCCACATGCTGATGACAACCAACCTCTCTCTTAGGCCCAAACTGCCGCCATTGACAATGACTGGCCCTCTCCTCATGATGGCCGTGACACTTGGCCCCAGTATAGAGCTCTTCCTCTTCTGTCGTTGCAGCCCACCCCGCTCTTCTCATCACTTCCTTCATGAACATCATCACTGGACCAACACCTGCAGGGCCTGGGCCTCAGAACCCTGAGAGTCACCCCAGGTTCCCTCCCCAGCGAGTGGTCAAGTGCAAACCCAGACTGAAGGTATCTCTGAGCCTTTTCAAGTGCATTTTCCCTGCCTTTGCTCTTTCTTGCTTTGCCTCACTTTACCCACCTTCCATTCAACCATCAGTATGTCCTCAGCTTAAAATTCTCCAATGATATCCACTGCCAACTGGAAAAGTCCACATTCTTTGTATTGAGGTGATAGATATGCTCTCATCTGGCCAGACTTTGCCTCTCTGACGTCTCTTTATACCAATCCCAAATTATTTTCATTCCCCAGATTTCATTTTTGCCAAACTTCTAGCCCATTAGCCTTTCTCTGCACAAGCACCTAGATCAGCATTCTGGAAGTCCAGGCTGCTCTGTCCACCCCTAGGGTGGATGCCAGGGAGCTTCAGAAAGAGTGGCAATCATGGTAATTCATTTCTTGGAAATGCAAGTATGCAGATCAGGTCTGGATCATTCAGCATGGCATGAGTGCAGCAGCAAGCATTGTGGGTAGTTCCTAGGAGAAAGGAAAAATACACTGACCAGCCTTTACCCTCAACAAGATTCCAAACATTCCACATCCCCTACTGCCTTTTCTCCCAGCACCTGCAGCTGCTCTGAGAGTTGCTTGCCTTTCCTGTGAACATCAAATGTCACTTAGCAAAGATGATGAGAGGCCAGATGGGCTGACTGTGTGCAAGGCATCATACCAAGGATGGTAAGCAGAGATCCATCCAAATACGATACAAAATCTGCCATGGTTGAACCAGCAAAGGGAGCTAATAATATAGTCTTCACAGTACCAAGCACTGTTCCTATTATTCCCTACAGATCATTCCATTCTTATAAAATCCCTCTAGTGGGACAATTATTATTCCCAATGTACAGAAAAGGAAACAGAGACCCAAAGGTTAAATCTTTTTCCCTAAGTCTGGAAGCTCAAGGACAGGGGCAGGACTCAAGCCAAAGCAATCTGAGGCCAAAGACAATATATTTTACTGTCATACAAGTTGTCTTATCCAGAAAGTAGGAAAAGACAACAAGGCTGGAATGGAGAGGCAACTTCTTTTCTGAAAGAGTTCTAAGACTGAACCTAGGCTGGGCATGATGGCACACGCCTTTAATCCCGGCACTTGGTAGGCAGAGGTAGGAGGATTGCCGAGAGTTTGAGACCATCCTGAGGCTACATAGTTAATTCCAGGTTAGCCTGAGCCAGAGTAAGACTGTACCTCAAAACAAACAAACAAACAAACAAACAAACAAACAAACAAAAAAGACTGAACCTAGCAATCAAAAACAAACTTTTTAAGACTGTAAATTGTTTTACCTTGGGTAAGAACACTTGGTCTGTTTCTTGCCCCTTCTACCTAGGTTGCCTAGGTAGTTCCATCTGGAAGGCTACCATGCAAAACAGTAGTCCCACTGATGAAGAGAGTTTCACTTTGTTTGGAGTGGAACCACAAAAACAACACACTTAGTGACTTCAGACAGCGATATTGATAGTAAACAAGGTCACCCAACTCATCTACCTTGAGGTTGTGTGCAGATTAGGGTATGCAACTCATCTAGTAGAAAGGCCCATTCCCAGGGCTGAAGAAATGGCTTAGCACTTAAGGTGCTTGCCTGCAAAGCCAAAGGACCAAGTTTAGATTCCTCGAGACTCACATAAAGCCAGATGCAGAAGGTGAAGCAAGCAGCTGGAGTTTGTTTGCAGTGGCTAGAGGCCAGGGCAATTCTCTCTCTCTCTCTTTCTCTCTCTATCTCTCTGCCTTTTTCTATCTCAAATAAATAAATAAATTAAATTAAATTAAAAAAGAAAGACTTATTCCTAACAAGTTCCCTGCAGATCTCTGGTTAACCAGAAGGGTGTACACATCCAGACACACACACACACACACACACACACACACACACACACACTGACCAGAGAAAGAGAATATACATGCAGAGAAAGCTCTTGCTTACTCCTCCTTTCTAACTGACTATGAACTTATGCATTTAGACAGAGGAGATGGAAAAAAATTAAAACCTGCCTTGACATCAAATGTAATCTTTGTGCTTAATGTACTTGAATCACACCTCTGACAAATCATTGACTTTTAGGACACAGAAGCAATCACTGTGAAGCCATGCTGAAAAACAAATACAAGAAATGAAAACATGAGCACACACAGACACACACAGACACACACACACACACACACTTAACCAAGACAAGAGAAATCACATAGCACATTGTAGACAGGTTCTATAGACTTAGTTCAGGCAAGGAATTAAACAAGCAGCATCACAACTAACCTCTGGGGGTGTGGCATAAAGCAGAATTTCATAACTGTTAGAGCATGTTATATTAAATATATAGTTTTCAACTGAGTGTAAGCAAATTAAAAAAAAAATAAAACCAAATACCAAAACAGATATAACCCTTCATTACTCAAGAGACAAATGGAAGTCAAATGAAATAGTCTCAGAGTAGACCTCAATGTTTTGACATAGCAAAGAACCAATACACCTTTAAGAAATGTGTTCAAAGAACTAAAGAAGTCTATTTTTAAAAGATAAGCAATAGCACAACAATAATAATTCAACAAATAATAACCTCAATAAAGATAATCAAAACCTTCTCCCCGTAGATCAGCCAACTGAAATCTGGAAAAAGCTGCCCTGTATGCAGCCTTATGGGAGACAGAAATCATCAGTGGTGAAAACAGTGGACACTGGAAGCCTCAAGTTTGACCAGACAGGCCAAATGACTGAACTAGTGCAACAGTGACAAGTCTGCTCTGAGAAACTAACAACTCTCTAATTGCACTGGGGCCCACTCTATGGGAGGGAATACATGCCTGGTACTAAAAACTTAATCAAAAGCCTAAGGCAGGGAAGGTCATGAGCCTTAGGGATCTAAAGCCTATTCATGTCTGGTTAAATGCATATATTATGCTCACCAAACTGCCCTGAAAGCACTACACTTAATGTTCATATTCATATATTAATGCTACTATCACTTTTGGATACAGAAGCTTCTCTTTTCAGATGGTAGTGACCACTGGGATGACCCAAAAGGCAACATAGTGTTGAGAAGAAGGGATGGAGGAGTGTCCCTCAATAAAACATCTCTATCGCCCTCCAAGGCTCAGGGTCCATTGTGGGAGAGATGGCGGAAAGAATGTAAGAGCCAAAGGAAGGGTACCACCCCTTACAATGCAATTGTCCACACAGAAATTGGCCTCGACACCCAAGACCTCACATTGCCAAGTAATACCTTCACAAGACCCTCATAAAAGAAGAAAAAGATGATGACATCAAAATAAAAGATGGACTAATGGAGAGAGGGAGGGGATATAATGGAGAGTAGACTTGTGAAGGGGAAAGTGGAGGAGAGGGAAATATCACGTTTATTGTATGTAAGTATAAAAAAAATTTTAAAAGATAATCAAGTAGACATTCATTAGTTTAAAAAATATAATACTAAATTTGGGCCAGGCATGGTGGTGCATACCTTTAATCCTAGCACTCAGGAGGCAAAAGTAGGAAGATAGCCATGAGTTTGAAGCCACCTGAGACCACACAGTGAATTCCAGGTCAGCCTGGGCTAGAGTGAGACTCTACCTCAAATATATATACATACATACATACGTGTGTGTGTGTGTGTGTGTGTGTGTGTGTGTGTGTGTGTGTGTGATACAAATTAAATGACAGGCTCATGTCAAAGAGCTCAAGATGAGATATGGGAAATATGAAGAAAGTCTCAGTGAATTTGAAGTCAACATTACCCAATCTGAAGAACACAGAGAAGCGAAGGTCTTCAAAGGCATCATCAGGAGGGCCTGTGTCACCCTGACTTTGATTCTCCAGAGACAGTGTAAGTAATTAGGTGTGTTCATGCACACCTGTAACCCGCTCCATGGGGAGCAGAAGAGAATGACTGGGGTGGGAGGCAGCTGCAGGTTCAGTAAGAGACTCCACCTCAAGAAAACACATGGATGAGCAACAAGGGGAAGGGACATGATGTTCTTCTCTGTCCTCTGCATACACACATGGGACACACACGTCTGCATATCACACACAAATACAAAAAGAAAAAGAAAATGATCTGAAGCATAAAGAAAAAGGGAATATATAAGCCATGAGAAAGCACAAAAGTGAGCAATGAGGGCTGGAGAGATGGCTTAGTGGTTAAAGGCACTTGCCTGCAAAGCCAAAGGACCTAGGTTTGATTCCCCAGGACCCATGTAAGCCAGATGCACGAGGGAGTGCATGCATCTGGATTTCATTTGCAATGGTTGGAGGCCCTGGTGCACCCATTCTCTCTCCCTCCCTCTCTCTCTCTCTCTCTCTCTCTCTCTCTCCCCCTGGCTATTTTTGTATCTCTCTCTCAAATAAATAAATAATAATAAAAAGAGGGCAATGAAGAAGGAACAGAAGAACAAAACAGGCTTGAGATATAAAACAAATCATATAATGGCAGATGCAAAATCAACCACATCACCTCACCAGAGCCCCCAAATACATGACGTAAAGCCTGACAAGATGAAAGGAGAAATGCAGAACTTAGCCATAATGGTAGGAGAAGTGAAGAACCCACTTAGTGACTGATAAAAACAACTAGACAGAATCAGGAAAGGCAAAGATGCTGCAAGCAATGTGACCTCCTGGTTTCACTCCACAATAAAATGACACACAGCTCTGTTTTTCCAACAAGTAATTTGAATAGACATTTCACCAAGGAATATGAGTGAATGTCTAATAAACATTTGAAAAGATACTTGGCTTCATTAGTCTTAGAGAAAATGAAATAAAACTCCACAATGAGATACCACTACCCACCTACTAAAATGTGTATTAAAAAATATATACATATACATATACATATACATATATATATATATATACACACACACACACACACACACACACACACATACACGCACGCACACACACACACACACACATCAGTACCAACTATCCAAATATTGCCAGTGGGAATGTGAAAGATAAAATGTATACGGACACTTTGGGAAAACGACTGAACAACTTCAGAAGTAAAGTTTATGACACGATGCTACAAGTGCACTCCCCGAGCTCTTCCCAAGAGAAACACACCCGGGCGTACATCTCAATGACTGCCACTGTTCATCACCCTCCCACATTATGAACAGTGTCCATCAGGGGTCTCAGAGGAACAAACCATACGTATCCACATACACCACAGCAACACAATACCAAGGAGTAGTATTCAGCAATGAAGTGGAACATTAAAACATGCTGAGACTAGGATTTACCTCAAAAACTGTGGAAAGTGAAAGCAGTCAGATGTGTTAGAATACACACTGTGTGATTTAATTTATATTACGTGTCCAGGAAAGGCAAATCCAGAAAGAAAAAAAAAAAAAGTAGATTTCTTGGGATTGGGCTAGGGAAAGAACTGATATGAGCCTGAGCCTAGGCATGAGCCACCTTTATTTATTTTATTTTTGGTTTGGTTTGGTTTTTCAGACAGGATCTTGCTCTATAGTTCAGGCTGGCCTCAAACTCACAATCCCTTGCTTCTACCTCATGGTGCTGGCATGTGCCATCACACCCAACAGTGAACTGACTTTTCACAGTGATGGCAACTTTACAAGTTTATTAATCACTTAAAATCATTGACCATGTACTTTGAATGAATAGATTCCTAAGGCATATAAGTTATATTAGTTACCTTTGCAGTGCTCTAAACAAAATACAGAGATTTTATTGTAAGACTCCTGGGTTCCGAGGATCTCAGTCCATCACTGCCGGGAAGGCAGGGCAGTCTGTGGCAGCAGAGGCTCCTCGCATCCCAGTGGAGCAGGAAACACAGTGGGTTGGAAGCAGAGGCCACATATAACCTTCAAAGGATGTTCGTAGTAACCTACTTCTACCAGCTAGGTTCCACGTCCTAAAGCTTCCATGTTTCCCAAAATATCACCACCCACTAGGGAACAGGGGACCCAAGGAAGACATTTCAGCTTCAGCATATAACATAAATTATATTTCAATCAAAAGAGAAAAAGACAATGTATAAAGATGGTCTAAATATACAGTTATGTGTTAAAGGCCATAAGAAGATGGGAAGGTATTGAAGGAGGTCACGAAAGGTTTCTTGGAAGAGGAGTGTACCAGTTAACTCCTCATTGCTCAGACAAAATACAGAACTAGGAGTATGTTAGAGAAGGAAAGGGTTTATTTTGGGTTATATTCTCAGGGGGAAGTTCCATCATGGCAGGGATGGCATGATAAGAGGGGACATCCAGGCATCACATCTTGTCACATCAGCAGAGGAAGCAGCAAAAGTGACCTATGAACACCCAGTAGGACAGGTTTAATGAACCTCAAGGCCTGCCCCTGATGACACATGTCCCCAGCGAGGCTCTCAAAGGCTCCACTATTGGGGGATTAAGGATTAGGCTCAATCGCAAACACATGAAGCTATGGAGACTATAATACAATGAAACCACCACATGGAAGCTTTGGAACTAGGTTGTGTATAAAAAGTAAGCTGCTGACCTGCTAAAATGAAATAAATAGGGTTCTAAGTGGAGAGACACCAACATGCCAGTGGTAATATTAGGGAAAAGTTGTCATGGTTGGTGAAGGGGGATAGGTAGAGAAAGCCTGCCAAACAGCCCCAGTCTCTGGCCCTGGGACAGCTTCTCTTGTAATGTACTCTCCTTATTCAGGGAGTTATGGACTTGGTGTTAGTCTGGCTATCTGGAAATCACTCCAGCAAGTCCAGAACTCCAGAAGATGTTGATCACCCAAGGTGGTGTTCTGACAGTTCTTTGGGACATTCTGAAGTGATTTAACCTCCAACAGATAAAAACAGCTCTTCAGCATAGAATGCCGCGCCTGCACCTCTTTCCAGAATTCCTTCTGGACACTTCATCGAAGGGACATAACAGAGTTTGCTTTGCATTTGAGGCATTGTTTTTGCTAAGCAGGAAATCAAAGGTACTGAAAATAAAACTCTAAAGCCATTTTATGCATTCTCCACCCCAAAGACCTCTTTAGATATATATTCTCCTAATTGCCCCCATGGAATGTTAGTTCCCCAAATACAATGCAGTTCTGTCATATACTGTATGTATACCTTTGCTTTATATATAAGAGGAGGAAGATTTTGCCTCCCTCTCCAGGAATAAGGATTCTCCTTCCACGTGGGGTAATGATCACGTCCTCCCCCCCCCCCCACCGCTGCGCCAACACACAGATAGCACATGCTCTGGAGTGTCAGAAGGAAGGAAAGGTGAAGACCACAAACTATCAGGAATGTCCAATCCTGCTAGCTGAATTTTGCACATCAACAGGAACTTGAAACTAGGAAGCGAGTGTTGCCTTCTCAGCACTCCAGAAGAGACTCCAAGACCTTGGAGGCCAGGGAATAATGGAGCCAGGCCTGTCAAAGAGAACAATTACAGAAATGAGATGCTTGTGTCTAACAGAAGCTGGAAGCCAAGAGAGACACGCTGGCAAAACTGCAGTGACAAGCAGGTCTACGATGAATTTAGAAATGCTAGCGGAGGTAAGAGAAAATGTATCCTCTGGGAAGACTGAGGTCTCGAGCATCTGTAACAGAGGCCTTCTCTCTGTAACTGGATATTTGGGAACAAGCATTGTTGATTTCATCGAGAGTAGCATGCTGCTACAGGTACCAGCCAAGACGGAGTGTGTGGGACAGCCACCATGTGTGTCTCCTGGGAATCCTAGAGCCCTGTAATGTTCAGTGGGTCATATTAGCTCCCTTTGACTTCATGTTGGGAAAATATGAAATCAAAAAAGAGACAAACTCACACGAGCCAAGAACAGCAGAAGGAAATCATGAGCATGCTATCTGTGTCTCATGACATTTCTAATCAAAAGAACTGTGTCTCTGGAACCGAGGCCCTTCCGTGCTCAAGTTAACCCGGCTCTGCCCCACAGCTACAGCTCATGGCCCCTCCTGCAGCCGCCCTTCCACTCACGACATGCCATCCGTCATTACAGGAGGCCTCACGGGTCAGACAAGAGAGGAAATGGCTTGCAACTGAAACCTAGAGAAACCCTAAATACATTCCCTAACTTAACAGTTTGGAGTGAGTTGCTTTGGTCACCAGTTTGGAGGTCAATTGCACCCTCCCATTAGCTTTGCTAGGGAGAACCCTCAATGCTGATTTTCTAGGGACTTGGAGACAGATGGGACTCTGCAAACGTCTGACAGGTGACCTTCAGAAGTCAGAATGCAAGTATTCCAGCCTCAGAGTGTGCCAGGGCTGCTGTCCCCTAAAATGCACTGGATGCAATGGCATGGAGTTTGACTACACATGCCCAGAGCACTGATCACCTCTTTTCTCCTCTCTTACTGATCTCTCAAATCACCCCACTTCTGCTTTTTATCTCAGCCCTATTCCCAAGGAATAAGGAGTACAAATTTCTCACAAACTTGGCCATCTCATGAATAAACTCTTTCTCTTTTTAAAAAATTTCCTTTCTGGAACTGACATGCTACCTGGCAGGCAAAACTGGCTTGTTCGGTGATAGTTGCTGCTCTTGGGCATCTATGCATTACAACAGGGCCCTGAGCAAACTGCTTCCAAAGTCTGGGCCACAAAGTCACCTCCACATCATGAATGGGAATAAGCCAACCCACTGAGCCATCAGGTTGTAGGGAGACAATCAATATGAGAGCCTTCACTTCAGCAGGGATGTCACCTACTATACCATCCTGACATCATAAACAGAGCCAAGACTAAGCCAGAAATCCAAAGGCTATTCATGCATTCATTTTGATCCAGTGAATGTTAAAAAGCAGGATAAAGGGCTAGTGGGAACATCCAATGTCTTGATGTTTTTGTTTTATTTAAAATCAACCATTTGGGCTGGGCATGGTTGGCGCACGCCTTTAATCCTAGCACTCGGGAGGGAGGCAGAGGTAGGAGGATCATGGAGAATTTGAGGCCACCCCGTGACTACATAGTGAATACCAGGTCAGCCTGAGCTAGTGTGAGACCCTACTTTAAAAACCAAAAAACGAAAAAGAAAAAAGCAACCATTAACCATGTGTATAAACCATGACAATGTGGCAGGAACTTACCATCTATTATCAAAAATTTGCACACTTTTCAGCAGCCAATAAGACATCATAATTTCATTTTCCCAAGGAGACTCAAAGACCAGAAAAGTTATACATTCTTCAAAAGATTACCCAAATAGAAAGGGCCAGAGACAGAATTTCAACCCAGAACCCTGTGGCACCTAAGTCTGTGGTACCTCCCAACAGAATCGCATCTGGTGTTATAGAGATATTTTCTAAGTACACTTCTGGCTATTTTCCCACAACACAGAGCATGGCCTGATGATAAACTTCTTATATAGGGTTCAACTTTGGCCACACTGGGAAGAACACTCCTTCAATAAAAATTAAAAGCAAAACTTCCACATGTCAGTTTTGGCAGGATCCCACCTCTGAGAAGTAACTACGATGGCACCATGGGGTTTCCTTGAAGCAGAGTCTCACTGTGTAGCCCAGATTGTCCTAGAACTCACTATGTAACCTAGACTGGCCTGCAGCACACGGCAATCCTCCTGCCTCAGCCTCCTGAGTTTCAGGATCACCATTGTGAGCCACCACACTGAGTTTGGACCATGGATCTTTTATTTTATTTCTTGGCTGTTTTCTCGTGTTGAGGCAGAAGGAACAAAGAACGAGCACTAGTGAGGTGGAGTACTGTCTTTGGAGCATGACTTCACCATTGTACTCTTCAGCTCACAGCAGTTATGATTATTGGCCTGCACAAGACTGGGCTTATCAACCAACTTTCATGGTGTGGGAGAAGGGTTTATGAGCCCCTCCTCTACTTGAAGTCTTGAAGTAGGTAATGGTAGCTAGTGGAAATACAGGAATGGTAGAGAGGAACCAAAAAGATCCCTCCTGCGCACCCCCCCCCACTCACCAAACATACACTGTTCCTGAGAATCTATGGGCAATGGGGGAAGAAGAGACATTTTCTTTAGTCATGTCACTACTTGTAAGGATTCCAAGCTCCCACAATCCTTCACCCAGGATCCTGTATATACAAGTGTAATGAAACTCACTGGGTCATCAAAAGAATTTTTTTAAAGATATAAAAGAGGGACGAGGTACAAGAAGAAGGTGACAGATCATAATAGAATCTATTATTATGTATGATTAACATATACTAATTAAGAAAAAGGTTCGTGACAGGGCCATGGCTAAGTCCTTCTTACATGGCAATGCTGGCTTACACACACACACACACACACACACACACACACACACACACACACAAAGAGAGAGAGAGAGAGAGAGAGAGAGAGAGAGAGGTGTAGCTTCTCATGCTGGGTGCAGTTCTAACACTGCAAAGTCCCCTGGCTTTACTTTGGAATCAAGCTATGATTCAGAATATTCCCCTACAGTCTCTCTTAACCTGTGGGGTGTTTCTTCTCTTATTGTTCCTCTCCTCTTACTTAATTACCTCTAGAGATAGCTACAATCTCACAAATGGAAGAGAACCAAATGAGAAAAACAGTGGGGACTGGAGGAGAAGGTCTTCTTCAGAGGAGCAAACCTCACACAGCATGAGAGGTTCTACTGAACAGCTCCTTCCTCACAAGCAAGAGCAGATAGTGGTGAGGTTGACTGAGGCTGGGTTGACATAGTCTGTGTGGACTCCAAATGGAATATTTGCATTTGTTAGAGAAGAAGAACATAATAAAAATGCAAAACAACATATGATAACTGAATAAACCTGTAATGATAAATGCTACCGCACTTGGGAACTCCCAAGCCTACACAGAAGCAGACTGGAGTGTGTTTTTTTGATGCAATAACCCTCGATGTTGAGACTGGAGGAAGTGGAGAAAATAGCTTCAATATCTCATAGCATTTAAAATGGGGGCAGATAATGAAGTCCTAGCAGCTCCACGAATCAATGGTATTGGTTGAGAAACCAGATGGCAAGACGCAGTCATTTTCTCCCAGTAATCAAATGTTAGTCCCATTTACAAAATGCTTCCATATGGAATCCTGCCTCAATAAAACATTCTGTGCTGGCCTTGGACGATCAATACAGATGAGCTAGCCCCTCTTAAACAAGGGAGTACACTCATTTTAGAACAGCCCTAAACCCTCCAACCTGGTAATAGGTTTCACTTACAATGTTGCTTGAAGCAAGAAGCATCATGTTAAACTTCTTGACATTCCCTGTGCTGGTTCATTGTTTCATTAAGAAAAGGATCCACAGTAAGAGGCAGGGCTTCGCAGTCTAACTTCCTCCTCTTGCTGAAATTGATCATCCCATTGTTAGCTTCTCTAGGAATACAGCCTCCTCTGTCCTAGCCAATACCAAGTAAACACACTGTGTTAATAACGCAGGGGTGGATGTATACAAGACGCATGCTGTCTGCATGCCCACAGGTCATCTTGCTTTCCAGGCTTCTTTTTCATGGAAAATATATGTCCTCAAATGTACTTCTAGAGATTGGAATTGAAGAGATATGTCTGCACCGCCACAGGCTGTGAAATAATTGCCGAGGAAGTCTATTCCTTAGGGACGCACGAAGGAACAGAGATTCCTATGGCCTCACAGAACAAATTCCTTGCGTCTCCAGAGATACTTCAGCCACAAATCCCAGAACCAGCGGCTCAACCTGGAGCCTTGGGAGTTCTTCCAGGCTAGCAACAGCCTGGTCCTATGAAGGGTCGTGCTTAGTGCCTCCATGTTGCAGACATCTATGTAGGGCATGCATGCCCTTGTCATAGGTCCGTCACACACAGGACGTGTCATAGGTGCACAAACATCAGCAGCGATATCCCCTGGAAGCCTCTTCAAAATGCAGACTCTCACTCCTGCTGGATGAGACTCTATGGCAGGGAGGCCCCAGGCAGTAAGGGCACACATGAAAGTCAGAGGTACATCGCCGCAGGCCCACATGACTCCCAAGCCCCTGTCCTCTACTCCAAGTCTCTTGGTGTGAGATGGCGGGAGGGAAGCTCACTTGGTTGGCACTCCCAGTATCAAGTCACATCGTCTAGCTGGACTTGGGGAGCACGACTGTGTAAACTAAGGGCCCTCCTCCCATGCAACTCTTCTCTGCTCCCTTCACACAGCCTGTTGGCTTGGAGTCTCCCAGCTGTCCACCTCTGTCTCCATTGCTGCTACCATTATTCCCTCACTTGAGCCACCTCTGCACGCTTTATATCACCCCATCCTCCACAGCCTCCAGTGAAAGAGCCTTGTGAGCTGCACACGTCTCATCACTGTGCTACTTTGCTCAGTATCTTCCAGTGGTTTCCATGGCAGCCAGAATATAGCCCCAACTCTGGACTCTGGCTGGAGAGGCACTATAAAACCCTATCCTGTCCTTCTCCCCACCTCATCTCTTATCATTGTCCCCTATGATCACCATTTTTGAGGCACACTGGCCTTCTTCCTGGGACACAAACAGATCACACCTGCACCCAACTTGAGATAAGCCACCACTGCAGCTGCCTGGAACACTTCCACCTGACCATGACTAAGATGACTTGTCACCAAGTAGACTCAGATGTCTCTTTCTGAGTCTTTCCATCACCAAGCACCAGCTATCCTCCAAGTCAGTCAGTCTGACAACACCCAGTTAACACTCAAGGACCCCCTCCAGAAGTGCCCTGTTCTGTGATTTCATACCATTGGTTACCCAGCAACAGGCTTGTTTGACAACTAAGATGGGCTAAAGGAATGAAGGGAAGTATTTATCTAGAAGTTCTAGCCTTGTGATTTTCAGTTCTGGCTGCATGTTACCCACTGTGTGTGTTTGGAAAATGTTAATACTAGACTTGTGCTCTAAGTTAGTGCAGCCCCCCGCCCCCGGAATTCTTATGTTGAAACCTAGTCCCTAATAGGATATTAGGATGTAAGGACTTTGGGAAGTGACTACATCATAGGGGAACAAGAGGTCCAGGGAGCTGCCTTGGTTCTAAAACCTTGTGAGGACACAGTAAGCAGTACGATCTGTGCACGACTTCACAACTCACACGACCTACTGACACCGTTACCCTGAACATGCAGCCTCCAGCATTCTAGTCAGTGAATTTCTGTTGTTTAGAAACCATTACCTTTAAAGTATCTTGTTTGGAGCAGCCCACCATGGTACGGATAGTGTGGTACTGGGTGCACACTCTTCCGATATCCCTAGGTTTTGTGAATCTATATAGTTCACTCTGTTCTTTAACTTCTTTTCCTTCATATGATGTCTACAGACACAGACCCCATGCATCCATGCCTCAGACTGACAGAGTAGGGACACGCGGAGCCTGGGTTTCAGGTCACAAACAGTCCTCTGTTTCAGGAGTAGGACTAGGGACAACCATCATCTCTGCACCCTGAGGTCATTATGAGACTTGAACTTCCTATGCTACAAGCCTCAAACGAGCGAAGGTGAGGGTGAGGCTCAACCTTCCGAAGTCATGTGCAGATACAGGTTAATAGACCAACCAAAAGGTTATTGATCTAAGTCGTGGGGTCTGCATGAAGTGGCCCTCGGCCAAATGTCATCTGCCACCTGTTTCAGCAATCAGTGTCCCTGGATCACGGCCATGCTCCATTTGTGCAGTCGACATGGCTGCGCTCCCACTCCAACACAGAGCCGAGAAAGTGTGAGGCAGCAGCAAGGACCGTATGGCCTGCAAAGCCGAACCGTTTACTATCTGCCTTGTTACAGAGCAAGAGTGCCAAGCCCTGACGTGGAGGAAAGGACCCCTGAATGGGTGGCAGCATAGCAAAGGAGGCTGCCCTGACCTGACCGGAGAGGTATGGAAAAATAACCAAAGGTTTGCCCTGAGGGAAAATCAGTGTAGCTCTGGAGTTTGTTACAGCCTTATAAAGGCACTAAGCCTTCTTTACGTGACTGCTCAGGGATGGGACCACCCTAGGCTTTCTGGGAGGAGTCGGAGGAGTTAAAGTGATAGACATTGAGCACTCTTATTTTGAAATGCAAAGTAGGCATTGGAATTTCAAGGCCAGGCACAGAGGTGCTGGGAAGACTCTATGGGCTTTTGAATAAGTTTCAGGTCTCTGCAAGAGTGAAAGGCCCAGAAAAGGCCCAGGATGGAAAGCAGGTGCAAACAGAGAACGTGGCCATGGCCACAGCCAGCCAGTAACTTACTTAGAGAAACAACAGAAGCAAGAAGACAGAAATGGATGGGTGTAGGGATGGAAAGATGGAAAAACTTATATAACAGATCAGTTGTTCTTTACAGAGCCATTCAAACTTTTTAACTTATTTTCGTATGTGTGTATAGGCATGTGCAAACCATGGTCCTTGTGAGGTCAGAGGACCAGTTCAAAGTGTCTGTGTTCCACCTTCTTTTAGACAAGGACTAGCTGGCCAGGGAGCTTTGGATTCTCCTGGCTCCATCTCACATTGTCCTTGGCTAGCTGGGATCACAAAAGCATGTGCCACTTTGCATCCTGCTTTGTGTGAGTGCTAAAAAGGGTTGAACTCTCAAGTGAAACTTTGCAAGCAAGCACCTCTAACAGCTGAGCCACCTTCCCAGGACTCATAACTTTCCTTTATGCTTATAATATCCCATTATAAAATGCTAAAGAAAAATAACTGCAGAGGGCAAAAGATAATTTGATTCGTTATTCCACAGAAACATGTCTTATAAAAATATATGTGTTGTCATGGATGCATGCATAAAATAGAAATAGCATAACTGTAAAACGTAGTAATGTAAATGATTAAGACACACCACACCCAGGGTGAGTACTGCACAGGACAACAAAGTGAGAAATACTCAAAATAGGTCTACAGTTTGTTTCTAGAAGAAAAAAAAGCGAATGTTACAATGCTTCCTCGACTACATAATACAGGAAATTGGAGGATATTTTCCCATTAAAGTAAGTTATTTTAAAATGTAACCAAAAGTTTCTCAAGGCCAATTGTGCTTATGAAGTAGATGCTGGGGGAATAGCAACCATTCCAAATCATGTCAAATAAAATCATTCAAACAACCTGAGGAGAGAGAACAAAATCCAGTGAGCAGACTTTCACTTTAATGGCCCGTTGATCTGCCTGGGAAAATAGCCAAAAGGATTCTGTGCAAAAAGCAAGGCCTGTTCCTTTTCTTATGTGAGCAACACCAGACACGTGGGGGAGGCGTTTGACAGACAGGAAAGAACAGATTCCAGGTGCAGTCACTGTGCTATCAGAAACAGGAAGTGACAAGTAATTGCACTGGGAAGTAAGCTTGCCTCAGTTTCCACAAAAGGTGGCATTGTGCATTACAAAGCCTGGGGCTCAGCCTCACACATGCACCCTGTCACCCTGCACCAGTGACAGCAGTGACCCTGGGATATAAGGAGAGGCCAAATGAGCCAAGGACCAGGCTTAGGGACAACATGTCATTGCTGGAATAAAGGATGAGCCATGGGTAACAGCCTCAGGGGACATAGCACAGGCAGGGAGGTGGGGGGCGGGGAGGGGGCTGGGGGGGAGGGGACAAAGTAGGGACAAAGTATTGCAACAACTGCTGTAAGGTTCTATAACACCACCCAGACCACCCAGTCCATTTTTGGTGACACTTGAGAATTTATATTGACCTAAGAAATATATGTCAACTTAAAAAGAAAGAAAAACCTCAAAGAGTAATAGGGTTGACTGTGGAAAGCCAGCCATGTCTACTTAGCTAGGATATAGTTTGTCTTATGATAACAAGTGCTCAAGTTAGCTATAGCTGGGCTGGAGAGATGGCTTAGCAGTTAAGCGCTTGCCTGTGAAGCCTAAGGACCCCGGTTCGAGGCTCGGTTCCCCAGGTCCCACGTTAGCCAGATGCACAAGGGGGCGCACACATCTGGAGTTCGTTTGCAGAGGCTGGGAAGCCCTGGCGCGCCCATTCTCTCTCTCTCTCCCTCTATCTGTTTTTCTCTCTGTGTCTGTCACTCTCAAATAAATAAATAAATAATTTAAAAAAAATAAAAATAAAAAAAATTTAAAAAAAGTTAGCTATAGCTAATGCTAATCCAAGCAATTTAAAAATTTTTATATTATCTCATTTTCTGCTTGTGTGTGGAATGTGTATGAGTACAGGGGCGCGCGCACACACACACACGCACACACACACACACACACGTGCACATGCATTAGGTGTCCTCTTCAATCACGTTCCGCTGTATACTTTGAAATAAAGTCTCCCTCACTGAACCCAGAGCTCACCCATGTGGCACATGCCACCATGCCCAGCATTTACGCGTGCACCGTGGATCCAAACTCAGGTTCTCACGCTCACATGGCAAGCGCTTGACCCACTGAGTCATCTCCTCGGCCCCATCATATAAGCAAGTTTTACTAAGCTTTTATCACGGGGCAGGTTCTAGACTCAGCACTTCTACACACAAACCCTCCTAGTCTTTCTACAGCTCTGTGAAGAAAGTGTTGTCACTGCTCTACTTTGCAAGGAAAGAAACTGAGATTCCTTGTGCCCAGGGCCAGTTCGCATGAGAAGAAGCAAGGACTGGAATCTAGTCTGATCCCTTTGTCCCTCCAGCTATCTGCCGAAACCTTAAGAAGCGATGTGTGTTGTCACTTGGAAAACTGAAACCGCACCACTGGGATGGAACACACGAAGAGCAAAAAGCCACAGAGAGACCCACAGACCCCTCAGTTATGAGAAGACAGTGAGCTGCCCACGCTGAGGCCACCCTATCTCTGAGCCCACGGCCCATTCAGATGCCAGTCAGCCAAGCCTAAGACAGAACTGGTGTTCCTGCAGAGAGCACACTGACCTCCGGCTCCTGTTGCCAGCCCACCCTTCATCCTTCAACAGCAACGAGGCAGCGAGCATGGCATTCTCAAATCAGTTCATCACAACGCAACCAAACCACACATGAGGTGTAATTAAAGCTCTTTTGCCTTCATTAGAAAAAAAAAAAAAAATCTGAAATCTGCCAAGCACCGATCACTACAGACAGCAAAGCATCAGCATATCATGGGGATGGTTTGGCTGTTTCTTCTCCTGCTTGAGTTTCCACGTGAGAAAGAGAGTTATGTACTGAGTGTGTGAGGTACGCCAGGACCTGGGTGCAGTGCTCTGCGAAAACACCTCATTAAGTCCTGACCCAAACTGTGTGGGTTAGGTATTATTAACTTCAACTTAGACATACAGAAGATCAGTCTCAGCTAGGTTAAGGAACTGGTCCAAGGGCACACAGTGAGCATGGCACAATGACATTTTAAACCTAGGCACTTGGTTTCTATCCCGGTATCATTAAACCAGGTGGCTATCTCAAACATGTTATCGCATAGACAGACACAAGGAGAGGGCATCAAGCCCACAAAGGTTCTGAGGATTCAAATCTGTCATTTGTATGAAGTGGCAAATCACCTCTGCAAGGCAGCCAGGCACCCACTGTGTTCTGAAAGGTGAAAGCTGCCAGGCCATTTAAAGAGGCCACAATAAGACCACACATTGTGTGGTACCAGCTGCTGTGGGGCTCATGTGCACACAGGCAGTACTATGTCACTCAGTAGGGGCAGGCCTGTGAGTAGACATAGGGTGTTAGTCATTAAAGCTAGCATGACCCCCCAAATCAGAGCCTTGGGTATTGCTGTTGGTGAGTAGTGAATCAAGGGCACTCAGAAGGCAAAAGCCAGGCAGGTAAGCCCAACACATCGTACACTCTAGAGTAATTCCAGTGACAGGGAGAGAGGGCAGAAAGGGATAACAGCTCCCCAGGTGAGCATGGGATGGCATCATAGCCACCTGCTGCTCAGAGCAGCTTCTCAGTTCTGGGACATTTCTGAATCTGCCCGAAGCCCAGCATTCACTGATGCCCTCTCTCAAAGTGTTCATAACACCTGACGTTCACACGCTTCAGGCCCCTGCAACTCTCGTAGTTGGATATAGAAGCCAGGGTGGATTTACCTGGGAAACTGAGGCTTCTTCACTGTACGGGCACATGGAACAGAGAGGTTAAATACAGTCATGTTCCCTCTTGAGTCATCCACTAAATGAGCCATCAGCAGAGTCCCTAAACTGTAGAGTCTCAAGTTCCAAAGGGTCATACATTAATCACAAGGTATGAAACAGTTTGTAGGATATTTACTAGCATCCGTCATCCAGCAGGGCCTCTGTTCCCACCCCTGGTTACTTACAGTCCCAATATTTACAGACATGGGCATCACGCCATTACAGCAACAAAAGGCCATGTTCCTGCCTGGAGATGAGCTCTACTGTTCCGAGAAAAGGACGGGCTGTGTGAGGCCCTGGAAACAAGGCCTCAAGGTGAGGACACTGAACACATCTTCCTCCCAATGAGTGATTTGCTGTTTAGCAAGTAGCAAGTTCAATAGCACTTCAGAAATGGCATTAACACTAGGGATGGGTATCTCACCTCCCTCAGACACCTCACAATGGCTGAGCAGGACCCCGTGGCCTGGAGCACAGTGTGGGAGTCCCATGGCTTACACTGATGAGAAAACAGAACAGGAGCTGCCCCGACTCGAGGCTGGGTCAGTGGGATCTTGGCTCAAGGGAGGCAGATGGCGTCTTAAGGGAGGATTTGAGACATCTCCAGAGACACACAGGAGGTAAGGGCTGACGTCCATGTCCAGCTGATAAAGCGCCAGCTCACGATAACAGACACAATCCTCTAAACTCTCTACTGCATAGTTAAAGGAGACGAAGGGCAAGTGCAGGACCCGCTGCTAGAAGAAAACAATCAAATGCGAAGATTCAGAGACTGGTTTCAGGTACTGTGGAAATAGACAAATCTATTCTGGCAGCCCAGAACAATCTTTAGGAATCAATGCAGGTTTCTTGAGGCTCCCAGGAAGCTAGAGGAGCCAGCCTTCCAGCTATTGCTCTGCTTTCACTGCCTGTCGTTCCTGCTTGTTCCTTCTGGTGAAAATACACGGTCCTTTCTGGCTCCTGATCATAGCAAGCATGCTTCAACTCCAGGCCCTCTAAAAAGTACTTGCTACAAATAGACATTATAATTTGATGCAGCACTTCATTTAAACTACTCTGTTTTCTGGTTTTTTAATCTTTGTTATTTATTTTCAAGGAGCAAGAGAGAGCAGAGTGTGTGTGTGTGTGTGAGAGAGAGAGAGAGAAGTATAGGCATAGCAGGGCTTTCCTATTGCCACTGTAAATGAACTCCAGATGTGTGTGCTGCTTTGTGCATCTGACTTTTTGTGGTTTCCTGGAGAATTGAACTCAGGCCACCAGGCTTTGCAAGCAAGCACCTTTAACCAGCAAGCCATCTCTCCAGCCCCAACTTCTGTTCTCTGGGTTATGTGGGTATTGTATATGTTCATTAGAGGGAGGAATGTGTGCACATTCATGCGGAGGTCAGAGGAGAACCTTGGGTGTCATTCATGGGGAACACGGTCTATCATTTTCTTTGAGACAGTCTCTCACTGTTCTAGAGCTTACCAAATGGGCTATACTGGCTGGCCAGGAGGCTCCAGGGATTCTCTTGTCTCCACCTCTTCAGCACCATGGATACAAGTGTGCACCTCCATGCTTGCATTTTTACATGGGTTCTGGGGATTTGACTCAGGCTCTCATGCTTGCAAGGCAATAACTTTGTTAGCTATCTCTCTAACCATAAATTAAGTCCTTCAAATGACACTTGCCTAGAGATACCCAATAGCTCCTCACCACTGCCCCATAAACAATGAACAGGGGATGGAAGAACCAATTCAGATAGCATATGGCAGTTCACAGGGGAAATCCACCCTGAACTACCCCTCATCAACGGATTCTAAAATTGAGGCTAGTGGATAGATTTTGCAAGGGCCACAACAGCCAAAACAGCAGATTAAGTGTGAACTCTTACAAGGCTAGAAGTCAACTCAGGGCCCATTCTGAGCATCACTGGGTGACTTTCTTTGGGGGTCCCAGGTAGACAATAAATAAGTGTTCCCATTCCTTTCATATGTTATTCCTAATACTCTGGGATTGGGCCGCTGGGATAAAGAAGAACCTCTTCCCCAAACCTTACCTGAGACATAGCCATCAATGTAGGCTGTGGAAGGGCACTGTGGCCTTGGGCAGCTCCTGACTACTCCATTCATTCATTCAATGAGAGACAGTCATAACCTTCCTTTACTACTGGGCCTTCAAGAGGCAGCCCTCAAGAGTAATGGTAGGGAGAACCAACATGGTGTGGGTCACGATTTTGGAGAGTGAAGTCCATAAGGGCCATGGAGGGAGAGGAGAGCTCTATGTCTGTGGACTCTCTCAGGTGACCCAGAAAGCACAAAAGGCTCATGACCACCATTTCAGACTACCATCTCTTTCCACAGCTTCATGAGGGATGGTGCTGCAGAGAGGAAAGTGTTTACTTCAGGCTTACAGTTTCCTGGGGGAACTTCATAAATGGCAGAAGCTGGTATACTCCATCATACATCAGCATGGAAGAGACAAAAAGAAACAAAAACAAAAAACCCACAACTAACAGCTAGTAACCACCAACAGCCAGGGCTCAAAACTGCCTCTTTTACACACCTTAGGGTGGGATGAGAAGATCCACTCCCAGTGACACCTCTTTGTGGCAAGCTTAATACTTCAGACAACATGGGACATAAATTCACATTCAAACTACCATAGATGCCAAAGCTCTTTCCTACTAAAGGAGCAAGAACTAAGGCAGGAGGAGATGGCTGAATCAGCAAAGCAGCTGCCCCACAGCATTAGCACCTGACCCCCAGTGCCTGTGTAAAGAAAAGGCTGAGCATGGGGACATACACTTGTTACCCAGTGCTGGGGGGTTGGACAAAGACAGAGTCATGGGGCTCATTGGATAGCCAGTCTAGACTACTTGGGGAGCCCCAGTCCAATGAGACACCTGTCTCCAGACGTGGATGGTGCCTGAAGAAAACACCTGAGGGTGTTCTCTGGCCTCCACTTATATTTGCACATATATATAGACACCTGTGTGTGCACGTACACACACACACCAATAACTGGAAAAGCATCAGGGTGCATGCTCTGGGATGCCAGAAAGCTCACCAGAAGGAATGGAGTTGTGGACACCCAGACCTAGGACCAACATTGACTAGCTAAGCTCTGTGCACGATTTCCTCAGGCGTAAAGCCTGAAGTCTTCTGTTGGAGCTTAATGGATATAAAAAATACTCAGGATAGGATCTGGTGTAGAAAATGCATGTAAAGAAACAAGTTTGATTCAAGCATTAGTTTTGATGACATAAAACAACAAATATGAGAGGTGAAACTAGAACCTAGTTATGAACATTTTCTAGAAAGATGTGAGTTGGAAAAATCACTTAAATCTCATTTAATACTAGAAAATCAATGCTTCCTATTTTCTGCTTTTAGTGATTTGCATAATCTCTTGATTTAAGATGCTTTGATAAAGTTTTAAGTCCTAAAGAATGCCAACTTTTAAAAATTTTTGTGTATATATTTAAGAGTTTGTGGGGTGTGTGTGTATGTGCACGTGTGTTTATATGTGTTTATATGAGCATGGATGTGCTCTAGGCTTCTTCTTCCTACTGACCCCAGTCCTGAGCCCACACCCAGCTTGACTTTTCTCTGTGTACTCAGTGCATGTAAGCAAAAATCCCTCACTTGACCACTCTCCACCTTGTTCTTTGAAACAGGATTTCTTGCTGAAGGTAGAGTCCATTGCTTCATACACTAGCCAGCCAGTGGACCCCAGAGACTCCCCGTCTCTGTCACCCTGTCTTGAGAGCTAGGTTTACAAGTGTATGCTACCACACGTAGCATTTATGTAGGTGCTAGAGACCTGAACTCCAGGTTGTCATGTTTGTGCAACAAGTGCTTTGCCCACAAAGCCATTTCTCCAGTCCAGAATACACACTTTTGAAGTCAGGTCTTCTACTTTCAAGCTATGTGACCCAAAGAGTTTCTTGACCATTCAGGATCTCACAGGCCACATCTAAGTCAATAACTATACCTATCGTGCAGCTGTTGCAAAAATTTAACAACCAAGTCTATAGAAAAGCCTTAGAATAGTATGAGATATATGTTAACTATTAGTCTTAGTATCCTGACTCCCACTATTTTGACTGCTGACACAACTGTTTGTATTAGACTGCAGTGGGAAAGCCTTTAAATCAGGCTAGACTTTTGTGTGAGACAGGCTACCCTCACTCTCTGCTCTAGGAAATGTGAAAATTAAGTAGAAAAGAGGTGAAAAGCTTTTAGCAACACCTGGCACAGGTGTAAGTAGAAATTATGGAGACACACCATATACTCTTAGGATAATACACTACCTTTTACATTTAGGACATTAAAAATACAATTCTGTTTCGACATGTGGTTGGAACCAAGTTTCTGTGTATGAACAAGCAAAACACATAAAATAATTCTGAAAGCATGAACTACATGTGGCCATATTGCCTTGTAAGTACTAAGGATTAAAAGTCATGACTTGGAATTTATATCACCCACAGCTAATTTAAGAGCATATAATGACACAAAATAAAATAATTATAAATAATTGAGATGGGGAAATCCCTACAGAAATAGCTCTTATGTGCAAGGAAATACGAGATAGAATGTTGAAGACATGGAGTTCTCTAAATGCCCTAGTGAGCCAAAGAGACGTGGGTGCCACAGAAGGGTCCCACAAAGGGACAGAAGGTGCCACAGAAGGGTTCTGAGCTCCAGAAGAATAGAATCAGGCAGGCGCTGGATTCAGATCCCAAACTGACACTGCTTCTGCCAAAGAGCCCAGGTCTGTGGTATCTCACACAGTGTTTTGGCTGCTGGAGTGAAAATAGGGCCCCCATGTCCTTTCTCTTTCCACTCTCAAGGTCTCAGAAAGGAGACACTATAGTGTGAAACCCAGGCCCTTCATCTATAAAAAAGTGGGGGTTGTCTAATTTTCAACCAATCTCAAAGCCTCCCAGCACCCTGACACAAAGACCTGGAATCATAACCGTAAGGGAGGAGCGCATGGCTCTTTCCCAAGTCCTTGCTGCTCACCTCTCTGCTCGTACTGGATGGTGCCTGCCTGCCTGCACCTTGGCTGCTGTCCCAACTGCTACTCTCCCTCCCCAGGCCCCAACAGAGCAGCGCAGCCAACTTCTTCAGAGCAAGGTGATACCGCTGCAGCTACATGGGACCCAGAATAATGTTTAACGGCAAATAGACACCCACTGTTCTTCAGGCCACAGTTTACTAATTTTGATGCGGTTTTCATTTGATATATTCTCAGGAGAATCAGAGCAGAATGAGAAGCCATGGGGCGAGGGGCAGAGGAAGGGCTGGCATCTCTAATCCACACCGTGTTGGTGTGGATTAGAGATGCCATGGGTCTCTGTCTGACTATTCATTCATTCATTTAGCAAATATTTATCAAAGGTTATCAAGTGGTCAACCCTGAATGGGGAATTGTGAGTACAACTAGAAGCAAATGCAGGGCTTCAACAATACCTCCTTTAAAGAGTATGAATGGCTTGTCCCCAAGTCCCCTCAATAACTGTATATTCTGATCAATCATGTGTCTGAGGAGACACGAACTTTCTGTTTTCTCACTATCAGTCCTCGCTTGCCCTTCTCCATGTGTGGACCTTACCACATAAAGGAGACCGACATCTTCAGAGGCAGGGCCTGCTCCCACAGCTCAGACCCTGAACACACAGCTTTCCTTCTATACAGCCAAGAAGTGTTCTGAGAAACAGCCCACCTGTATACGAGGTTTGTTTCATTGGCTGGCTTAGAATCAAAATCTAAAATGAGGTGTTTTTACTTGAAGGCATTTAACCTTTTAAAATATCTATGCCATTTGCAAATAAAGTCCAAAGAGACAACAGACTAGGAAGGGGGACAGGAAAGGTGGAGGCTGAGAGGAAGCAACGCACACCAATCGGGCATGTCATTCCAGCTAGTGTTCAATGGTGGCAAAGGGGTTTTGCTAGGCCAACAAGGCAAGCAAATTACCTCTAGTACAATAAAATAAAATAATAAAATATAAAATAAAATTCCCTAAAGTTGGGGCCAACGAAATGCACTTCCACTTCCCTTTCCAAGCATATGCTATTTACCAATAGAAAGTCCATGTGCTCACTGGCACACAGTGTTAGTGATCAAAACTCCCGATCCACAAGCAGGATTTTCTAAGTGGCTTTTAAACACCTGGCAACAATGCCAAACCCTTCCTTTCTTTAGGTCAATGGCTTAGATAGCAGATGGCAAGAGGTGCAGGGAAGGGGTGTTCAGTGTGCACCACATAAAGGAAGCATCTGCATATCATGGAACAATGTGAGCTCTCTGCCTCTGGTAGCTCAGCCTCTTCCCTATTAAACTCAAGCCAGAAACACAGACCTGAGGTTGGGTTTCATAGTTTGAATGCTTAAATGCCATCTCACGATTGGTTAAACAAACTTGGCACATTTTTTTTTTAAAAGGCTAAAGAGAACACTTTTTACAATGAAAATCATCTGATGAGACCAGTGAAAGGATTCCTTTGTGTATCCTGTCCCAGAATAAGAGGTAAGGTTTCCCTCTTCCCCTCAAGAGATCTAGGGCCAAGAAACCAGGCAGCTGGTGTCATGTCTCTTTTTGTCACTGGCTCTCAGGAAAGGCACCTGTGCTCTGAGCTGTTGCAGCATCCAGGGATGGGGCCATGGAGAGGTCTTGTCATCAAACAAACAAAAGCCCTGACTTGAGAGAGAGACGTACTGTGTCACCAGCCAGCCTTCAGTGCTGCTTCAGTGCGCTGTCCCCCCCAAGCCCATCACTTGAAATAATGCAGCCTTCTCGCTGCTGGACAGAGCCCTAGTGAGAAGTCCAAAGACCCACACCCTCCACTCTGTGTTGTCGCCCAAATAGTTCTGACGGAAAAGGTGAGCACAAGCCAGTGTCCTTCAAGGCAGAAGTGCACGAGTGGTCCACCTAACCAAGATACCTCTGTACCGGGGACTCTCACTCAGCAACAAAAAGGCATAAATTATTCATGCATGCAACTACTTGGATGGACCTCAAGGGATTTGTGCTGAGTGAAGAAAACCAATCTCAAAGTGTGGCTTGCTGTAAGATTCCATTCTATTGCATCCTTAGAATGACAACATTAGAGAGATGGAGGGCAGATGAATAATGCCCCACGGTGAGGGAGCAGGGGAAGGTATGGCAATGAAGGGGCAGTTGCTCTGTATCTGGCCTGTGATGAGGGTCACACACATGAACACATGTGATAAAATCGCCAAGAGTTACACACACACCACACATACACACACACACACACACACACACACACAGTGACTGCAGGCAAAACTGCAATCTGCTGGAACAAAAATCACTATCAATTTCCTGATTATGAGATTGCACTATAGTTTTGCAGGATGTTGCCACTTGGGGAGACTAGGTAGCAAGGAAGAACACTCTATCTTTCCTTACCATGCATATGAGTCTTCAATTGTCTCAAAATGAAAAGTTAAAGAAATATATAGGTCTGGGGATGTAACTCAGTTTGAAGAGTACTTGCATAACACGCAGAAAGCCCTGGGTTTGATCTCCAGCCCCACATAAACCTGACTGGTGGAACATGTTGGTAATCTCCGCAGTTAAGAGGTGGAGCAGGAAAATCAGAAGTTCAAGCAACATCTGTGGCTACATAGTGAGATAGAAGCCAGATTGGGAAACATGAGGCCCTTTCTCCTTTTCTTAAAATAAATATATTTATTAGAGACAAAAAAGGGAGGGAGAGAGAAAATGGGCACACCAGGGCCTTCAGCCACTACAAACGAACTCCAGAAGCATGTGCCACCATGTGCATCTGACTTTTGTGGTGCCTGGAGAATCGAATCAGGATCCTTTGGCTTTGCAAGCAAATGCCTCAACTGCTAAGCCATCTCTCCAGCCCATGAGACCCTTTCTCAAAGCAAGAGAGAAATTATATATCTATTCATATATGGTATAATGAATAGATATATAATATGAAAATAGATTGGGATATATAATATTAAAATATATGGGCATTATTTGGGTCACAGAAGGGAATAAGTAGATATAAGGAGGGGAGACAGGATAGGCCAATGGGAATGAATAGAGTTGAAATATATACTATACTTAAAGAAGAAGGTCATTATGAAGCCCATTGCTTTGGACAACAAATATATACTAATAATATTTTTTAAAGAAAAAAAAAACAACATACCAGCAAAGTATAAAAAGAAATACACAAAGAGAAATGTATTTTTTTTTCCTGCAAAACAACACAGCAGGACAGGCAGGCCAGCTTCATTCAGACTTTCTGCACAGAGCTCTCAACATTGTACTAGAGAGACACAGGTGCTCTCTCTGGTCCTCCTGGATCCCACAACAGTTCTACAAATAAGTATAGTCAAAGTCTCTGAGGTTACCTGAACTTCTCTAGTGTTCTTTTAGGAGTTTAGCTGCTCATCAAAGCTGAACAACTACTGCAGAGACCCAAGATTCATTCAAAGTGCTGCTCCTCCTCGAACCTCATCTCCACAGGGAAAAGTAGATCCTTTGTTTCTATGAAGGACACCTATCATGGGGCATCTATGCAGTAACCAAACTGCTTTCTAGAAATCAATATGACACTAGCTGCAACAATTATATGGATCTTCTGACCTTCCACTTTTTTTCCCCCTTGTGTATTTTCACCTAATTTTCAGCTGTAGTTTTTGTTTGCTGCCGACAAACCACACTCATGGTTCCATGCACACACATCATGGTAGCTATGACTGCAGGAGCATGCTATTTTCTCAAAACATACCATAATTTCTCCCTAGTGTCATATAAATTTCAAACCATTACATAAAATGACTTTACACTGTCTTTATGGAAGTTACTAACCCTTACCCCCACCAATGACATCAGTGTTTCCATAGTAACTAATGTACTCCAATGGGGAAAAATGCAGATGGTGGCTTAAAAAAAAAAAAAAAAGGCAGAGAACGTAAGTGGCAGAAACCAAGCACATCCTAGTGTAAGTTGGGATGTGGATGTACCTGTGTTATGGGCGCCAGTTCACAGACAAGCAATAAATATTTTAGTAGAATCCTTACGCTAACAGATATTGTGTCTGATAGCAGCCTACCAGGTTACAGTACTGACTTTGGAAAAGTGGCTGCCTGCTTCAACATGCTAAGTCCTGAAAGTCTGCATGTGGCAAAAATGTGCTCAAGGCATTAAGCATGGGCACATACTATAGAGATTCATGGTCATTGTGGCTACTAGAGAATGGCTATTTCCAAAATATATGAATGGCAGGAAAAAAATGAATGCAACTGTTCACAAAAGAGAAATGGATAAAAGTGCTAGGGAGAGAAAAAACCATAATCCCTATTTCTTAAATATAAAAAGAAAAAAAAATCCATGAAATGTAACATTTCTCTCCTTAAGCATAAGCCTGTTTTTGTTGAGCCTAAGTGCTTTTTCAGTTACTATAAGTACCTCATTGTTTAGACATTTGTGAATGAAAATTTTTCTAAGCATGAAAATCAACTCTGATTTTTGAGGAGGGGAGATGGGAGGTGACAGCTCTGGGTGGTTTGACAAGAACTAGAATCTGGTTGAAAGATAGCAGAACAGGGTAGGAAGGTTGATCTGTCCCTGTCAGAATGTCACCGTCAACACGTTCACAGGTGGAACAGAAGCATGGGGAAGTCACATCAGCTAGTGTCTGTGCTGCTGGAGCCAATATCTAGACGATGGAGAGATGACACTCTGTCCTATAAACAGGCAAGGGGCTTGTTCCTCCTTACGGCCTTTTGCTGCTATCAAAGGCAAGGAGCTCACCTAGAGTCAAGAAGTCCGTGCAAAATGCCACCATACTTAGCATGTCACATTACGATGGCTTCACTTTGTCAGTGTTTCTTTTTGTGTCGTCCTACAGTATAATCCTCTGTACCCCTGCCTAATGTCACCTTAGGAAAAGCTCTGAGACGCTAACCTTTCATGGGACAGTGTCTCCCTAGCCTCGTCACACGTGAGATGGAGGATTAGAGACAGCTCCGTTCACACCTTCTCCCTCCTGGCTGTGTGCCGAGGAGAGCAAGGTTCTTTCTGTCACTGGAACTCATGTTGGAAAGAACCACCTTATCACTTTGTGAAGAGGTTTCTCTTGGCTCACAGTTTTAGAATTTTTAGCCCTTCAATCGCCAATCTATTGTTGCCGGGCAGTGGCAAGGCAGGACAGCAGGGTGGGGAGGGGCAAGACAGAGCAAACCTGTTCCCCTCATAGCCCCCCAGCAACAGAGAAAATGGAGAGACTGGGCCTTCTCGGGAACACCCACATTGACCTATAGACCTCCCACCTCTCAATGGCAGCAAGCTAGAAATCAGCTCTTTAACACATGTGGAACATTCCAGATCCAAACTATAGTAGGTCTTAAAGGACTCTGAGGGCCACTGAGCTACTGTTTTCCTAAAAGACCTCATTCTATTGGTCATACCACTTTTTGCAACAAGCAAGGAAAATTCCTTTTTTTTTTTTCCTACTAGATTGAGCCTAGACTTCAAGGTATCCCCTTATCTGCCTGGAACTTCTATTCATGCAGCCTTCTTCCTTCCCTGTCCAGGGCCTCCTCTGAGATATCACCCCTCCTTCACTGGGGGGCTAGGGATACACTTCCCTTCTGCTGCTGATCCCTAGTGCTACAAGGTCCACTTCACTTCCCCCCTGCCCCCAGGCAGCTTCAAGGGCTTTCCCATCTGCACAAAAGGCCTCTTCTATTCAGCCACCCACACACTCTTTCAAGAAAATCAACTACTGCTCTGTTGTCACCATCAACACACCACAACATAAGGTTCTTTATTGCAAAAGTTAACTGAGTGTTTTGAAATGCAATCCTCAATAGCTGAAAGAAGGTTTAGCACAAAGAAGCTTGGCAAATAGGTCTTAAGTGAATAAAGTACTTTCAAAGAACCCAAGCATCTTTAAGATATTTAAGGATAAGAAAGGGAAGTGAAGTCTGATAACAAAATTAAAAATGAGGGATGGCTGTGTAGCTCAGTTGGCACAATGCTTGCCTAGAATGTCCAAGGTCTCGGCACCACATAAACCATGCATGGTGGCACACACTTATGTTCTCAGTACTCCAAATGTAGAGGCATAAGTATCAGAAGTTCAAGGTCTTGGCAACACAGTGAGTTCAAGGCCAGCCTGGCACACAGAAAACCTGTCTCAAAAAATGATTACTTATAACAAGGTACACAAAAACTGTCATCCTCACACCCAATTAATTTAAAGATTAATTACTGAAGTGGTTAGGACAGAGAAACAAAAGGGAAAAGATTCTTGGTATTAGGATGAAATTCAATGTCTCTGATCAATAAAACCTATCTTAGAAGCCAAGGAATCAATCAAGCATGAGAAGATACCCACCAGAAAAGGACTTTAGAAATGAGGTTTGTTCCTATCCAATGAACTTTTTATATTCTATAGACTTTAGTGAGATCCATTCAGTTCAAACAGCAGGACCCCAAACATACTGTCAAAATGAAAATATCTCTAATTAGCTGATTTGGTTGGAGCTTGTGGATTAGAACAGAGGGAAGCCCCTGATGCCACACACCTGCTCCACCACAGATCCCATCCACACAAAGCAGTCAGAGGAGATCCTATGGGGGTCATCTGGAAGTTTCTGTTGAAAACATAGGAAGGTCTGTTCAGTAGACCAGTTGGGAGAAAAGACCAACAAGTCCAAAGACTAGCTCTTTCAAAAGACCCTTAAGGGGCACCAAGGCCCCAGGTTAAAAAAAAAAAAAAAAGCAGAAAAAGAAAAACAAGCAAACAACAACAGCAAAAAATAGACACCTCTGGGAGCCCATGTGTGCCTATCATGTACAGGGCAGCCATGGATTTGCAGAGAGAGCATGCCCAGGGAAAGGAGTCTGCTTTTGCTTCTGGTAGAAAAGACTGGAACAGTGAAAAAGGCCACCCAGAAAGTGAAAGCGAAAGGCAGAAATTTAACAGCAGGCAGCATCTTACCAGGGGAGCTGGGCCCAAGAGATATGAGGCAACTCGAAGACTCCAGAGCAGGGACCAGCAAGCTTGTTATGGAAAGGCCAGGCTAAAGGAACTTTAATTTTTGGCCGGCCATGCTACCCACAGGCCATATGGCCTACATCACACAGTTCATGAAGGAATCAGCATGGCCATGGTCAACACAACTGGACTGCCACAGTAGGCAGACAGCCGGCTGGATTTGCCTGCAACCTCCCAACCCCTTGTCTAGAACCACCATCACCACTCTCGTGTTCCTGATTTCAGGTTGGTTACCTCTAGTGTTTCTCTACTATAGAGGCCAGTAAGTCCATCAAAGCAAAAAGAATCTAAGCCTGATGCTTAGGGTACATGGGCAGGCACCAGGCTGGGGGCATCACATGTGCTGGGGAGAATGGACCCCTCCTAATGTCTAAAAGGTAGAAAGTTTCAGTTCCACAAGGTGAAAAATGTTGTAGGGATAGATGACAGTGATGATTTCAGACATTTAATATCCTCCAATTCACTGTATGCTTAAAAACAGTCAAGTGTTAAGACAAGCTCGGTTATAACACACCTATAATCTCAACCCTTGGAAGATGGAGGAAGGAGCAAAATGGAGTTCAAATCCAACCTCAGCTACATAGTGAGCTTGAGGCCAGCCTAAACTACATAAGACTCTACCTCAAAAACAGTAAGTTCCATATTATAAATATTTTATTATAATATAATTAAAAATAATTGAAATTCATATAGTAGATGAAATTATCTATTAGCTTGTAGCTGTTTGATAACATCAATAACTATACAGGTAGGTAGGTTCCAAGTTACAGAGAACAGTAGCAATGGAGTGTTTGAGAAACATTTGAAAAATCTAGGTATGTGGGGAAATTGTTTGGAATTTGGGAGGAGTTAATTTTATTAGAAGTAGTAATACAGTTGTGTTTTATAAGGGAATGACAGTATCTTGTGGAGAGGCACACTGATACATGCAGGTGTCAAGGCTTGCTATTTCTACAGCTAGCTTTAATATGGTTCTGATAAAAATATATGTATATGTGAACATGTGGGTGAGTACACTGTGCATATGAAGGCAGAAATTTACCACCTAGTATTGAGAATTGGTACAACTTTCCAGCTGCCAAGAAGACATGATGAATTCCATTTCCCAAGGAGACTCAAAAACCAGAAAAATTAAAAGTTACACCCCTCAGAAGATTACCCAGCTAGAAAGTGGCAGAGACAGAAATTCAGCCCAGAATCCTGGGGCACCGAAGTCTGTGGCACCTCCCAGCAGAACTGCAGTTGGTGCACACTTGTTCACAATATTATATGTACTCTTCTAAAAAATAAAAAATACAAATTTATTTGCTATGTGTGTGTGTATGTGCACATGCACACTAGGGTCTGTTGCTACTACAAACAAATGCCCATTCAGCTTTCCATGAGTACTGGTGAATGGAATTCCAGTTGGCAGGCTTGGCAAGTGTGCTTAGCCCCTGGGCACTTTGCTTAGCCCCCTATTATCTATTTGCTGATTTGTTTTGTTGAGAAGTGAGAACATGGAACTAGGAAATAAGAGTGGAGTGAAAATGGCCCCCTTTCCCTCCTGGGACTGCAGTTAGTCTGCATGCACCACTTTGTGCATCTGGCTTTATGTGGATGCTAGGAAACTGAACCCATGTCTTAGGCTTTGCAGGCAAGTATCTTAACCTCTGAGCCACCTCTCCAGCACCCTAAAGGTAACTCGGCACTGCATTTTTGGTATTTTGATGTTTATAATAAATATAAAAATATTCCTCTTTGTAGGACCTATGGAATGCTTTCTGAGCAAGGTCAACGTAATGTTGTAGTAAGATTTGGGAAAGTGACTACTGGTTCAACAAGTCCATTTATAGAGAGTGCTCACATTGACATGGGGCAGTTTGTAATTTAGTGGGGTTTATGACTGCAGAACTATTATATGATGGCCCTTAGTTTTGAGTGCTTGGCTGTTGGGACAAGTGTGTGAGACTGAACATGCATATGACAACATGTCAGGTGCAGATTCCTGTGACCAGCCATGGGGTACATGAAGATCCATTTCAGAGCACTCTTTACACTTGCAGCAACCACCAGGCCCTGGCCAGAGAGAGGGATTGATGGCAATGGACAGCTCTTTGACCCAGTGAAGTCATGTTCAATGTTATGACTTTTCTTTTTATTATTTTTTTTAAAGTAGGGTCTCACTCTAGCCCAGGCTGACCTGGAATTCACTATGTATTCTCAGGGTGGCCTCAGACTCATGGCAATCCTCTCACCTTTGCCACCTGAGTGCTAGGATTAAAGGCTTGTGCTACCTTGGTCAGCTTTCAATATTGTTTCTTTTTATCCCTCAGTTTCAAAATGAAAGAGGGAACAGTGTTCTCTCATAAGTAGTAACAAGTTAAGACAATATGAAAACACTTGGTATACTTCAGCATTCTGTTCCCTTTAGCTATGAGGGTTTTTTTTTTTTCTGTCTTTCTTTTTTAAAATGACCATATGAAGTCTCAGGAAAGGAACAGATTTCAGACCAAGACAAATGGAAAGACACAAGGACAAATACCAGCTGGCCAAGTTCTTTAACATGTTTGACTCCACTGAGGTCAAATAACCCTTATCAGAAACGCTTGAGCCCAGAGTGTTGGGATTTTTTTTCTAATATTGTCATATTTGCACATACATAATAAGATATTTTAGGAGTGGAACTCAAGGCTAAAAGGTGAAATCAATGTATGATCTGAGATAATCCAGTGTATGGAACTCATGTCTAAACATGAGATTCATTCAAGTCTTATCCACACCTCATACACATAGCCTAAAGGTAATCTTTTATTTTATTTTATCTTTTTACAATCAGAGAAAATGGGGTGAAGAAACAAAAACAGAGAGAATGGGTGTTCCAGAGCTCTCAGCTGCTGCAAATGAACTCCAGATACATGCACCATTTTGTGCATCTGGCTTTACATGAGTACTGGGGAATTGAACCCAAGTCTTAGGCTTTGCAGGCAAGTGTCTTAACCTCTGAATCATTTCTTTAGTCCCTGAAAGGTAATTTTATACAGTATTTTTGGTGTGCCTGCATTTTATCTATGACCAACCACACAGGGTTATTGTTATGTGTGGAGTTTTCCACTTGTAACACCATGATGGTACTCAGAATGTTCTAGAGTTTGGAGCATTTCAGATTTAAATTGATTTTAAACTTTGGATTTTTCAACTAGGGATGTCCTACTTTGGCATGTATTTTATGAGATCTGTGTGAGAGTTTCACCAGATCAGTTACATACTTCCTGATACATACTATATCCTCACAAATCAACAATTCTCTTTCCATATAGTTTCATCATGGCTCCTTTTTGTGACCATCCTATTTAATATTATCTCATCTCATAATGATGGAAAAAAAAAACAGTGAAATTCCATGAGAAACCTCATTTTATACCAGCAAACCATAGCTCCAAGAAACTTACTGCTCAAAAAGGGTGGGATACAGTAAAAGGAAATAGCTTGGTATACCACAGAGTCTTTAAAATTTCAGTAGACACTTTTCAATTAAAGTGGGAAAGCTGAATTTACATATACATTTCTGAAACTTAACCAAATAAATTTAAAGTAGAAATAAAATAACCACACCAAAAATGGGAGGAGATGGACAAGAAAAGGAGTCCACTCCATTGTCACAAAACTCAAAAAAGTATACCAAGGAAAGGAAAGGTAAAATGACAAAGGAAGATAAGGTCATGACTAAATATGCAGGTGTGGAGGAGGACAATCCGAGTGGTCATCCACATATCCTGTCTTCTGAAGACCAGACTTTGGTGGGACAAGGTTGGGAGAGCAGGAACCCTGGCTAGAAGGACGAAGGCTCTGTGGCACACACACAGTGAATCAGGGCTGGTCAGCACTCAAGGGTACACAGTGTATGTCCCCACTCTGGAATGTTGAAGCCACTTCACAGTACTTTAAAAAGGTCCCAGGAGTGGGAGCTGTCACATCATGTCTCTGGGGGCAACCTGACTGAGCACTGGGCAAACCACCTACAGCAACTTCGCCACCTCACCCCGGTGTCCCCAGGCTAAAGAAGCCAGCGCAGAAACATGAAACCAGGCCTGAAACTTCAGCATGTGACAAGAGAGGAAAAATAAATAGAAGCTTCAAGTCAGGAGATCACCCACACCCAGAACAACAAAGATATGAGTTGATTTACTGGGGTAAGAATAAATTGAGCAGACAAAAAAAGCAAATTATGTTGCCTGGGTACCTATAAACAGACTCTCACCTAAGGGGAAAGACAAGGAGGCAACCCAGTATCAGAGACAAAGATACCAGCCTAACAAAATCATAGCCAACAGGGAGTTAAAAGGTCTTTGAGTCATAGGACTTAATAAGAATGTAAGCTAAATAAAGAACTCAAAGGCAGCATTGAAAATAATAATAATAACAATGTGGATGGACCTAAAGAAGTAAGCTGGGAGCTAACACCAACATTAAATGGATGCATGAAACAGAATCTGCAGAGAACTAAAGAAGGATGCCTTCAAATCAATTTACTGACTAGAGACCTAAACACAAAGATAGCAAGTAGAGACAAAAGCAAGGGATCGCAACAAAGCAAACCAAACAACTGCAGGCTCAAACACAATCCAAGATAGAGATAACAGGTATCCTCATCACAAAGTACCAAATAGTACATTTAGGAAAACTCCAGAAGGAATCAAGAAATGACTCTGTTGGTTGAAAGAACATAGCAAATTCCAAGATAGATAGCTTACATCACAAAGCAGTACTACATACTGGGATTTATATGTCAAATATTAAGAAAATAGTGCTCATAGTTCAAAGGTAAAAAACCTATAAAGGAGGGGAAAAAAAAATCTATAGCAACAACCAATGGCAGAAATCAATGACTTACCTTTACTGAAATAGCCAGCTACTTTTCCATGTATAGCAGAAATAAGTCTGAAATGTTATAGAGGGGTCCAGCTTAAGAGTGGCTTGCAAGAGCTCAGAATATGATTGCTCAACTTCACATTATGAGCAAGTATTCCTACATAGCCCCACTGCAGTACAGTATTCAGTACGTTGCATGAAATATTCAATACTTGATGCTAGAATAGGTCCTGTGTCAGACCGTTCTGTCCCACTGCCCCACCATAGGCTAACAGAAGTGTTCTAAGCATATCTAAGGTTGGCTGCACTAAAGTATGCCTCTTAGTGATCTGTTAAGTGCTCTTTAGGTTGATGATGTTTTTGACTTACAATACATTTATCAGGATATAATCCCACTGTAAATCAGAGCATCCATGGTCTTTAGTGAAAATTGTAAGGGGGCATTATTGCTCCATCCTACAAGAAGTCATACTTTGATCCTCACTAGAGGAATGTCTACCTTCTGGAAATAACAGAGAAAAAGCATGTACTTGTCTGACTATCTCTTTCAGTCCTCCCCAAAAGCTGTGCACAGCCTACAGGCACACAGGCTCTCTGCTGTTCCTGGCAGCAAGATGACCAGAGCAGCTGGGCACCTGAAGGGGAAAACCTGAACTACAGAGTGTGTTCAATTCTAGTGGCAAAGGAGTGAACCAGAAACTTGAATCTGGCCACAAACCAAGTGTTCTGATCCAAACTCCATTTATTCCCATACAAACTCATGGTGATATGTCCACACCTCCATGGCCCCCATAGCTGAGTCTTCCACTCACTCCTAAGAATCCTCAAATCCCAACTGTCAGACACAATTATTTCTTTCTTTTTGGCAGGGTGGGGGAGGGCTGAAATAGGATCTCTATCTAGCTCAGGCTGACCACTGTTAATTCTGAATGGAGAAGTCAGAATCTCTTTTACGAAGTTTTTAATCTGAATTTTACTTCATAATGTGAGCTGACTGCTTTTATAAAAACAGTGAAGTTATTTTCTTTGAGACAATGATGCCAGAAAAGAAGGCCTGTTATTATTGAAAACTAATTGCCATGGTTTAAGAGAAAGAGTATGTTCCTAAACAGAATGCACACTGAGATTAATTTTATTGCTGCAGTTCAAAAGATGACAATAGTAATTGATATTGCAGAGGCATGGGCTAAGCAGATTGAAGGCATAATCTCATTTAGTACACATAAAGTCATGTGAAGTAGGTATAAATATCCCTCCAATCTTAGAAATGAGGAAATTGAGAATTAGAGAGGAAAAGTACTTTATCCATAGCCACATAAAACAAATTATTGCTGACAAAGACTTCTATGACCCTGCATCCCATATCTGGTACCAGTGTGTATCTTGTGTTAATGTGGTTGACCAATATTAAAAGGACAAGTACCAAAATGTTGATGGCTATAGCTCAGGTTCTAGGTACAATAGATTAATGTTATTCTGTTTTAAAAATGTATATATGAGGGCTGGAAAGATGGCTTGGCGGTTAAGCGCTTGCCTGTGAAGCCTAAGGACCCCGGTTCGAGGCTCGGTTCCCCAGGTCCCACGTTAGCCAGATGCACAAGGGGGCGCACGCGTCTGGAGTTCATTTGCAGAGGCTGGAAGCCCTGGCGCGCCCATTCTCTCTCTCTCCCTCTATCTGTCTTTCTCTCTGTGTCTGTCGCTCTCAAATAAATAAATAAAAAAAATTTTAAAAAATGTATATATGAAACTGGGAATGTTGGCTCAAACCTTTAATCCCAGTACTTGGGAGGCAGAGGTAGGAGGATTGCTGGGAGTTTGAGGCCAGCCTACAACTACATAGTGAATTCCAGGCCAGCCTGGGCTACAGTAAGACCTTACCTCAGGAAAAAAATAATGATATATATGCTTATCTGTACTCTCGAAAATGCCAACAATATGCATATCCTTTTGTACTAACTGGAATAGCAGTTATCATTTTATTAATAAAACACACAGAAGTACGAAATTGGTGTAGGAATTAGCAGAATAGCCATGTGTGCATACATTAAATACACAGGACACAGGCTCTCCAGCCAGCTCATCACCGCTCACAAGGGCATAATGCTTCCTGGCCTGGCTCCCCACACACATGTCCTATGGCTTGTCCTATGGCACATGGGTGGTTTGAACATAATCTCCCCATAGCCTCAGGTGTTTGTGATTAAATTTCCTACTTAGTCCCCATCTAGTAAGAGTGTTTGGGAGGTGGAGTCCTGCTGGAAGCAGTGTGTCAGCAGGGGTGGACCTCGAGGTTGAGTCCAGCTGTGTGTGTTCAGAGTCAGCTCCAGTTTGCTGGTACTGACTGCCGTTTCTTTGACGGAGTGGGCCAGTTTCTTCTGCCATAATGAAGCTCCCCACTGCAATCTATAAGCCTGAAATTAACGCTTTCCTCCCATCAGCTGCTTCAGGTTGAGTGTTTTCCTCTGCAACAAGAAGATTAACTGCAATACCTTGAAATGTTTGCGTGTTGAAATCTGGCTCTCAGTAGCCTGGTATGGACAAGTGATGGGAACTGATTAGGTCATGAGAGAAGGGCATCATCCTCAGTAGGGATTAATGTGTTTCTCACAGAACTCAGCTAATTCTTATCAGAGTAGGCTGCTGTAAAACAACTTCTCTCCGTGTGCCTGGCCCATCTGTACACAGCCATTTCTCTTTCTGTTTCTCTGCTCTGTTAGGACACAGCCAAGAGGACCCTTGCTGGACACTGGCACCATGTTGATTGGAATTTCCATTCATAGCTACATAAGCTTCTTTACTTTGTAAACTATTTAGCCTCATGTATTTTAGGAAGAGAAGTGTATCTTTTTTTTTAAATATATTTTTTAATTATTTATTTGAGAGCGACAGACACAGAGAGAAAGACAGATAGAGGGAGAGAGAGAATGGGCGCGCCAGGGCTTCCAGCCTCTGCAAACGAACTCCAGATGCGTGCGCCCCCTTGTGCATCTGGCTAACGTGGGACCTGGGGAACCGAGCCTCGAACCAGGGTCCTTAGGCTTCACAGGCAAGTGCTTAACCACTAAGCCATCTCTCCAGCCCGAGAAGTGTATCTTAATACACTTCTACCCTGGGAAGCTAAAGAGAAACCACACCAAAGAAATCCCCAGCCGGGCTCCCAATCCCCAGATCACCCAATAGTCAATTAGCTCTGCTTACAGGCCAGCTTTCTCCCTGCTCCTCACATCTGCTTATGCCAGGAAGGACGACTGCCCAGTCAGCACACGGCCAGGCCGCTCTTGGGAAGTTTGAGTGGCTTTCCTCCAAATTTTTAAGTGATGGACTGTTCGCCCACTTTTGGGGGGAGATATTTCCTGTGTATGAACAGAGTTTGTTTTGTTACCAGCTTTAAAATTATCCACAACTGATGAATCTAAAGCCAAGCTAAAGCATTATTTTAAAAAGTCAAACATGGTAGGATCCTTTCCTACATTTTAGTTTACTTGCAGAAATTCAAGACAGAGGTACAATACCGAGGGATCACTGTGTCCTCAGGCCAGAAGCCTACAGAAGGAGTCCTAGAGAGTCCCTCATTCTCTGTCATGGCCAGCCTGGTGATCGTCCCACTCCAAGCCAACCAGACTCCTTTAGCCCCTTAGCCGCACCCTACCACAGACATATAGAAGGCTTGTCTGTCGAGCTGAATCTGAGCCAGCTTGGATGCAGCTTCCTTCCATGGCTGGCAGGCTGACTTCCAGAAGCCTATCCTACCATACCACTTCAAAAGCTGGGAGGCAGAGGGAAAGCAGCTTTGCCAAAACAGGTGCCACCAACCCCCACACTGCTGACTAGAGTGGAGGCTCCAGAGTGCCAGGTCTGGCATGCCCATGCAACTGTAGCCCTGGATTCCCAGCCCACTCCTTCTTCCCTGGCATTTCTGTATCCCTTCTCACCTCCAAGACCTGTCCCCACCGGCCTCTTACCTCTACACCTAACCTTGGATACATCCTGACCTACAATGGGAGAATCATCTTACACCTCCATATATGACCATTCTCCCATCCACCCAGGCCCATGTCCAACCACACTTCCCACTTCCAAACCAACACTCTGCTCCCACAATCAGACACCATGTTGGCCTGTGTAGAAACAGGACCAGATGCAAGGCTCCAAGATAGCTCAGCCACTGCCTGGGGCCTAGGGCTGAAAACATTCTAATGGATGAGTCATTAGTGAGAACCTTATAAACATGGCATCTCCCTCAATGGGGTATATAAACTCCATGAGGGCCAAGAACAAGCCCATCCCACTGAATATTGCTTGCAGCACTTAAGGAAGCTGTCAAAGTTAATTAGTCTGGCAGGGAGCAAGATGCCTTTTTTTTTTTCTTTTTTTCTTTTTTCTTTTATTTTCAAAATAAGGCTGTGCTGAGAAATTCAGTGAATCTTTACCACTCCCACCTCATCCCCTCCCCCCAAAAAACACCATGGCTATAAATAGAACGGGAATGCAGATGTCTGGCCCCGCCAAATCTAAACCTGGCCAGCACTGAACAGTGGGAAAGTTCCTCTCACTCACAGAATCAGATAGGGATTCAGGAAGGAAACAAAGCTAGCTGGAAAGTTTACCCTGTCCTATTCTCAAAGAACTCTGGGTAGAAGGAACGAGGGTCACACACACATGCATGCATAGATATGTAATAAAAATACGTCCATACATATGTACACATGCATAAGAAATATGTACAAATACCATGCTCAATCATGTGCACATCTGAGAGCTGTTTTTCTTTCTGTACTAATTTATTTTTACACATGTGTCATATACATAAATGTGTGTGTGTGCATGTGGAAGCCAAGAGGTCAGTGTCAGCTGTCTTCTGAACTGTAGGTTCAACAAGAGATATCTATTGCTTCTGCACATTGATTTTGAAGACAGGGTCTCTTGCTGAACCCAGAGTTCAGATTCAGCTTGACTTGTCAGCCAGTAGGGAACAGAGGCACGTTACCATGCTTGACTTTTACATGGATGCTGGTGAGTCAAACTACAGTCCTCACGTTTGTGCGGCAAGCAAGCACTTGTACGTTCTCCCAAGTCAGACGACATGACCATTCAGTCCAATCCCTGCAGTCAGTGATGCCCATAAAGAGGAAGGATGGTTGAAACCTCCCCAATAATCCAAGCAGGTTTGTCCTACAAGCCTAATAATAGCACCATAAAGTAAAACACAGATACTGTTTTACAAGGTATCTTACAAGGATGGTCACTTGGCAATATTTCTTCAGAGATAAGTTATCATTGTATAAGTGGTTCTCTTACCAATAGCCCACAAATCTCCTATTGAACTCAAAACCTTTAAAAGAACTGAAAGAGCTGGAGAAATGGCTTAGCATTTGGGGCATTTGCCTGCAAAGCTGAAGGACCATGGTTCAATTATTCCCCAGGACCCACATAAGCCAGAAGCACAAGGGCACATGCATCTGGAGTTCGTTTGCAGTGGCTGGAGGCCCTGGCATGCCCAGTTTCTTTATCTCTCTCTCCCTCTCTCTCAAATTAAATATATATTTTATATATATATATATATATATATATATATATATATATATATATATATATAAAATATATATTTTTAAAAAGAACTGAAAGTTACATCATTCTGGCAGCCATTTTTTTTTCTTTTTTCCTTTATTTTGCCCAGACTAAAGTATGTCCCTTAAAGAGATAAACTGAAGGCTTATCTTATTTACAAACAAAAATCTGACCTGTGTCCTTACAGAAAGACAAGACAAGGAAATGCCATGTGATGACTGGAAGAGATTAGTGACCAACCTAGCAAGAAGCCAAGGACCACTAAGGGTCAGGGGTCACTGCCCGAAGCTGGGGAGACACAAGAAAGGCACACAAGGAATGTGAGCCCTTGGCTTCAGACTTTAGCCTCCAGAGCCATTCTCCAAATCAGAATTTAACTAAGGGAATAAATGTATTCTTCTAAGCCACCCAGTTTGTGGTAATTTATTTCAGCCACGCTAGAAAACGAATGCGCCTACCTGATCTCTTTATTCAGGAGCACTCAGGGAGACATCTACAACTCGTCCACCTCTCACCTCCATCCTTCACAGCCCACTGTCAGTGAAGAAACTGTCAGTCACTTCATCTTTCCTGTAGAACTGTGGGGGGGGGTGCACACACACATGTATGCATGCATGTGTGTGTGCATGTGTGTATATGTGTGTGTGTGCGTATGTGCATAGTAGCAGCAGCAGTAGTTACATTTGCTTCTACTGTTAGGTATATGACAACTACGGAGAATACAACCTGAGTTCTGTCTAACATTGGAGATACTAACTATGTCAGAACATCATGGCCACCCTATAACATCTACAAAATAGAAGACTTAAATAACACATGAAGCCCCCCATACACTCCTGTGCAAGAATACAGCGCACTAGGACTGGCTTGCAGTGTGGGGGGACGGTGGACCTGGATCTCTAGAGACCCGTGTGCAGGAGGCAAGGAGCTCGGCTGGACCATCCACTGAAGAAGGGTGGTGAGGAGTGCAAAGAAGGTGCTGGGATGATGATGCGAATACTGTCCATGGCACAAGTCTGAAAAGACAATTCCACTCAGGAGAGACCAGTGGCCTTCCCTGAGGTCCCATCCACTGGACTATGACAACCTGTCAGAGTTGGGGAAGGGTGGCATGGCTAGAGTCATGGTCACTGGAGGGAAGGAGAGTAAGAGGAATGAGCAATCAGGAAGCAGCGGAGCCGAGCAGGACACCTGTGACCCTCACCACTCAGTTGTCTTGGCACAAAAACAAAAGTAGCCACAGAAGCAACAGCGCTGAACACAAGATACTCTTGTTTCCCATTTTTGGAATCTAAAATGTTTCATTTGTCATACTGAGTCATATCTCTAATAGCCTCAGGTACCTCGAGCCCTTGAATTATTTTTAATCGCTGTCCTGTTACCAGCATTTTTTTAAAAAACGAGAGTACTTCCCATTGAAACCTGAAGTATCAAAAGGCAAATAAATATAAATGTATGCATTTCTAGAATATTTTATTTATTTATTTGAGAGAGAGAGAGAGAAACAGGCAGAGAGAAAGACAGAATGGCATGCCAGGGCCTCCAGCCACTGCAAACGAACTCCAGAAGCATGTGCCTCCTTGTGTATCTGGCTTATGAGGGTCCTGGGGAATCAAACTGGGGTCCTTAGGCTTTGCAAGCAAATGCCTTAACCACTCAGCAATTTCCCCAGCCCCAAATGTATGCATTTTTATCTGTTTATCAGAACAACAAGTATTGGTATGGTATCCACTGGAAAACATGAAACTGTTTGTTTTCCTAAAATAATAAGTAACAAAAATGAGTAATATTTTCCCAGCATATGCCAATATTTATCCAAAGTGTGTGGACCAGAAATATTTCAGATTTATATGGTTTCTTTGAAATTTAGAATACTTGTATATATACAATGAGATATCAAGGGAATAGGATCCAAGTGTAAAGATGAAACACATTTATGTTTTCTACATACCCTAAGCACACAGTTTGTAGGTAATTTTACATGGCATGTTAATGTGCTTATGTTTTGACTGACCTGTTGCACATGGGATCCTGTGTGGAATTTTCTATTCATGGTGTTGTGCACTCAAAAGTTTCAGACTTCGGAGCACCTCAGAGCTTTACATAAATGCTTACTTGTGTTTTTATGTATATATGTTTGTAATCATTAAAGAGCAAACCTTTCCATTGTCTCTGCTTCTTCTGTACATCTGCAGCTGTGACCAGATTTTGCCTTAAAATGAAAGCCATAAACATGAAGGTTTTACAGTGTTCCATAGCTATCCTTCTGAATCTTCAAAGCATAGATTCCCGAGCAGCTCTTGATAACAGATCTATAGATGTGCAAACCTCTGATATAAAAAAAAAAAAAGCACAGAGGGGCTAGAGCTGCAGAGCAATTGTTAGAGTGCTCGTCTCGAATACAGGAAGCCCTGGGTTGGATCTCCAGCACCCCATAAACCAGGTCTGGAGGCACACACCTGTAATCCCAGCACTCAGGAGGTAGGAGGACCAGAAGGTAAAGGTCATTCTCATCTACACAGTGGTTTTGAGGACAGTGTAGGTTCCACGAGACCTGGCCTCAAAATAAATAAATAAATAATGGTTTCTAAAAAAGTACAGAAATGTGCACAGTCCTAGGTTTGGTACTTAGCACCTAAACAAATAAAAAGGATTTGCATATAACCTATATGCATCTCCTTGTATATTTTACATGACTTATGATATATAACGCAATATAAATGCTAAAAATAGTTAAAATAGCAGTAAGGCTGTATATGCCTGGCGTAAATGCAAATTCTTTTCAATTATTTTTGCTCTGGGAATGGTTTAACTTCTAAATGAGGAGCCCCCCCCCACCCCAGACAACTCGGGACCAACTATATTTAATAAGGTCTAAGAACAGATCTTTGAATACTTGGCCAGGGCAAAGCACAGGACACAGAAGCAGTTTGCATATTGAATGATTCATTCCACCTGTGAGTGGAGCTGCACTTGGAATTCACCCAAGGGCTGCAGGCTCATGCAGCACTCTAGCCTGGGGTGCAATAAGCAAGCTCCCAGCAACTCCCTCACCTGCAGTTGCAGATCTGTAAAGCTGCTTGGTGACCTTTTGATCTATTTATATACATCTCCTTGGTTTGGCAAAGGTAATGGGGAGGTGAAAATTTATGAGTTTCTTTAGTTTCCAAAAGATATTCTCCATTTGGCTGGCAAAAAAAAAAAAAAAAAAATGTTGTTGGTATGTCAAGCTCCTAACCTATCCAAATATTTACCAGTCCTGAGAAAGCAACACAAATACTGTATATAATAAATCAGAATCCTTGCCCTATTTTTTTGCTTTTGCATAAGTACAGAAAAGGCCTATGTGAAGCTATTCTATATATATATTTCAAGACATCTAGATCCCTTGAAGTATTTTCTCCCTTTTCTCACTTGGTTCAAAACAACAACAGAAACAAAAAAGCTAACAACAACAAAAAACCTCAGCCTACATTCAGGAGGAAGCTGGACTCAGCTCAAATGGAGAGGGTGCTATGGACTCCTTATGCATAGCTTCAAGAAGAGAACGGTGTGGGGCTAGAAAGATGGCTCAATAGGAAAAGTGCCTCTCCAGCATGAGGACCTGAGTTCAGATTCCCAGCACCCAAGTAAAAGCCAGATGTCACCGCACTTCCTGGAATCCCAGTGCTGGGGAAGAGGAAACAGAAGTCTCCCTGAGGCTTGCTGGCTAGTTAATCAAGAAACTATGAGATCCGGTTCAATGAGAGAACTTATCTGAAAAAAAAATATAGTGAACAATTGAGGTCACCTGATGTTACTACCTCTACATCTCTACATGCATGCACACACATGCACAACACGTGTATACCACACATATGAAAAAGAGAGAGAGAGAATGGAGTGATGGGCCACATTGGAACATATGGTAAGTTATTCAAATTATCTCACCAACAGCAGCAAATCACCAGTGCTTGGGAAGGAGCAATGGCCCAAAGACCGTGCATGGCTGCACTTGCAGACCTTTGCAGTACTGCGCAGTCTCTAAAGAAGACCTTTCCCCGAGCCCTGCCCTGGACAACCTGGTGAGCTGGAGTGACTTCTGAGCAAGCTTTGTGCATCCCCGAGAGAAGGGAGGACGGTCGTGAAGCAGCTGGCTCAGCTGGAGGGATACTGCTATAGGTCATTCTGTGTATCTAGAGATCTTCAAACAATTCTGACCCCAAAAGCCAACTGAGAGCTTAACTCATCAACATCATTCTTTATTTTACAGGATGGATCACAGTAATTGAATATTACATAATAAAAGCATGTGGGTCCATGTTACTTAGAAATTTTCATCTTCATTAAGAGACTTCTTAGCAGAGTAAACACAATTCCAGGTACAGTATTTTCAACCTTATATAACCAGTCCAGGGCAGTTTTACAACTTGCTTTGATTCAAGGAGGTAATTTTTCATTCTCATCAGCAGAAGATGGAAGAGAAATCCAACAATTAGAGAAAGAGCAGGCCTATTTTCCATAAGCGTTTTCCAAAGGTAGGGGAAAGACGATAGCCATTTCTGATGAATATTTTTATAATTGTCTTTAACTGAAAAACACCACTGTGACAAGTTGTCCCCAGGGGAAAAAAAAAAAAAAATGTCTTTACTGCCTTCCTCAGAGTTCTTAGAGGTGTGTGAGGAGTGCCGTGTGAGATATCTATCCTGTCTCCCTATTCCATTCTTTTCCCCAAGACACTATTGCAGCCCGATTCAGACCCTGCCTGTGTCTCCTAATGCCACATTACTGGAAGCTTAGCTCACTCTGGAGGGAGAATGTTGCACTTACCTTCTTGTTACCAGGACAAAGCACCTGACCAGAAGCAGTTTATGGGAAGAAAGGGTTTATTTCTGGCAAGAGTTTCCAGGGGAGGTTTCATCATGTCAGGGAAAACATGGTAAAGCAGACAGCCTGGGTGTCACATTTTGTCATGGCAGCAGGAAGTTAGTAGTCTCAGTGAGCTAGACCTGAATACCCAATGGACTGGACTAAAACCTCAAGGTCTGCCCTCAGTGGCACCCCTCCTTTATCAAGGTGCCATCTCCCAAGGGCTCTGCAACTCTCTCTACCAGATGGGAACCAAGTATTCAAAACACACGAGGTCTATGGGGCATTTTACATTCAAACCACTACATAAACTTTAGAGGTTTAGATACAAAATGAGGAAGAATTAGGTACTAGGTATTACGTATCTCTCCATTCAGGAGAGGGGGAACAGTGTGCCTGTCTGCTTCAGCAGAACCAGAGTTGAGCCATCCACTCAGCAGTCTTGCCCTATCCTCCTGAGCCAGCCCCGAGCCCAAGACCAATCAGCTCACTCTCGGGCTCACCTGAGTTTGAAGGTAAAGCTCACCACAATAAGATTATAAACAAATCCTCATAAAGTGAACAAGGCTGCTTGTTGGGTTTGCACATCTCCCCAACTCCCAGATGACTGTCATGGCAACCCCCTCACCTTGGCCTGCTGGGCTGAGATTGGGGCATTACCCTATTCCCACATGCACTCCCTACCCCGCCTGCCTTCCACATTGCAGGACCTCTGTGTACTTTTCTTCTCATTTCTACTCTACATCTAATAAAATCCCTTTCACATTTTTTGCCCCAGGCTCAAGCTTCACTCCCACATAGGCTCTCGGACTGTGTGTGTGTATCTATTTCCCCTTTCTTGGTCCATAGACTCTCCCTCACCAACCCTGACTTTCTCATCCACTCAGCAGTCTTGCCCTATCCTCCTGAGCCAGCCCCGAGCCCAAGACCAATCAGCTCACTCTCAAGACCAATCAGCTCACTCTCGGGCTCACCTGAGTTTGAAGGTAAAGCTCACCACAATAAGATTATAAACAAATCCTCATAAAGTGAACAAGGCTGCTTGTTGGGTTTGCACATCTCCCCAACTCCCAGATGACTGTCATGGCAACCCCCTCACCTTGGCCTGCTGGGCTGAGATTGGGGCATTACCCTATTCCCACATGCACTCCCTACCCCGCCTGCCTTCCACATTGCAGGACCTCTGTGTACTTTTCTTCTCATTTCTACTCTACATCTAATAAAATCCCTTTCACATTTTTTGCCCCAGGCTCAAGCTTCACTCCCACATAGGCTCTCGGACTGTGTGTGTGTATCTATTTCCCCTTTCTTGGTCCATAGACTCTCCCTCACCAACCCTGACTTTCTTGAATCAATATAATAGTTTGCGAACTATCCTTCTCTGTTCTATTCCAATTCTTTGTTTAAAACAGATACAAACTCAGGGTTTTGGAGTTTGAGTACTTTTCCTGAATCTCTAAAACCCTGCTACACCTTGAGGAATTTTCTCTTGAGGGCATTATCTCTAGCTAGTGGCACTATTTTGGATGGTGGTGAAAACTTCGGAATATGGAGAAATTTGGAGAAAGTATGTCACTGAGGGCAGGGGAAGCATGTGTTTTAAAGTTATACCTGGTCCCCAGTGTCTCTCTTTCCTATCTACCATGAAGTGAGCTGTGTCTTCCTTCTCCACACACTTCAGCCACCATGATGATCTACCCAAGTGCATGAGATCAAAGTACCATACACTGAACTCTCTGAAAAGGTGAACACAAGAAATATTCCCTCCCAAAAGTTGTTCTCTCAGTATTTAGCCACAGTGATAAGAAATGCAATACAAGAGCTTCCAAGAGTCTCAAGGACTACCTGGACAGCCAGGTTTATTCTCTCAAAAGAGTCTCCAAAGCTGTTCTGAAGGACAGCTTGTCAGATCAATAGGAATCTGCCCCCACATCATACAGTGCTCACGGACAGAGCATAGATAGACAGATGGATGAACAGACATAAGGATGGAAGTGTCACATAAGGGCATGAACTGCTAGAACTTGTCCCTTCTGCCACACTCTGGCAATGTGACAGTCTCAGGACTGGCTGCTTGAATGTGTGGATAGCCACAGCCTTCTCCCAGGATTTTCAAGCTCAAGGCAAAGATTTTTTTTAAAAAAAAAAAAAAAATCGTTAAGGAAATAAGATAGCCTGACTGCAGTCAGGACTCTCTTCGACTCATTACTAGATACCTTAGAATGACGCCTGCAGTGCCACATGCTTTGGGAACAGAGTTCCAAAGGGGGATGACTGGGCATTTATGGAGAAAACATGAAGCAAAAGAAAGGGTTGGCTCTCAGTTACCTGCAACACAGATAGCAGCCTTTCTACAGTTTGCTTTAAGGTATTTGCAATATACCTTCTCTGGAAAGGCTATAGACGGGACTTCTGTTTAATTCCAGTAATATTCTAATGACCAACTACTGTATTTTAAATGGTGAGAAACAGTTATTCTGTGATGAGAGGTGTTTCAGCATCTGAGAAACAGCTAGGCTGGTTACCATCTTTGTTGTTAAGGAAGTAACCAATTAAGTCTTCCGTCAAGAGTGTCCTTTGACACAGGGGATGGACTTAAAGCCTCAAAGAGGTCCTGAACGAAGGACACGGGGAGGGCTGGCTGCTGAGATTCCACATGCATCCAAGGGAATGTGTCCATCATGTACTGTCATTAGAAAGCACAAATGAAAGGCTTGACACACAGCTCAGTAGGTAGAATGCTTGTTTAGCATGCCGAAGCCCTGGGTTTGACCACCGGCAAAGCTTCATATTACACATTTACAATCCCAGAACTTGGGAGGTGGAGGCAAGAGGATAAGGAATTCAAGGTCATCCTTGACACCAGCCTGGGCTGAATCATATCCTGTGTCAAAAAAAAAAAAAAAAAAAAAGTAGTAAGAAGCCCAAGTGGAGGATCCTCAGGATGCCTCACTGCAAGCTGTAACTATAGAAGATCTTGTACCCTTGGCATTGTCACTACAAATTCAGCAGGCTTTCCTGGCTCTGTGGTCCTCCAGGAACACACATTGTCTCAGGAATCCCATAGAATAAGAATGTGGGTGGAAAACCTCACCTGACAAATGAACCACAACCTGATTCACTGAGAGGAGCTAGTTCCCTCTCCTTCCTTCCCAAGGACTGTTTCAACCAGACTAGGGGCATGAAGGCTGCCTCTGACCCTGTGCCTGGAAGGCCCGTGGTGTGCAGTGGCTGTGCTCATAATCGAATGCCAACAGCCACAGCTGAGAGGGACGTGGTCATGGGATGGGAAGCAAGGCCATATAAGCAGCTCCTCTGCCCTAATTCTGAGAAACCAAAACACAACAAAGGTGGAAGAAATGTCCACACATGTACTGGCAAAGACATGATGGAAAGAAGACCAAGGTGCAGTCTAAGACCTGAGTGATTCTGGGCAGCGGGGCTGAGCTCCAAGGTCACCAGTCTGAAACAAGGCTGCCTGGAGGGCAACATATGTCCACAGCATATGTTCCTTGATCCTCTCTCTCCTGAAATCTCAGAATCCCTTGAAGTGACCATTCAGCCTCAGAGCAGAACAAGCTACAGGAACTAAGGTCACCAACTCAGGAAAGAGAAACCCAAGCTCTCTACACAGTATCCCTGGGAGGGACCTCTTCTGGTGCCCAGGCCAGTGATGGGACTCACCATGTCATCGCTAAAGCAAATGATGACTATAGGCAGCACTCTACCAAATGACCATTCACTGAAACCTCTGAACTGCGCACCAAGGTATCATTAACCCCATGTTTCAGGTGATCATCTTGAGGATCAGGTAGCCAGAAGCTGCTAAGTAGCAGATCCAAGCTGAAATGCAGGTCTTCTGACTCCTAGTCTTTGACTCTCAGCTGCTTACCATCTTTGCTACCAATGTGGCCATAGATCAAAGAGGTGGATAATAAGGACTTCTCAAAGTGAGGCAACAGAATGTCTACCTCTCCCAATTAACAATGCCTGGGTTGTGATTCTCTCTCCCACGTGACTTAAGTTTGCCATGCTGAAGATGAAATGGATTGTTGTGCTTATAAGAAGGGAATCTAAAGAACTAGCAAGTGGAGACATAACTTACTTCACATCTTCAAAAAACTTCTCCCCCCCCACCAACCCCAGACAAAAGCGTTCATGCAGAACAGGAAACACCCTGAGTATACAATTCACTACAACAAAGCCAGAGCTTAACTGAAATGACTATATTTCTCATTGGCTGGGGCCACATCATCACTACTTTTGCAGTAATTTTGATTAGCCATGCTAATAATAGCTAGTATCATTGGAGACTCACTTTGTACCAGATGGTGTTCAACATGCTTTGCAGCCAATTCTCATGGTCTCACTGGAACCACTATTGTCATCCCAGTTTTAAAATGAAAAAGTAAGGAGGTTAAGTAACTGCCCTAAAGGTTGCAGAGATGGTAACAGAGTGGGGGTGGCACAGGAATGAATCCCAGGTCTTCCGACACTCATTCAACGCCACCACTGCCACAAACACTTGCCGTTCTCCACTGTGTGTGTGTGTGTGTGTGTGTGTGTGTGAGTGTGCATGCGCGCATGTGCTTATGTGTGCGCATGTATGTGGAATCTAAAAGACAAAGTCAGTTGTTATTCCTCAGGAATGTCATCTACCTCCTCTGAGACAGGCTCTCTCAATGACCTGAAGCTTACCAAATAGGCTAGACTGGCCGGCCAGTGAGCCATAGAAACCTGCCTCAGCCATCCCAGTGCTGCAATGACAACCACGTGCCATCACACCTGGATTTCTTTTCCTTTCTTCTCTTTCTCTGGATAATTTCATACTCGTAAACAGTGCATTTTGGCCCTCTCACTCACCCTCTCTCTTCTCCTTTCCTCTCCCACTAAAACCCTTCGTCTTCCCACCAGATCCTCATCCTACTTCCCTGCCTTGTTTATTTTTATTTTTTGACCCAGTGATTTAAATTAGGATCGCATGCATACTCATAGGTAGAAGGTTATTCACTAGAGACTGAGCAATGCCTCAAAGGCTGCCTCACTAAAGGACATGGCTTCTCCTTTGCCAGCGATCACCAGTCTCCACTATTTACCCCCGGGGAGGTGTGGCGTCTCATGCACCCTCTGCTGACTTTCTCTTGATGAGAGTTGTGAGCACTTTACTGGCAGAACCATCTCCCTAGTCCTCCACCTGACAGTTCTAACCATTTTACTTGGGAGTTTTCATCACTGAGAAGTAATATCTCACGTGCTAATCCAGTAACAGTTAGATGGAAAAGCTGTAAGTATCTTTGAAACATACCAAATTCATTTGTCAAGGTCAACAATTCCACTTTGATCTGCTTATTTTATCTTCTGTCAATACAGAAACAGAAATAGAAAGCAACAATAAAAAAATCAAGAATGCTATCTTTCGGGGTGTGTGTGTGTGTTGTATGCACAAGGGTGCACAGATAGGTACACCCCGTGAGCACACATGGAGAGACCAGAGAAAGACACCAGGTATCTTCTGTCGCCCTTCCACCTAGCTCTACTGAGACAGAGTCTCCCGATGAACTCGTGACTCCTCCTTTCTTACTAAGTCTAGCTGGCCAGAGAGCCTCAGCAGCGCTGTCGTCTCCACCCTGCTCAGCGCTGCGGTTACAGACATGTAGAACCATGCTCAGCTTTTGATGTGGATATTGGCAATGAAGCCCAGGTCCTCATGCGTGCACAACAATAGCTCTTACTACTGAGCCACCTCCCTAGTCCCCCATGGTGCTATTTTTGGGGGGGGGTACAAATTATCAAAGGCATGTTCGATGAGCAATAAAATACAGTCAACTTTTCTGAGAAGAGTATAGATTATAAATTCATATATAAGACCATCGGTCACCATTGAGGGACTGGGGTGGCACCTCATCTTTCCTTGGCATGTGCAAGGTCTTGGGCTCAGTACCCAGCACTGGGAACATAACATTACAAAATCACAACCACAGTGTCTTCTTTGAAATATACAACATACACTATTCAGCATATGCCACCCTTTACCCAGTGATGCCTGCAAATATGCAATGCGAACAGTAATGCACAGAACATGAGCACATATGCAAAGCAGAAGGAATATAAAGGCAAGTACCATGACTCTTCCTCATAGAAACATGCTTATTAATGAGTACTTAGTGAAATCTGCACAAGTTCAGTATGCACCTGAAACGAGAAGTCAGGTTAGAGAAAGGCAGCAAGCAGGAAGTCTGATTATCCTGGAATATCAAATGTGGCTACCCCTTCAATTTTCCACTACACTTTCTCATTCCCAGGCCTGTGTGCTATGTGAACCGGGCCTCTAACCAAAGCAGTACCTCAAAGTCTGCTATCAGATACTTGAAGCAAAGTCAAAGACCTTCCTGCTGGAGCTGCCCTCCTCAGGATTCAGCACTGGCTGCTGGAGGAAACCCACGTAGCGTGCTGCAAGGAAGATGCCCTTCCCACCAAGCACCCAATCCTCCCGGCAGAGCCACACAGCCCGGCCTCTAGAGAAGGGCAGAGCACCTTGTTTAAACTACTTTATTTTCTTGTTTATTTGAGAGAGAGGAAGAGGCAGAGAGAAGAGAGAATGGGCACGCCAGGACCTCCAGCCACTGTAAACCAACTCCAGATGCATATGCCCCCTTGTGTATCTGCCTTACGTGGGAATTGAACTGGGGTACTGAGGCTTTGTAGGTAAACACCTTAACTGCTAAGCCATTTCTCCAGCCCCATATGACATCTTTCTGATAAAAGGTCAAAAATTAAAATAAAGGTAGACTTTACAAAATTCGGGAAAGAGAGCTTGCTCACTTTACAGCTGATTTCTATTCTTCCATTATTAAACACACAACCCCACTCCCCACACACTGAAGAAACAAAGATATGTACACAAAGCAGCTTGAAATAAATTTCCAGAAATACATTTTTCCCTTAACGATTATTAGTTAAACATTTAAAACCAATCAGTAGTGAAAAAAAAATTCAGAGTCATTTGATTTTTGCTACCTGGGGCTATATAGTAATTATACAAATGGCAGGAAATTTGTAGCTCTGAGTAACTATGAGTGTATAAAATAATTTGATTAAGTTAGATACAGTTACCTCAGTCATCACACTAATTTGACAAGGATGTTAAAAATGTGTCTCAGCTGTCTTCTGTTGGGCTGGATATGCAAAAATCCATCTTCAAAATGATGCTTAAAAAAATAAAGAGTAACATGCCCCACGGCTCCACTTCATCCATTAATTGCTAACCTGAGGAATATCCTCCAGCATAAAAATAAGTGATTAGGGCTGGAGAGATGGCTTAACGGTTAAGGCATTTGCCTGTGAAGCCAAAGGATCCCAGTTCAATTCTCCGGGACCCACATAAGTCAAATGCACAAGGAGGCTCATGCATCTGGAGTTCATTTGCAGTGGCTGGATGCCCTAGCATCCCCATTCTCTCCCTCTCCCCCTCTCTCAAATAAATAATAAATAAATAAATTATATATGTGTGTGTGTGTGCGTGTGTGTGTGCGTGTGTGTGTGTTATAAAAAATAAGTGACTATAGAGCAGGGAGACAGAGCATGGGTAAACACACACAGTCATCTATGTCAGTACTTTGCCACCACAACCTTGGGAACACTTCTGCGTAACTCTAAACAGGGAAATGCCCACTGTCGTAAGAGCTGCCCAGGACCCCCACCCAGGAGGCTGTACTGGCCTTTCATCCATTTTCATCCCAAGGAAATTCAAATTCACTTGTCCCTGTGAGCCTCCTTCATAATTGCTCATGGTGTCAGCAGTTTTAATTTCCTGTACACATCCTTATCTGCTTGAGTCCTCAGTAATTTGATAGCCCACACAGACCTGTCTCTGCAGGGCTACCCTCTGTGAATGGCTTGACACATCTCAGGGAGTCGCTACAAAGCACAGATAAAGCACACACAGAATGCCTTTCTCTCCACACAGTTCCCACATGCCTGTACCTCCTTCCAGTAGCCCAGGACTTAGACAGCAGTTACATCCTTGTAAATAGGTCAGCTCAGACTAGAGCCACCAGAAGCAAACACCCAAGTACCAGAAATTCACACTGCATTGTCTATTCTGCATACAATGACATCAAACTCAGCAGGCCTTTTTTCCTTAGGCTAAAAAAAAAAAAAAAAACCTTGTATTTCATAGGCACCCAAACAGCTTAAGTCACTGCAACAGAACATCCTTGCAACTGCTGGCTTCTCTGAAGCATGTATAGAGAAGACATTTGCAATGGTAACACATTTCAGAGTCCATAGCTGACCTGGATGGCACCATCCTGTATCATTCAATAGCATCACTCAGGCTGGCTGCTCCCTGGTAAGGCCCGAGGCCCAGGGGAAAAAAAAAACAAACAAACAAACAAACAAAAAACAGTGGCAGGTTCTCAGAGAGCACTGTCATGACTGATGGACTTCGCAAACACAGTTCTTCTTCCGGGGCAGGTCCAAGGGAAAGCACACCTGCACACACATGCATATGGGTCCTACTTTTCCAAGTTGCTTCTCAAATCACAGGCCACTTTCTGCTTACGTTCTGCAGTTGGGAAGACTAAACCAATGTCACTGAGGACACACTGAGGACACGGGTAAATCTGTCCTTTCAGAAAAAAAAAAAGAAGAAGAAAAAATGAAATGAAACTTCCAAAATGTTAAAAAGAAAAGGTACCCATGGAGATACAAAATACAGTAGCTGCATAATGTCACTGACATCGAGACACAGTCAACCTCTTCTGCCACATAAGGAAGCATTGTTGGCAATGTCCCAAGGCAAGCCCTTCACGGGGTGTCTGAAAGCACTTTACCACAAGGGTAGGCTGATTGCTAATGGGAAGATCATATACACACATCACTTGCACATGGACCCCGCCTTTGTGATCTCCTTCAGATACAGCACCTCAGCTTTCCTAGGATGGGCACCAAGGAACAAGTCTGCCTTTCCAGCAAACCTCCTGCAATAGCTCATTCCCCAGTGATCCTGAGAAGACTCCCACAGCAGCAAGAAAAATGAAACTCCCCCCCCCCCCATCTCCCAAATCCAAATGACAGATGAGGAGAAAGCTTGGGGGTGGGGCGGGAGGCCCAGAGGAGTAAAGCCCACACACAGTAAACTGACTCAGTCTGGCCTGGTCAGTCATCTACTTACTTTCATGAGGTTTGGGTGGCAATGTCAAGCGTGGGCCAAGCCGGGTCCTGAGAACCTCATGCCTGTGCTCTCGTGACTACAGTGAATTCCGTGTCCTAGGCCTGTTCTCTCCTAGGTCTCCATCTGCTTTGTGGCAAGACACCTGTTGGCTCCAGTTACCTGTGACCCCTCCCCCCATCAAGCTTTCAATCAACAAAGGCTAGAAATACCAGAATTCCACCACCAGGTGGACTGAATTCCTGCCCTGTCTGCTGCAGTTCCCTGTCCCGGGAGTCAAGGTAACCTCCAATCTCCTGAGGACAGCGCGGGCTTGAAGAAGTCCCCACTCCAGGAGCGCTATGCCTTTTAACTTTCTCAAGGAGCAAGGCCAAACCTCTGCTTGAAGCCCAGGCTCACTTCCTTCCAAAACCCTTCAGTTACCACAAGTGTAAATTCCTAAACTCACGCCTTCTTTCATCATTCCTGGGATGAAAAGTTATCTCGCTGCTGGCCGCAAATATAACGCAATCCATACAGCAAACTTGGTTTCAGAGAAAAAAAGAAATAATCTAGAGTCAGGTGTTGATACACTAATTACCTCCTTTTTACACACAAACTAGGCTAGACACTATGTAGTTTACGTATGCGACAATACAGTAGATTCATTTCTACTGTTATTAATGTATGCTTCCACCTAGTAATACATGGAACTTTCTAAATATTGTAACAGTCAAATTCCCCCTGAGGAAGCTGCTGCCCTCCTGAACATGACAATCCCCATCTTCCAAATTCCAAATCCACACGTGCTGCCTGTAACTTTGTAATATAACTCTAGACACGATGCATGCATTTTACAAAACACTGTTGGCTCCAGGGCTCACACGCAGCGTCCATATTGTGAATGCATGTGACAAAGACAGCGATGTAAATGTCTTTCATCTGGGAAGCAGCAAGAGCAATGCATTTGATTTTTTAAAAGCCCTAAAGTTCTGCCACCCAAAGAACAGAGCTGAGTTAGTACAGCCATCTTTCCAACACACACACACACACACACACACACACACACACACACACCCTTGTAACCACATAGCTAACTTTGACCAAGCTCTACTTTACTCTAGCTTTAGGAACATTATGACATTGCGAATGGTACAAGGCACCCAGCGTCTGTCCCTTATTAACTTTAACCCAGAACCAGGAATGGGGGATTCGTGACCACATGGACTCGCATGGCTCTACCTCTGGATGTAGTTATCCAAGAGCCGAAACCTGTCCCATTCCATATCCATCAGGCTTGCTCACCAACACTCTAGTCTGTGACATTTGATTCCAGTCTCAGGTCAATAGGCAAGTAATGATTTCTCCGTATCTACTCCGAGGAATCTTTTCCTGTTTAGACAGCGCAGGTATCTGGAAGCACGCTAGCATGTGCAACTCAAGTTCGGACCACCTGAGCCCAGTAGGTACGTGACAATGCTGAGTCATGACAAGCTGTTTGCTCTGGTTTGATATGCGCCCATGGGCCATTGGAGCATCAAGAACCCCTTTCTGAGGACAAATAAAACCGATACATATTGCGCTCAACGATGCACACGCCCTCCCCTTGTGAGCCACAGACCAAGGCGGGGAACTGAGCTCTGAGAGCGGGTGGCTAGGACTAAGTACACAAACTCACCGCTGCTCTGGGGTGCTTTAACTTTAGCTCTGGTGCGCAGAGGTAGCTAGCTACTGGGATAGAGGGGAGAACATCCTCTGGGCAAGCCTGGACTCACTCAGATCAGGGCCACACTCGGGCGGGTGCCTTTTACTCTACGCTGTTTAAATCCCCCCATAATTGGCGGATGGAGAAACAGCCTGGGGAAAATGATGCATAATGATTTGTTCTCCGGGCGGATGAAATGGAGAGTGGAGGACACGACACGGAATGATAACTGATTTGTTGTTTGGTTTTTTTCCCCCCTCTTCCCATGTGCAGGTCACGACCACCAGGATGCCTTCCTCTCCGAGAAGGCTCCTGAACTCACCATCTATATCCTCTTTCAAGAGCGATTAAGACAGTTTCACGCCCACCTGCCCGCAGATTCTCGTCGCGGGCACCCCCCCCCAACCTGTGCCAGGCGCGCTAGCTGCTGCCGGCATTGGCATTCACACGGTCCGGCCCGCTCCCGGCTCCTGCTCCGGCTCCGGGCGGCTCTCGCGGCAGCAGCCCCAGCGGGCAGGCAGCTCCCCAGGCGGCCGCCTCTGCACCAAGTCGCCAACCTCCGCGCCGCGCCGGGCCGAGGTCGTGCCCGCCTGCTGCCCCACTCCACCCCACCCCACCCCACCCCACCCCGGGCGCCCCGGGGAAGGGAGGGGGGAGTCCCCTCCTCGGTGCCAGGCGGCAGTAGGAGAGCGCCGTCGCAGAAGGGGGTCCACCGTGGAGTTGGTACCCGGACTCACCAGGTAGGCGCCCACCGTGCCCTGCGCCAGCATCAAGGCGCACTCGGACACCAAGAAGATTTTGATGTTGGAGAAACAGGACACCTTCTTTTTCTTCTTCTTGTTCCTCTGCGCCTCGTCCCCCTGCAGCTCGCCGCTCCGGCCGCCGCCCGACGAGCCGCCCGGCTTCTTCCCCTGCATCCTTCCTCCTTCTCCTCCTCGTCCTCCTCCTCCTCCTCCGCCGCCGCCGCCGCCGCTTTCCCGCTCGCCACGGGTATCCCGGCCGCTGCCGGGCGGGGATGCGCTCCGCGAGGCTGCGTGCTGTCCCCGCCCCGGGCCCGCGGCGGCCGCCCCCGTCCTGCCGCGGCTGGAGAGAGAGGCACCGCTCCTCGCCGCCGCCGCCGCCGCGCTCGCCCCCTTCCTCCTCCTCCTCCTCCTCCTCTGCCCTCCCCTCGCCTCCTCCTCCGGCTCAGCCTGTGCCAATCACAGGGACGCCTCGCGCCGCCCGCCCGCCGCCGCCGCCGCCTCGCCTCCCTCGGACTCCCGCAGCTGCCATCGCCCGCTACCCAGTACCCGCCGGCATCTCCGGTCTTCACCCATGTCGGCCTTGGCCCGGGGAGGGTGAGGGTGTGGGGGGGGCGGGGCACGGATCGCCGCCGCGTGCCCAGGCTGCGCGGCTCCTGGCGGCCGCACCGTGCGCCCTGGGGAGGAGAGCTGCGGGGACTCGCTTGGGGAGCCGTGGGTGGCTGGGCGGCCGTGGCCTGCGGTTGGACTGGAGACTAGGGGAGTCCTTGCGGAGGGAGGAAGGGGGAGCAAAGCAAGAGAGGCGCTACCCGACACCTAGGTGGCGCTGTGGGAGCCTGGGCTCGGAGATGGAAAGTGGGTTGTACTGTGGCTGGCACTGGGGAGCGGCGATGGGCTGGTTGAGTCACCCCTACCCCGGGGACTGGGACTCAGTGATGCCGCACTGGGGCTCTAGGCAAGTGATGAGGGGCCGATTCCAAAAAAGGGAAAGGATCCAGACTTCCCCTGTGTTCCGGGTCTTTCTCAGGATACCTGCTGTGCTCTGGGGCTTGGGGGCGGTGCCAGAGGGTCGGCGCTACCTTAGGCTTAGGCCGCTGGCCAGCTAGCCTCCGCTACCGTGGTGGTCCCCTGCCACTGGCCGCGCCTAAACCACCCCAACCTGCAAATGGGGAAAGGAACCAAAGCAGGTTAAGGGAAGTTAAAGACTTTCTTCGCCCCCAGCCACCAAGTTCAGGCGACTGCATGATCGCAAGGACCCCAGTAGAGGGCCTTGTCTGGTCTCCCAACTGCCTGCAGCAGGCTGATCTGTGGACGGGAAGGAACCTTGCCAGGGGCCAGCAGGAAGCGGTGAACCACAAGCCTGCTCTGGTCCCCACCCTGCTCCTAGCTATGTGGCTTTGGCCATGATCCCTGGCCTTAGCAGTTCCCATTATCTTCAGTTGTCACCCGCAGCATTTTCCTAGGAGTTTGGCCCACGGGGCACTACTGATAGGATCTGTCGGTTCTCAGCCACAGTGCTTTGAAGCTCAGATGATACTGGACAGGTATCAAGAAATACTCAACAGCTCACTTCTATCTCAGCAAATTGGAAGCCGAACCAATCCTTTAGAAAACCTCACTTTTCTGGGCACCTATGTCCTAATGCAAGGCAAGGCATTGAAAAGTACATAGCAATTAACACTGTCTTAATTTTTACTTTCCCCCAGAAAACGTAAATAAAAATAGGCTGTGTCATGGTAGGGGTGATGTTTTAGCGTACCATTTAAATACAAACTGCTTTCTCCATTTGTGTTCCAGACATGATGTCACCCAGGCCTGGTGCGCCTTTGAAATGTGCCCCGCCCCTGCTTTGTCTAGGGCACCTCCTATCTACCTGAATTCCTCCAAAAATAAAACTTTTGTGTTTTCCCGTCCCCACCCCCTCCGACTCTGATACTGTTGGCTACCTCCTTCATAGCCCTGTTAAGGCCACAGCCTGTGTCCTAATGCCCTTCCTTGCTAGGCTAGGCCACTGTCCTCCATAGGCCAATGAAGTAAACAAATTAGAGTGAAAAGATTTACTCGGTGTGGCCATGTTGGGAAAGGAACAGGGAAAGATGCAGTTACCTTCCCCCAAGTCCATCTTCAGAGACCTGGCATGAGATTTAGCTTTAAATAGCGGCAAGAGGCATGTAGATCTAAGCTGTCCTGGTCAAGGTGAAGTTCCACTCATCACTGAGCCATCATTGTCTGAGCTCCAGTCTGTCCTGCAAGGAGATCTGACAAATTGTTAGAACTGTGTAAAATCTCTTCTTGAGAGGGAAAGTTCCTCTTCTGGCTAGCACAGGGTTTCGGCCTTTTCCTTCTCCCAGCATGAGATTCCTAGCCAAGTTCCTATTCCTGGCTGATCATTGTTTAAGTAGTCAGATGGCCAAAGGAGGGGTCAAAAGTTTCTCCCTTGCCAGGACATGTTACCCTGTGGTTGAATCCTTATTCCTTAGCTGCCTTTTCTCTACCCTTCCCTCTCCCTGCTAGCCACCTGGAAACAGATTTTCTAGGGGCTGTTTCTCATCCTTCTCCCTCCTGCCATCTTAGTTTTGTTGGGAACATCTCTTCAATTATTCCTGAGGTCCATTGATGAGCTGGGGAGTCATCCTTGTGTCTGATGACAAGTTGCCAAGCTGAGCTGAGCTGCTTGGTGACTGAACAGTGATCCTCTTGCTGTTGAAATGTCATTTGGAGTCCATTAGAATCCTTGAGTCCTAGTTGTACACACTGTAATAACAAGAGCTGATGTTTATTTTGTGTTTCTTTGACCAGTTCTCAGTGTTTCCTGAATTTATGATGTAATCTTCACACTAATCCGTTAAACTAGGTGCTGTGATAAACCCCATTTTACAGATGAGAAAACCGAGGCCTGGAAGGATATCTAACCTGACTGATGTCACTTATCCAGTAAGTGGCAAGCCCAGCCTTTGAAACAGAGTATCTGCTATCACAGCCCAGGTTCTTATGTCTTTTATTTATTTGCAAGGAGATAGAAGGAGAGAGAGAAGAGAGACAGACAGAGAGAGAATGGGCACACCAGGGCCTCTAGCCACTGCAAACAAACTCCAGATGCATGTGCCCCTAGTGCATCTGGCTTATGTAGGTCCTGGGTACTCAAACCTGGGTCCTTTGGCTTTGTAGGCAAACACCTTAACTGCTAAGCTATGTCTCCAGCCCCAGGTACTTAATTTCTTTAAAAATGGTGTGTGTGTGTGTGTGTGTGTGTAAGTCAGAAGATAATTTTGGGTGTCATGTTCACCTTCCATCATGTTTGAGGAGGGTCTCTTGTTCACTGCTGCATTTGCCAGGCTTGCTGGCCCGTGAGCTTCTGGGGATTCTCCTGTTTCAACCTTTCTTGTAGACAGTTTCACAGTGCTGGACATGAACTTCCAAACATACACAGTTTAGGGGAGGAAGGCACTTATTTCAGCTTACAGATTCATGGGGAAGTTCCATCTATGGCGGAAGAATCTGGTGTCCATTCATTCATAAATCCATGCAGAGAGGGACACCACCAGCCAGCAAACCCCAAAAGTAACAAACAACAGGGACACGACCTGAGCTCACACTTCTCTGCGTACCTGTGGGCTGGAATTATTCAGTCCTACCACTAGTGTCACACCCCTTGTAGTACAGCCTGCTAGGAGCTAAAGCTACAAACTCAATTTTAATAAAACACCTGAGTCTATGAGCGACATAAATTCAAACTACTACCACCTCCGTATCTCACTTTGGAATACTGTGATTACAGACATTCACCCACTATGTCTGGTTTCACGTGGGACCTGGGGATCCAAACACAGTTACACTGTTGTATAGTAATCATGCTTACGTCCTGAGCCATCTCCCCAGCTGATGGCCCAAATTGTCCAAAGTACCTATGTACTGTCTCACTCTTCATGATCCTGTCTCATGGAAAAGGCAGGATTCACTTTATCCACCTTTATAAACAGGCACTCAGAGGTATAGTGACTAGCCTATTGTCACACAGCTAGAATGGAACAAGACTTGAGTCCAAGCCCAACCCTTTGTTCTTACATCATACTGCCTTGTGTGTTTAGTCCAGGGGTGTGGCGGAAGGATTTTTAAAAATTTAATTTAGCTATTTTAGACATACAAAATTTACTGTGTTCAGAGAAGTCAGACATGTCTACTGCTAGGGAGAGGATTCTAGATTAGGACTGCAGTTTCTTGAAACCTATAAATAGCAGCTTCCCATCATAAACACTGGACTGCACTGGAATTCATAAAAATCATGCAGCTCGGCCTGCAGGAAATCCAGCTACAACCACAAATGGTCCAAAAGAAGGAACTGCACAAGCTCGGTTCCCTTCCTTCTCTGCCTGTCCTGACTGGTGCTCTGGGTCAGGAGCGATGAGGTGGGCTTCCAAGCAACAAATGCTTCTACTTGGCTGTCCCACAGTGGGACACACACAGAATGGCACATAGTACGACACACCAAGCTTACAAAGTACTGGATGGCTGATAACTCAGCCCAACCCCATATACAGGCAGATCTGAGCCTAATGAACTCCTGTTACTCAAGAAATAGAAGCGATGTGCAGAGCTCCTAGCTAGCAGGTGGCAGGAACTGAATTTGTATATTTCACTAAGTACTGATGGGGTATGCAGGAAGAGGAGGAACAAGAAAATGAAAAAAAGGGGATTTAGAGGGCGTTAGCTTTTGAGATCAGAGTGTTCCCTCCAACCAGCTTCTAAAGTGCTCCGTGTACAGCCACTTGACGGTCAAAACAAATGGGCCCTCAGCCCCACTGGCTACCTCGACAGAGTGATCTTGAACATTGCCTTGAAAAACACCGTAGCCACTTCCAGACTGGAGCCTTGTGCATCTCCCTCTCCTCTCCTGGTTGGGTGGTGAATTTAGGAACAGGGCAGTGTTATGAATGACTATGGAGATGCTGAATTGGTTTTAGACTCTCAACCACTTTTCTGGGCTATGTAACTTCTCAAAGTTATGAGAAAGCACAGTTAGCTAGGAAGCCTTACTGTGCAGGTTACTTACTGACCATATGTCAGACTCCAGCCATATAATCTGGAAATCTGATCTAGAGAATATTGTGTGACCAGAGAAGGCAACTGACTTTGGAATCCTAAAATATTAATTAGAGGTAGGTAAATGCTAATACATTAACATTTGGAGAGCATGCTCCCCTCCACCCACCCCACTTCTATGCTGTAGGAGAAAGTGAGGCAACTTCATGGTCATACAAAAATAAATAAATAAATAAAAAGTGAAAATATCTTCCAGTGTTACTGGGCTGTTGCAAGATTTCACAGCCAGTGACCTCAATGCAATTCAACACAATGAGAAACTGTTGTTCACATAATTCACATGAAACCTTTTTTGCCAGCTTCAATTTTGTTGGCAGACAAATACAATGTTGGAAAATAAATGCAAAGAATGATTTCTGATTGTCAATGGGATGGAAAATAGATGCTTAGATTCTTACCCTGTTGCTGGTCACCCCCATCCCTTTTTCAAAATGCATCAATCACATATTGTGTCCAAGCAAGTATAAAATTGTGGCAAGGCCAACTACTTTGGCTTGAAACTAATACTTGGCCTGAGTTGAATCTTATATCTATTCCTTAAAGTTTTTTTCTCCCTACCTCCATTTTCCAATTAGCCCAATCCATATGCCTTTCTCTCATATAGCCTCTATTTTCTGCTCATTATATTCATAGTTCCATATTTTGAATTACCTTTTAATTTGACAATGTCCTAAAGTGGGCAGACGGTAAGAAGGAGGAGCATCAGTTCGGATGCAATTTTAAAACCGGGTAAATCCTAGACCCAGGTGGAGAAACAAAATAAGAAAGATCAACAGCAGTAACTGGAGAATTAATGAGAGATAACTAAGGTTTTAGAAATGTGCTGTACTTATGAAAAATTAGCTTTGCTGTAAATGAAAGAATAAAATAAGCATTCAATACTGTGAGTACACTTGGGTAGTTCACCATTTAGAGTTTCTGTTGATGCATATGTAAACAGAATTTGTTTCTTCAAATAGACTAGTTGTTTAAGGGTAGAGTGTTTCCCTTTAAAAGTAAAAAAGTCATTGGTCTTATTCGGCTCTTGGGCCTCTTGCCAAAGAGTTAAGGACAGCATAAAAACCTGAGGTGCATGGATTTGCAGAAACCCTCCTTTCAGATATTCTGCTCAGGAACTCCCTTCCCCATTCTCCAAGCAACTGTGCACATCCCCTTCCTACAGCAAAAATTGTCCCCATGAGCCCTTTCCTGACAATGCCTCTCCTGTTCTTCCTCAGAGGAAGACTGGCTCAGCTTTATTCCCAGTCTCTGAATAACGCATCCAGACTTTTGTTTATATTTTGTTGTTATTGTTCTTTTGAGACAGGGTCTCACTAAACAGTCCAAACAGTTCTTGAACTGCATATGCTCCTGCTTCAGCCTACCAAATACTGGACATACACACCTGTATAATCATGCCTGTCTCAAAAATTCCATAAATTTTTCATTTCTTCCTCTTTTTAAAGTTTGTTTTATTTATTTGAGATAAAGGGAAAGAGGGAGAGGAAGATAGATAGAGAATGAATGGGCACACCAGGACTTCTAGTCACTGCAAACAAACTAAATGCATATTCTACTTTGTGTATCTGGCTTACATGGATGCTGAAGAATTGAAACTGGATCCTTAGGCTTCTCAGGCAAATGCCTTAACTGCTGAACTCTCTCACCAGCCCAGTCTGTGTTTTAAGGATAGGGAGTATTACATAGTGGAGTCAGCATTGAATGGGCAGAAAACCCAACAGTGTCTCTAGCAAAGAGAGTTTGGAGCAAAAAGGTTGGAGCTGTGACAAGATCTCCTATGGTTTAAGTGCCCATGAGTGGCAGTTCTCATAAGAAGAGATTAGGGTACAGACAGACACAAAAGAAAAACTAGTGAGGATACATCTAAAAACAGCCATCTGCAAGCTAGGGAGGAGCCTCAGAAGAAACCCACCTTGCCACCACCTCAAGTCCCACGCATTATGAGAACATGAATTTCTGGTTTTAAGTATACAGCAGTGGTATTTTGCTATGGCATTCTGTATTTGTATTCTCTACAGGAACAGAACCCATAAAATGAATAGATATTGCAAGGGGGATTTTCTTTTCTTTTTAAAGATTGGCTTACACCACACACTCTGATGCTACAGAGGCTTAGTACCCAATATCTGCTCAATCCACAAAGCTGAATGCCTCACCAGTTCCAAAGTAGCACTGAAGGCCTGGAGGATTCCTTGAGAGCTCCTGATCTTCAGTCTGCATTGGAAGGTCAAAGTAGTAGGTTCTGATGGCAAGAGAGGATGGCAGTGGCTACAGAAAAAAAAAAAAAAAAAAAAAACAGTGGGAAAGATGCACTCACCAGAAAGAAGTGATGGAAGGCAAGCCAGAGCATGGCTTTTTCCTCAGCTGTCTATACCTGGGCTGCTGCTAGCATGGATATCCATGTAGGGGAAAAACCTTCCTCCTTAGGTTAGCCCTTCTTGAAAATGCCCTCACAGACCCACGCAGAGTTGATTCCTGTTCAAATCAAGTTGACAATGGAGATGAACCATCATGCCGCCTGTGGTAGTTTGAATGTGTGTCCCCCATGTTTTAATTAAGCTTGTAACTTGGATCTCCAGCAGCCTTGCTGGAGGAGGTGTCACGGGGAGCAGATCCTGGGGTCCAGCTCTCAGGTGAGTTTGGGAACATACCTATTTCCGGCCCAAAGGTACACAGAGCAGAGTGGCTCTGGTGGGGTCCCTGCTGCCTGCTGCAGTTTGTGCTTGCTATTTTTGGTTTTTACAAACTGTTTGGTTGTTTCTTTCAGCTTGGCTGTATGGAAACAGCTTCTTCTGCCATTATAGAACTTGTCCTGGATCTGTAATCTTGACATAAATCCTTTCCTCATCTAAACCATGACTGGTTTGGATGTTCATCCCAGCAACATGGAGCTGTCTACAACACTGTCCAAGCAAGCTGATCAGTACACTACTTTCACCTCCTCCTTTGCTTTTCACTCATGTTCTGGCCCTATTTAAGTGGTTACACCATTTCTTTCTTCAACCTTTAGTTCAGGGTGATCCTTCAGCATGGAATGTCCTTCCCTTCCTCTTTCTCCAGTTTAGTCACAGCTACATTTCCAGCTAAAGGATCACATCCTCCAGGAAGCCTTTAAGAACTCTTTAACTTCCCTTCTCAACATCTGCCCTTACATCTGTGCCATCTTGTCCCTGGCATCCATGCCATGCTTCAAGGCCCTCTCAGTGCTTTTTCCTGCTTAGCCACTGGTCAGTGTCTGTTCTTTTTTGTTGTTGTTGTTTTTGTTTTTCGAGGTAGGGTCTCACTCTGGTCCAGGCTGACCTGGAATTAACTCTGTAGTCTCAGGGTGGCCTTGAACTCATGGCGATCCTCCTACTTCTGCCTCCCGAGTGCTGGGATTAAAGGCGTGCGCCACCACGCCCGGCTTCAGTGTCTGTTCTTGCAGTAAATCTAAACAGGGGAGAGTCAGGTCCATGGCAGTGCAAATGAGAAACTCCTCTTCACAGCAGCTAAGCGTAACCACTTACGGAACAGGACAAAGGGCACAATGAGCTCACATACATCGGTGAAAAGCAGCATGACAGTGACAGTGGCTGCAAAACCACACATGGCCACACAGAATGGATTCTCTGGGCTGGCAGCAGGAAGTGAAATCAAGAGGAGCCACTAGGGCCTTGCTACTCAAAGCGTAGTGCCTGGACCACGCTGGCTTTACCTGAGGGCATGTTCGAAATGCAGACTCTGAGACTTCAACCTAGTGTGCTGACTGAATTTTGATTTTTAGATCCATAGGTGATTGACATGTACATATGGATTGAGGAAAATAGAAATCAGTCTAAAATCAGATCAAAAGAAGCCAATATTAAGCAATACTTTAGTACTTGTATTTATTTCTGCTTTTATTGTGTTAAGAACTTGAGAAGGGGGAACCAACAATATCAACTGGCTGTGAAGAATATGCTGGTGACTGTCATTCTCCTGCAGTCATCACCGTGGAGGCCTGCAGGGAAAGTGCCTGAACACTAATGGCAGGACTGGACACTTAGGGGTGGCGTCCATCTGCGGTTTGTTTGGTGTCTAATTGCTGTTTGGGCAGCACATCTTAAGTGAAGAATAGAAGTGAACTTCAGATCACTACAGTTACCTGGATTTCCCTCTCCCAGCTCCGGTTAAAATACCGAAGACAATCAAAAACAGACTGTCAGGACACAACAGGGCCTAAGATTCAGAATGTCTGGAATACAGATTGTCATATTCTTGGGGAATAGATAAATTGTTAATCAATACAGAGGAAAGAAATGCATATAAGAATGATGGGATTCCAAAAGACTGGTGATTTTGATAGATCAAAAATAAAGACCTAGAGAGTAAAGAAACAGCTCATTGCCCCAGCAGTTACCTAGCATGCCTAAGACCCTGGGCTCCTTCACAAAACTAAACAAATGATTATATGGAGACTTCCTGGATCGACAAGAAGCACCTCCAAGGAAGTCACAATCAAAACAAGTGATACTGCTTCAACATGAAGAAGACAAAACTGAGTTGGATTTTAAAAAAAGAACATGCATTTTAAAATGCTACACCATGTTTTAGGCAGCATCACTAAGGAATGATGCACAGATATAATCTAGAAAATTTGTTTTGATATAAAAGAGATTTCAGCCCTACAAAACATCCAGACAAAACATGAATGTTACTTATGATAAAAATGAACAGGCCGACTCTACAAGAAGTCACAAGATTAGATGCTCCAGATAAAGAGGAAAGTCTATACAGTACTAGGAGAAAGTGCTTAAGACTAAACTGGTAATGTTAGTAAGAAAAGAGATACATTCTAATCAAACCCTGAGAAAAGCACCTCTTGTATACATTTCTTGGAAATCTAAAGATGCATTCCAGTGGAATAGCAAGTGAGAGGTAAAAATAGACTCAAAACAGTTATATCCTGATATTAGTACAAATACAAGTGTTTTTCTTTCTTGAAATAACTAGATATATGTAAAATAAAAGAATTATATTAAAAAAAAAGAAATAACTAGATATAAAACTTGTGATTGATTGGTCTATGATTCTAAATGACACTGGCAAAAACACAGGACAAAGAAATCATGTAAGAAAAAAGGGTCTGGGGCTGTGGCTCAGTTGGTGCTTAGCTGGCATGCATGAAACCCTCGGCTTGTTTCCCAGCACTGCTTACACTGGGCATGAGCATATGCCTGTTATCTTAGCACTTGGGAGGTAGAGGGAAGGGGATCAAAATTTCAAGGTCATTGTCAATTACCTAGTGAGTTCCAGGTCAACCTGGGATGAGAGAGGAAGAGAGAGAAAAAAGTAAAGGAAGTTAGAGGTGAGAATGAAATGCTTCATATTATAGAAAAGAGTGTTCAACATTATATTATTTCCAGTCATGGTGGCATATGTCTATGGTTCCAGCTCTTGCCAAAAGCTGAGGTAAGAAGTTCTCTAGTCTGAATCCAGTCTGTTTTGTCTCAAAACAACAATGCCACATGTGGTGGCCACACACATATAATCACAGCGCTAGGGAAGCAGAGGCAAAGGTAGGAAGATGTCTATAAATTCAAGGTCAGCTCAAATTCCAAGTCAGCTTGAGCTATATAATACAACTTTGTGGCCACAATAGCAAACAAAGTCCTATTCATTGGAGAATCAGCTCGTTTCTTGTGATCTTGAATCATAGAGATGAAAAGAGAATATATTCTTGGAAAAAACTGGGAATATAAACCATGGAAAAACAGTGTAAGAAACTGGGTACCATTGTAAGTCGTGAAGTCTGAGAAGCTTAATTTTGAATGTCATTCTGGTCCTTACTAGCTTTATTCCAGAAATCTTACTGATGAACTGAGAACCTCACTTTTCCTATAAATAAATGCAAATTGTATAGTTCACAGAATAACTTTGGGGATTAATTCTGGAAGGCAGTCTGTCCTTTCTCTGGTCCAAGGATGAGTGTATGTAAATGAGTTTCTCTAAGTTATTGTTATCATTGTTTCTTTCATTGTCACTCACAGTGAAAGATGCTTGTATCAAATGTGCTTACAGATGCAATAGTGTATAACTGTTATGAGGGTAACCAGCTGCTTTCTGATGTTTTATGAGACCTACTTTGTGAGAGAGAATTCTTGCCTGGTACTGAAAATGAGGTCAAAGGCCCATGGCTTAAGAAGTTACAGGCCTTAGAGGGGAACCTACTACTGCTATTTATCTAAATGTCTTCTAAATATTTGTTTATAGCCTCTAAATATTTGTTTATAGCTACAGATTAGTGCTGTTCTCAGTCTAGCCTTGGTCAGAATCTCCCCCACCCACTTCCAGTGTGCAGTGGTTAATGAAGATACTTATAACTGGTCAAAGTACTGAAAATAAGAGACTTTTCATTGCTCAGTCTTATACTGTACATTTATACTACCCACTCCAAGGTTCAGGAAACACTGTAGAAGATAGAGCAGAAAGAATGTAATAGCTGAAAGATGTGAAGGAATGCTGTCTAATTCTGTTGTCTGGACATGCCATGCCACTACACTAAAAAATTCATAGCAGCTGGAATTATGTGAGTAAGACCTTCACAAGACAGAACCAGTAAACATCCCATGATAGAAGAGGCTCCAACCATCCATGCTAATGGCCTTTGAAGGAGTCATTCTGTTCAGTGGTGTAGCTACTGGTAAGTGGTGGGAAGTGGAAGGGGTTCAGCAGGTGTGTGAGGAAGATAAGACAGGGTAATGGGCATATATTGGATCAAAATATAAGATATGCATGTATGAAACTGTCAAAGAACAAATAAAGACAAAAGGAAATAATGCCTGCATTTTGTGGGACCTTTCCTCAGGGAAGCTAGCCTGATCTGTTCTCTGAATAGGCTCAATTGTACCTGATCTTTGAGAATTATTTGCTTTAGATCCAGTTATAAATTTCTTGTCATTTCCACACACTTGATAATCTGAATATTCCTTTCTTTTCCCATTGTAAGTTTTCCATTGTTTTCACACCTACATCTGATTCCCATGTCAGTGTCCAGACTCAGTTTCCCCTAAGCACTGTCAGAGAAAAACCTGATACTCCTCAGAATTACCCAAGATGAGAGACTGGCCACTTATAATAAATTTGATTAATATAGCTTTCTCATTAAAATACCAGGACTTCATGGTTAGGCAAAGAATTCTGCATTAACAGATTTTGAGAAATATGTAAAACAAAAAATGAAATACAAATAGAATAAAAGTAAGAGTGATAAAATACAAAGGGAAAAATAAATATGTTAATGCAAAATCTATTCAAGACTGAACACACAACAAAACACAAGTGTTAAATGGCCCAAAGTGCAAATAGAAAAAAGTCTAGTCTTCCAAACAGATATTTTATATATCAAACTTGTAAAAACAACATCATACAGGAAGAAATTAATGGAAACACAACAGTTTCCTGTGAGTCTTTATATTACTGCTCTTTAACAAAAGAAATTGACAATTTTTAAAGATTTCTATGCATGTCTAAAACAAAATTAAGGAAGACAAGAAAATATTTTCTAATGATATTGAAAAATAAATAAGTTAGTAAAATCAAAACTAAAATTAATATGTGAGTTTGATAACTTTTATCACAAGTAAAGACAACATATGAAAACAAAAAGAAAACAGACAAAACGAAAATTAAAAAATATATATTAAAAAACCATAATTTTATCCAGGAGTGTTGGTGCATGCCTTTAATCCCAGCAGTCAGGAGGCAGAGATAGGAGGATTATCATGAGTTCAAGGCCACCCTGAGACTACATAGTGAATTCCAGGTCAGCCTGGACTAGAGTAAGACCCTACTTCGATAAACAAAACAAAACAAACACAATTTTACAAACATGAAAATACTATTTAGGAAATATATTAAATTAAGAAGGTTATTAATGGGAGGTGTGGGGATAAGAGAGGGTAACTGGAAAAAATAAGGACAAAATACATTATATAATACATGTATTATGTAGGATATATGTATGTACAATACATGTGTATGTGTTTTATATAATATGTACATGAAAACATTCTGCTGGGATGATGGTGTAGCAGTTAATTGTGCTTGCTAGCAAAGCCTGCCAGCCCAGGTTCAATTCCCCAATACCCAAATAAAGCCAGACCCACAAAATGGTGCATTCATTTGGAGTTGGTTTGTAATGGCAAGAGACCATGCCTTACCCTCTCTTTTTTCTCTTAAATAAATAAATGGAAAATGTCAAAACTTAAAAAAAATTACAATTTTAGTAAAGAAACATTTTACTTATAACCTTGAAACAATAATTAAATGAATATTTTCATGTTAAATTTCACCTGATCCTAAAGAGAAGGGATCATGAATTTAGAAAGCAATCTTGGATGCACATACAGTATCATCATTGCCTCTAAAGATGTCTCGTCTGAAAATTTTATCAATAATAACTTTCAGAATTTTAAAATGAAAGAAATATTTTTCTATGATCTTTCTAAATATAAAAGCAAATGTTAGGAAATATAGTTTCATTTTATGAAGTCAGTATAAAACTGCACTAAAGCTGACAAAAATAACACAAGCCAAGGAAAGAAATACCATTATAGTGTTATAAAACAGTAAGTATTGAAATGCTAAATTTTATAACAAAGGATAAACCAAGGTTTTGTTTCTTACAAGTTGCAGTGCTGCTCAATGTTAAGAGTAGCAAGAGGAGATGTAGCAATTAGTCATTTGGCCTGTCCTGGGTATTAAAACATACTGTAAACCACAGCAATGTTGAACAGTAGTGGCTCATGAACTGGCAAGTAGATGGATAGAACAGGGCATTCAGCCCTGAAATAGACTCTAGTATCCATATCAGTTTAATAAAGGAAACACCATTTAAAATAATGGGAAGGAAGAGGTCATTCATCAAATGGTTGGGAAAATTGACTAACTCAAATTATAGCATTATCATGTAGCAGACCCAAACAAAACAAATAAAAACAGATGGATGAAAGAGTCACAAGTAGACAAAAACTTAAAAAGCAATTAACAGATCTCTGGTGAAGAAAAGGCATTTGAAGTATAAAAAGCCCAGTGAAGTAATTACCAAGGAAGTGCTAGATAGATTTTGCTCTTACAAGATTAAAACCTCTGAGCTGCCCTACCTCAGGAGATATCACTCATAACAATCACATTACAAACTGGGGAAAGCGGTTGTAGCAACAAGGCAGAAGGATGACATCATTAAGTGAATACAGGAAGCATTCTTACAAATCAATAAGAGAAACTCCAATACTCCAAAGAAGACATGAACGGAAGTCCTAGACATAGCATGTAAAGAAATCCAAACTCCATTAGCATGAAAAATGTTCTCACAACCAACCAAATACTAGTTCAAACAACTACAAGGTGCAGTCTATTCTCCTCCTAAGATGGCAAAACACTAGAGAAAATGATCTGTGACAGGCTAATGACAAGGAGCCCTCAAAAACTGCTGATCACAGTATGAATGAATGGCTGAGCTGCTATGCACAAGCTATGCAGGGTAATTTGGTACCATCTACCTGTATCCTTCAAGTGCTCACTTCCAATGCCTCACTAATTGCTTATCAATGAATCTAACCTAGGAAAATAATAAGAGACCCAGTAAAATATGATAATGCTATTTTATTGTATGATATCTTTTGAATATTTTAATAACATGAAAAATGAACAGAATATATGTTATATATATTATAATTATACATTATATTATTATATATTGAATATACATTATATATACTATATATATTATATATATAATATTAATATAAGGCTGATAAAAATTACATGTTCTTTGTTTCACCCTTTTATCCTTCCTCTCTCTCTCCTTTTCTTCCTTCTTTTTTCTGCTTCTTCTTCTTTTTTTTCTTTTTTTTTTAGCTATATTCCACTACCCTGTTTTTTGGTTTTTTTTTTTTTCCATTTTATTGATAGTGTCTCACTAAGTTGACCAGGCTGGCTTTGAACTCAATCTGTAACCCAGGCAGGCCTTGAGTTTCTGGTCCCCTTGCCTCAGCATCCCAAGTAGCTAGAATTACAGAAGTGTGCTATCAGGCTTGGCAAAATTGCATTTTCAAACAAAGACAGTACTCAGCCATTTACAAAAACTTTTTTAAAACATATTACTGGGAATAAGGAGATGATTCCATGGGTAATAAGCATGAGGACTTGAGTTCAATCTTCCACACCTACATAGAAATCAGATCATGGCCACACACACCTGTAACCCCAATGTTGGGTCGGGTAGAGAAAGGAGGATCACTAGGGTTCACTGGTCTGCCAGTCTAACCAAAAGACAAGGAGATCCAGGTTCACTGAGAGACTCTGTCCCCAGAGAGTAAAGTGGGAGAGCAATAGAGAACAGTGGGTGTCCTTTGTCCTTCAAAGCCATGCACATGAGCACATGCATCTGCACTCTTGTATATACATGCAAATGCATGCACAAAGAAAATATGATAAGGGAAAACTTAAATAAGTGAAAAATGATTTCCAAATTTCATTATAGTACTATCCATTTTGTATTACACACACAGTGGATTTTATAGTTAGTCAGTGCACCTAGATGTGAAACATAGTTTGCCACCTACTAGTTTTTGCCCATGGATAATTAATTTTAAGCTTCAGTTTACCTTGGCCAAGCATGCTGGAAGAATTGAAGTGTTAAGTGTCAAGTATCTTCCACAGAGCCTAGTCCATAAATGGAAGATTTTATATTCACACACTTAAAAATAAGTATCAGGATTGTAATTTTGAAACATTTTCATACTTCAAAATATATTACACATGATCCATCATTTCTGGAACAAATTACCTAGGTTGAATGAACAGCTTCTAGGAAATCTGCATTTCTCTAACATCTTGCCCCAGCTCAGAAGGACAGAACAAAACCCAACCTGCTGTTCAAGACCCAAAGCCTTCTTGCTCAGGTTCTGAGTGGTCAGATCTGATCCACCATACACTCTGCTTTCTAGGTCTTATCTTTCTTTGCAAGAATTCTTCCCCTTCCTTGTCCAGAACTCTTTTCCTATGTGGAAAGGTGGCAAGGTATCCTTGGCACAGCTCCCAAAGTGGTGAACCCTCAACGTGTGGATGAAAATTCAACTAGCAGAAGCCACTACAAATCTTGTGGAGTTCCAGGCCCCCTGAAGGAAGGTCTCAGTAATCCCAAGATATCAGTCCAGAGGAACGCTCTGCAAAAGCGTTCCAGGAGGAAACAATCTAGCCATGCTGGGGTAGAGGAGGTACTCCTGTCTTCTCAGTGACCTAATTGAAACAAATTTTCAGAGGATGGATCTTTCTGTCCTCAAATGTGTGAAAGTCAATGACTAAAATGTATATAGACAGATGAAGAGCTGGTGATGGAGGAACTATAGATTGGGAAAGTTCCAAAAAAGAATCCCAGACAGAGAAAAGTTTTGTCTAAGAGCAAAGAAAGTCCTTCTTAGAAGAGAAAAAGACCAACGTGATGCCATCCAGAACAATTATTCCTTGGGAACAAGAAGCATATACATGTCACCTGGCTGGAGAATTGAGCAACAAGGTAGGGGAACAAAGAATGAGTGTTGAGAGTCAGCAAATGCCAGTGGAATATGAAGGCAGACACAAAAGCACATTCATGTCAGGGTGAGAACCATGACTTAGCTGAGGTTCAAACTGCAGTCAGTGGTTACATTTCTTCTATTTTAGAAAGTCTAAGAGGTCAATGAAACTTCAAGCTGTAAGAAGAGCCAGGTGCAGAGGCTTAAAGATGTTAATAGCGGGCTGGAGAGATGGCTTAGCAGTTAAGCGCTTGCCTGTGAAGCCTAAGGACCCCGGTTCGAGGCTCGGTTCCCCAGGTCCCACGTTAGCCAGATGCACAAGGGGGCGCACGCGTCTGGAGTTCGTTTGCAGAGGCTGGAGGCCCTGGTGCGCCCATTCCCTCTCTCTCCCTCTATCTGTCTTTCTCTCTGTGTCTGTCGCTCTCAAATAAATAAATAAATAAATAAAAATTTTTAAAAAAAAGTTGTTAATAGCATTAGGCACTCACACTGTCAAAAGGCAACATTATTCTAGCTCTGTCTCCAAAGAAGTAGCATTTTGCTCCCTAACTATATTTATGTGACTGTCTGGTGCCCTGATTGGGATGTTTGATGCCTATCTCTCACCTTCACTAGAAGAAATGTGACTGTTGCAATACGTTCTCTCTGTCTCTCTTCTCCCCTCCCTAAAGAGGATGGATCTAGACTTCAAAGCACTTACAAATTCACAGATGATACCTTCAAATAGAAAATGTGAAAAGCACAAAAGAGCTAGATTAGAGTTTCTCTACTGCCTACGTTACAATTTAGCCTGAAAAAGACAATTGTGGGTAATTAAAATATGATGAGTTTGCAGAAAGTTATAACTTTATAATGAAAATCAAAATATCTTAATATAATATATGCTATAGATAATTATGATAAACACAGAAGTTCAGCTACAAAGGGATATGCTTAATTTTTGTTAATTTTAATGTGAAGTGGTTAATATAAATTGGTATTTTATTTCTTCTATTAACTCTGCTTAATTTTTAAAATCTAACATAGCATGCATCCATCTGTGTAAGCAGAAAAGGAGAAATATGGAATTGTTAGTAAGCCACATTGCTTTGGGAAAATGTACAGAAACTCTAGGAAAAAAGGAGAGGCTCCTAAGTACAAATAGAAACACAAAATGTTCAGAACTGTGTCTTATGATATTTTGTCAAACATTTTAAAGGAGGGCTCTTGGCACTACCTTGACTCTATTTCTCCTGGGAGATGCAACCTCTAGCTGGTCCCATGTGGTATGGCTTCCTGGGGAGCCATGAATGCATGTCTACCAAAGAAGCAATGCCAACAAAGTGTGGTGAACCAATGCGTCTGTTGAGGTTATTATTTCCTCATGGTGAGGGGTTATTTACAAGAAATGTGGGCAACTTGGGGAGCTGCAATATCACTGCACTTAGCCAACGTGGATGAAGGGCTCATGAAAGCTTAGTTGCTGGAGTTCCTGCTCAACTTGGAGGCAGTGCCACTGAAGAGTCTCCTCCTCCCTGGAATTGAAACCACTAGGAGAGGTCTTCTATCATAACTTCCCATTTCCCATTTCTATGACAGAGTGTTTCAGTCTGGAGGAATTACCTACACAACACCTCAGAGAAGACATTCAGGAGTAGGAATTCAGAATAATGCCAGTAGACCATGCCCAGTGGTCACAGTGGCAGGGTAATGGGCTGTGTTGTGCTCCTTAAGCAAGATGGCAGCATTTGATGGCATAATCCTAGGCTATTAAAAACTAAAACCACATGCATAGAGTGGAGTTAAAAATTCTTAAAAATATATTTTTATTTATTTGAAAGAGGAAGAGAAAGAAGAGAGACAGACAGAGAGAATGGGTGCATCAGGGCCTCTAACCAATGCAAATGGACTCCATATGCATGTGCTACTTTGTGCATCTGGCTTTTCTGTGGGTACTGGGAGACTGAACTCAAATCATTAGGCTTTGCAGGCAAGTGTCTTAACCACTGAGCTATCTCTCCAGCCTGGAGTTTAACATTTTTAATTGATAAATAAATAAATTAAGATTATCTTAAAATGAAACTGTCAGACTGATGTCTATGGTATGGGTCTGAATAGTCATGAGCTAGAGTCCCAATTAAGAGTCAATCAAAAGCTGACACCTAAAAGGAAAAACCCTATGACCAAGACTGTCTGAGTTGATGGTTATTTCTGGTGAGGTTAAGACTATAAAATTGGGAATATTTTTAGTTAAATACTGCTGTAATGTGAGAAAATACTGTCCTGAGTGGTAGTAAAATAGTAAAAGGATAAAAACATGATATCAACACTTTAAGAATACAGTAATATTCTTTATGATCATTGTATCTGTATGTGTGTTGTTTGGTTATTTTATGTTTAGAATGCTTAAAGGACTGTCTAGGGGAACACAAGATTTTCTTTTGTTCTTTTTTTCTTTTGAGGTAGGATTTTACTCTAGCTCTAGCAGACCTAGAATTCACTACGTAGTCTCAGGGTGGCCTTGAACTCATGGCAATCCTCCTACCTCTGCCTCCCAAGTGCTTAGATTAGAAGGGTGCACCACCACGCCCAGCAAGATTTTCTTTAAAACAAATGACATGGAGTAGATATTTTACAAGCCTTTCAGGATTAGTTTCAATTGCAGGTTGGGCTCAAATAGCAGGTTGTTGTGGGTTGAGAGTTGATATAAAGAACTGAGGCACAAAAGGTAAAAGTCATGAGGCAATTTTTCTTGGGAACTACTCTGAAGAATATGCCTTGTAAGTAAAATCATCAAGATCAATACTTTAGGACAGGTTTTTAAAATTCAAAACTAAATTAAGATGTAGACAATGAACAAAATGTCACTGTTTTCAATACAGGTTGTAGATCCAGACAACAGATAGTGGGTGCCCACAGTGGGTTTTTTTTCAAGGGACTGTCTTTGTGCAAGGAGGGTGAGAGGTAGGGTGAGAAAGGGAGCCTAAGCCCATGGAGGCAAGGTGTCTGGCTGGTTCACCTTAAAGGCTGGAGAATCTTGAGCCAACCTATACTGGGATAAGACCTAAGCCTGGCCCTTCTTCTTCCAAGGAGGTGGAGGAGTTTGGGCATTCTGGTTGGAGATTTGAAGCCTTCCTATGTGTATGCCATTCAGGTAAGATATGGGAAACTGAGATGTCCTGCCTCCAGTGACAAGAAATACTGACCTCTGAGTGTTACAGATTTTCTTACTCATGTTTTCATGCTGTGTGGACGTAATAATTCCCTCCAGACAATCTCATATTCACTCTTCTCTGTCCATACCCTGCCTTTCTACACAGCCTTTCTTCCCCAGGCCAACTCTTTGCTCTGCTTGTTTTACTTAGGTAAGGCAAAATTTTGATGGCAGCCTGAGGAAATAAACTGTGCTTGGTTACTTTAAGTAACCTTTGGGGACCAGCAGCGTGGGAACCACCTGAGAAGCGGCTAGACATGCACAGTTTCAGGCGCACAGAACTGAGAGGCAGCACTCACACAGCTTTGCCGCCAACACACGCTGCATTGAAAAGGATGCTGGATCACCCACAAATGCTGAGCCATGTATCTCCTTCCAGTATGATTTGGCTGGATTTGGAATCATTTAGAAGCCATATCTCTGGCAATGTTTGGGAGAGTGTTTTCAGAGAGGTGTAACCAAGGAAGGACAGCCACCCTAAGGTGGGTGGTGCCATCCTAGGCACTCAGGTCCCAGACTGAATAAGAAGGGAAAATGAAAAATGCCAGCTGAGCACCAGCATTCATCTCCCTCTGCTTCCGAACTAAACGTATGGTCTATTCTCACTCCTGTCACCATGACTTCTTCCACCATGATGGACTGCGGCCCCTCAAACCATGAGCCAAAAATAAAAATCCCTTCCTTACTTAAGTTGCTTTGCCATGCGTTTTGTCACAGAAGTAAGAAAAGTAACAAAAATAAATGCATATCCGAGCAGGAGAGTTTGAGAAGGCCTTCTATATACCTTCCCAGAACCCCTTTCTACTCTTCTCTGTGGCCACTGCCACGTGGCCAGTGGAGGGAAAGGCACCAGAGAAACGAAGTCATTTCAGTGTGATTTAGGATCCTCGGCAAGCTAAAGCAGACTTCCCTTCTGCTGATGTGCTTCAAACTTTTTCATATTAAAGCCTACCAGTTATGTGGTTAAATATATGTTGTTGGTGTACTCCGTTGTTTCTGTTCTGAGGCCCCCCAGGGCCTGCACTTAGAGCAACAAGGAGTTCTCACCTGTTTTCATCTCCCTTTGAAATCCTGACAAATGCTCCAGGTTGGAACAGGCCCATGTGCTAAGGTCTAATGCCTCATCTTTTGTTTTCAAACTTCAGTTTAATGTTAAAATAAAAGACTTATTTTTCTGCATAAATAAGGATTTTCCCAGGTGAAAGAGACAGGTTTAAGTTTAAATCAAATTTGTGGAATGATCTTGATGTCAGTCCATTTCACTGTCTTTTCCCTGAGTGTGTTTCAGAACTACTGTAGCTGAGAATTGGTGCTGTTTTTGAACTTGGAGGAGATGCTGACAGTGGAGTTGGAATTTGATTGTCTGTATCCTCCCAATGGAAGGGCACCAGCTCATTTCTGGCGACCACATGCACTCTTTTTTTTTTTTTTCTTTTTAAGTTTTGTGAGTTTTTAGAGTTTGAGGATGGCATATGGATGATAAAGAAGTAGTAATCTGTAACTTTCTCAACTCTTTGAATATGCCCCTTGTCTCAGGGACAGACAACCCAAAGACATGCCATGAACTCCACATTCCAGGCTAGTACACACCTGGACACACACACATGAGTCTCACAATCCAGGTGTAGGGCAGAGTCTGAGCAGATGCCTAGAAACTCCTGTGATCTAGACATTTAATATCAGTTAGTGTTGGCTGAAAAGCATAATGACATTTCATTTGGATGAACCATCCTGTACCTGACTACTTCCACCACGTAGTAAAGTTGACAGCTCCTCGTTTACTTTCATGAAGAAACTCCTGGGGCAAAACATTGAAAAAAATAAATAATGGTATTTTTATAGTTTGGTCTTATAATAAACTGAAACTTCACATCTCTGAGTTTTAAGATGGCTGGTGATAGCAGAGAAAGGTTTTGTGCTGTTGGGTGTACAGCTGTGTGTGTGTGAAAGACATACACCATCATGGTCTGTGTGTGTGTGTTTGTGTGTGTGTGTTTGCATACACATAAATGTGTATTCATCAGTGTGAACATGTGTGTGGAGGCCAGAGGACAATATTGGGTATTATTCTTCACGTTTTTCCACAGTAAGCTTCAGGGATCTGCCTGCCTCTATCTCCCTAGTGTTGAGATTGCAAGCACATGCCCCATGCCCAGTGTCTTATCATGAGTTCTGAGGATTGAACTTGGGTCTTCATACTTGCAAAGCAAGCACTTAATCAACTGAAGTGTCCTCCCAGCCCCACAATCACGTTTTTTCAAGTCACAGGAAACACCACTGGAGGACTGCTGGGTAGACAGTTGGCTTGTACACAGATTTAAAGGATCACTGGAAAGAAATGACACACATCAGCCCAAATATATCATTGCATGAACTTTATTACTAGAACTGTATTCTTCAGTGCCTCAGGCTGCTCTGTGTGGCAAAGTAATAGAGGAAATGGTCTCCATACCACCCTACACACAGACATATATGGTGGTGGTAATTTATCTTGTTACAGATCAACATGTTAATTCAACATGTGTTTAGCATAGTAATGAGACAAAATGAGCCTGCAATTGAAGAAGTCATGAGTGGTGATTATAATCAGAGGGCATAACCCTATTCACTTAAAACAGCAAATTTAAGTATTTAATAAATGAAAATTGTCATATTTCTGTTTATATTTCAAAGAAAAATGATTCCTGAAAAGACATTTATTCCTTAAGAAATAAACTAGCAGAATTTAAAAACTGTGCTGACTTCTTTACTTGAGTGAACTCTACATAGGCCATCTTCCTATAGAATGCTTAGTTCTGGCCTTCTTGTGACTTAATTACTGCATCACTGGTTACTATAGCTCTCTTATCTATTAGATCGTTCTGTTATGCTTTGTGCCATTTTTTTTTCACAATTGTTTTTAAATGTCTATTTTACAATATTCACATATACATACAACCATGATTATAGTTCCCTTCCACCACCTTCCCTTTCCTTCCTCTTACACCCTCCATTGAGTCCCTTTTTAGCTAGTTTGTCTTCTAATTTTTTATATATTTTATTTTTATTTATTTATTTTTATTTACTTATTCATTTTACAGAGAAAGAGGGAGAGAGAGAGAGAGAGGACCCAAGGCTCCAGGGCCTCTAGCCATTGCAATGTTGCCTGAGCCTTGGTGGGTATATTATAAAACTACTTTTATGATAAGGTCTCTGTAATCTTGAATTTCTGCTTTGAGGTGTTTTGAGTATCTTCAGTGTCTATTGCCTTCTCCCTGGAACTGGTTGTCAGGCTGCCAATGAAAACAGTACTCATGTTTAGAGCATCACTTCCTCTGTAATGCCTTATGGGGTCTGGAGGAGGCGGGTCATCTTGTACTAGGCAGTCAGCTGTATCTTCTTGTCATGTTGATGCATCTTGGTTCTCCCCAGTTTTCACTACTTTCTGTAAAAACAAAGCAGATTTTTCAGATAAGAATGAGTGCAGCATGAATTAAAGTGGATGTATCTAGTCATTTAAGAGGCCTTGGTCTGGGTACAGTCACTCTTTTTGGCCAAATGCCAGTGGGAACTTCTCTCTGGAATCTATGGCCATCCTATACATGGGTTTCTGACTTGGTCCTCAGCACCAGGTATGAATTTTCTCTCACTGAGCAGGCTTCATATTCAGAGAGCCATTGATTACCTACATAGGTTGTGTACCACTATTGTAAAGGCATGCATATCTTCTTTTGCTGATTGATTTCACAGCTTACATGATCCCCTGCTGGTTCACACTATTGGCAGCCATTATACCCCCACTCCCAGAAGCTTGCATAGTACTTTCCAGCACCATGAGGACTAGCCAGCTGGAAGCTGGCTTGCTTCTAGGTTCTAGCATGATCTCTAGATGTCCTGTGTCCATGGCCTGTGGTGCCTTCAGCAACAGGGTCTTACCATTTAGCTCTGGTGGGTAACCAAGTGCTGTGGCAAAGTCCTGCATTGTTTAGGGGACCTCCCTCATGGGTCTCCCTGGCTAACAGCTCATTGTAGGACATAACCCAGCTCTGGCACTGATAATTTACCAGTCAGTGCCCATGATTTTAGGGTTAAGCTGTCTCCCATCAACAGAGCCTTTATGCTTGGGTGATCTCCTCTCTCCTGTCCCTTATTAAAAGTTATTTTGCTGGGCATGGTGGTGCATGCCTTTAACCCTAGCACACAGGAGGCAGAGACAGGAGGATTGTTATGAGTTTGATGCCATCCTGAGACTACATAGTGAACACTTAGCTAGGGCAAGACCCTCAAACCTCCTCCCCCCCGCAAAATAATTGCTATTTAGGAGAAGGTTTCTATGTTACTAGATCTTGCTATCATTTGTTTTGTATATTCCTCCATTCTCCCTTACTCCTACTTCCCCTAGACCCTTCCATCCCCTATGTTAACTATTTTATGGAACATAAGATGTCATTAATTATAAAGTCCAGCATTGCTATATACATCTCTAAGGAAGTTCTAAAAGACAAGCCTAAGGTAAAGGATTTAGCAAGAGACTTTCCACTAATACTTATTCTCCAAGGTAAGCACCTGCAAGAAACAAACTCTGCTCATAGGAAGAGACAGAAAGAAAACTTGCCAGTCTCAAATCTGGCCTGAAGAAAGCCGGGCATGGTGGCACATACCTTTAATCCCAGCACTTGGGAGGCAGAGGTAGGAGGATCGCCATGAGTTCAAGGCCACCCTGAAACTACATAGTTAATTCCAGGTCAGCCTGGGCCAGAGTGAGATCCTACCTTGAAAAACAAAAACAAAAACAAAAACAAAAAAACCTCTGGCCTGAAGAGAAGAGAGGAAGAAAAAATATCTCTTGTAATCACTGAATTGATCATAGTATTCCGTATTCTGATGCCCATCTTCAAGTATGGTCTAGAAATCCTCAAGTAGAAAGTGTAATAATATTTTTTTGGTTTTTGTTTTATGAGACAAGGCCTTACTCTGTATCCCAGGCTGTCCTAGAACTCACTACATGCTCCAGGCTCACCTTGAATCCATGATAATCCTCCTAAGTTCTGAAAACATGAGTATGAGCCACTGTGCTTAGCCAGAAAGTATACATTTATTTATTTATGTATTTTTACTGTGTGTAATATACGCTAGGCAAATGCCCTACCACTGGGAGACAAAGAAAGGTGGTGGGAGGGGGTTATAATAAGAGTATATTGTGTATATGTATGGAGGTTGTCAATAAAACACTTAAAAAATTGTGACACCTTTTATGATTATCTCACATATTTTGCTGCAGTGATAAAAATGGGCTGGAGGGATGGCTTAGTGGTTAAGGCATTTGCCTGTAAAGCCAAAGGAACCAGGTTCTATTCCACTGGACCCACATTAGCTAGATGCACAAGGGGGTGCATGCATCTAGAGTTCATTTGCAGTGGCTGGAGACCCTAGCATGCCCATTCTCTCTCTCCCCCACCCTTTATCTCCCTCCCTTTCCCTTTCTCTGTCAAATAAATAAAAATGGCAGATGATCATGATGATCATGGCTAAAGGAAGTGAGCCTGAACAAAATTAAACATGATCAGAAGGATCCTATATTTGTTAAGGAGAGGCTCACGGCTTTGTATCAGGCCAGGACCAAGTAGCTGAGGTCCAGAAAAATGTGTGTAAAAAGCAATTGGTAAAAATAAACCCTAAAGCCTTTAGTCAAGTAGAAGACAATTGATCGGCAGGCAGTGAGAAACCAAGCGATTCTTTAGCACTGAAAGTACAGTGCAAGGCAAGAAGAATGAAGGTCGAGCTTGTGTAACAGAGGCAGTAGGTCAGCTGCTATTGTGGCTCACAAAATCTCATCCATTCTGTTCAGTCCTGTCTTGGTCAGGAGGAAACAAGTCTTTTTCCCCCACAAAAGGTCAAACTCCAGTTAGATCACTATCAAACCTCTGGGACCACTCAGCGGGATAACCACAGGTCTTACTGTCTACATATGAAAGTACTCCCCCACCCCTCCCCCCTGTCTCATGCACCAGAGGCTGGGTTCCCAGCTGGTGGTGCTCTTGAGAGGTGATTATATCATGAGGGCACAAATTGTAAGAACTGATGAGTTAACAGGTATATGAAGTCTTGGGAGGTGGGGCCTCATTGGAGGAAGTAGGCTATGGGCTTGTTTCTGGTGTCTCTCTCTCTCCTGTGATGTTTGGGCCTCACCTCAGGCCTAAAGCAATGGCAATGGAGCCAGTCCACCATGAACTAAAAACCTCTGAAATTATGAGTTGTAATCAGTCTTTCTTCCTTTATTTTTCTTCCTCAGGTATTGTCAAGTGACACAACTCTACAAGCTGGGACTGACCCTCGGGATCCCACACAGCCACAAGCACTGACTACTCAAAGAGTGAAGAAGTGATGGCTGCAGCAGAGAACCCTCACCAAGGACAGCTCTGGGGTGGCTAGATACCCCCTAGGGCCAGTTTTTTGGAAGTGAAAGTTTTTTTCTGCATGCTTTGTGGACTAAACTATGATCACACCCACCAATCAAGGTGATCTGGGCCTCCGATGGCAGTGGCTCCCATGGACAACCCAATCTCCAGCACCCCTTCATGCACAGAGGACCCACTTGAGGACTTCTTTATGGCCTCACAATGGCTACCAGTCTAACTTTCTACATCACAGGCTTTTTGAAACTTTCCCAGGCCTTTCACTACTGACAAGAGCGTAGACTATGAAGTTGGATTTTCTCTACAGGAAGGGGTGTCTCTTTCAAGGAGTAAGAGTGTGTGGAGATGAAGGTCAAGGTCATGGCCCAACCTTCCCTTCTGCTGGAAGTCCTGCACCTGTTCCTGCCCATTCTCTCTCTCTCTCTCTCTCTCTCTCTCTCTCTCTCTCTCTCTCTCTCTGTCTCTCTCTCTCTCTCGCTCATGCTGTCAATCTCCTTTTACATATTTTCTACAAGACTTGCTCGAATTCTTATTAGGCTAACCTTTCAAAGTAATAGCTACATATACATAGAGGCAATCAAATGTCCCAGGAAAAGACATCCCCACAACGTAGCCAAGATGCAGGTGGGAGAGGCCCTGGGAAGTCCACACTCAGCTAAACTCTGTTTTCACTTTGAGGCTGACTCCCAGGACCATAGATAGGGTGTGGTGGGGATGTAAGCTAAAGAACTAGTTCTCACTTCCTGTTGTTTGTGGGCCATGGCAACCACTCCCTGTCCAGTTAAAGCTGCAGACCCACCTCGAGCTACTCCCCAGTTGAGGGATGCTTTCCTGATCCTATGGCTACATTTCATCAGGACAAACTCTAGGGCCTGGAAGATGGAACAAGATGCAGTGTGAGAATGCAGTTCAGGGACCACCTCCATAGAAGGAGTTAGAATGTTGGATTGAAAGAAATGACCTTGGATTTGGAGTTGAATGCCAACATCTTTTTTTTTTAATAGTATTTATTTATTTTATTTATGAGAGAAAGAGAGAGAGAGAGAGAGAGAGAGAGAATGGGTGCATGCGTGCATCAGGGCCCCCAGCCACTGCAAACAAACTCCAAATGCATACACCCTTTTGTGCATCTGGCTTATGTGGGTCCTGGAGAATCAAACCAGGGTCCTCAGGCTTTGCAAGCAAATGCCTTAACCACTAAGCCATCCTTCCAAGCCTCACCTATGTTTTTTTAGAGAAAGAATATGCACATTATAAGGTTTAAAATATTAAACAAATATGTGATTTATTCTCCCTTATAACTGAAGTAGCAAGTCCAACATAAGCCAGGTAAGGCAAAGAGGCATAGATACTTCTGGAAAAAGTAAAGAAAAGATGACGCACATGTAAGGAGGTCTCGGAGTAGAAGAAAAGGGAAAAGCCTTTCCATCTACAGGAAAGAAAGGGAAGAGATGAAGGGAAGGAAGGCAGACCTAAATATACTGACATCCTGGCTCTCAGACACTGATTAGGACTTTAGGAAACACATGTCCAGGCGACCACATTTCCTGGCTTCATGCATATTTGACTCTTGCTTTTTCTCTTCTTCTGCATAATTATTTAGTTTTCATTGTACTATGAGAATAGTTGCAAGCCATTGCAATCCCCTTGCCATGAAGAGGATATACATACATTACAAGAATGCATAAATATGGAGAAATAATCTGTCTATAAGCTCATTCCAGATTAGGTCTTTAGTTATAAAGAAACAAAAAGAGAAAATCTGCTATAACTTGTTTATTTTGGGAATTGAAGAAGTGTCATAGGATTTTAGCTTTTCTGTTTCTCTTCCTCTCAGTTGTAGTGAGTGTGCATGTGGGTGTGGGTGTGTATATGAAAATACATGTGGTGGAGGAATGCTAGGCCTAGAATTGGTGATGATTGCTAAATATTACATGGAACTGGAAATGACAATTTAATGTTCCTTATATGTTTTCAAGGAATCAGAACACATCACACACATGCACACACACACAAGCATGCACCATATGTCAGTTTTTAGAAAATTAGAACACCATCAATTTCACTTAATACTAAAATATGCACAAATGTAATTTTAATCTTTCTTTGATGATTCAGAAACTATTTTAGGCTCCTATGCTTCTGGGTTATTACAATGAACATAAGTGATTATCATGCAATTCTGCAAAATCTAGCTGTGCACATTTTCCTGGTTATTGTATCATGAATGAATGGGAGCTTCCTACAATGCTTTCATTACTGTCAAGAACTAATAATAAATTTCCAGATCATTTTGAATTATGATCAGGTCATCTTAGAGGAAAACAATAAAATCTTCTCCTCAAATGGCAACGCATGTAGAAACTTTGCTACTTGTACCTTTCTGGTGACTGATTTCTTAAATCCCACACACAAGAACTCCAAGGAGATATAATTCATGTTTACTTTCGGAAGCAAAGAGCATCTTAGTGAAAAGGTTGCATTTCTAGCTTGGTTATGAGTTAATTAAATTCACTGACACTGGTGGGATTTCAGGTGAAAGTAAGAATGCAAACACAGAGCTGGGGGAGGCTCTGAGTGGAGACGCTTGCTACTCAATCTGGTGGCTTACAGGATACCAGCATCCTCACTCATGCCTTGTTGGAATTCAGAAATCTGAGGTTGTTACTCCAGCACTGATAAATGAGAACCTAAATTTTGAGCAAGTTTCTCAAGTGTTTCAGAAACATGTTAAGTTCTGGGTATCATTAACATTTTGGATATTATTAATATTTTTGCAAATTGGGTTGAATATGCTACCCCATATGAAAGCCACGGAATTTATGCCTTTTGTGTAGATCACACACAAAAAAATCATGGGCATATTAGAAGCAGATACTAAATTGCAGCCTGGATTTCAATCCATCAAGTTCCATGCTGGCCTGACTACAGGGAGAGGTCTGAGAAGCCTCTAACGCGCTGAGCTCCTCGGACTTGAAGTCTTGAGAAGTCAAGTGGGTAGTTTGAATGGATGTCCCACAGGGCTCGGGTGTTTTATTAAAGCTTGTAACTTGGATTTCTAGCTGCCTGGCTGGAAGAGGTGAGGTGTCACTGTGGGTGGATCCTGAGGTCCAGCTCTAAGGTGTAACTGGGGGCAGATCTGATTTCCAGCCTACAGGCATGAAGAGGTTTGTGCTCTGCTTGGTTTCCTGTTATTTGCGGTCTGTGCTTGCTTGTGGTGCTGGCTATAGGGCGGTGTTTCTCTGCTCAAATTTGTGAAGCTGAGCAAGCTTCTTCCACCACTCGTGGAACTTCCCCTTGGAGCTGTAAGCTGAAATAAACCCTTCCTCCTGTCAACTGTGCCTGGTTTGAATGTTCATTCCAGCCAAAGTGGTAACTGATTACAACAGCAAGTATAGCCGGCAGCTAAGGTTGCAGGACGTCACTTAGGAGATGGTGTCAGTAGCTATTGATTAACTACTTTTCTGCCTGTTGTGATGACAGAGTGTCACTCCGGCTGTTGAGTGTCACATGGACATTAGTGAGGAAACACTGATGAAGGGAGAAGAGTTCGTGTGTTTTCCAGGAGCCTAGATCAGAGATTTAATTCTTAATGGGGTGTTTTAGTCAGCTTTTTGTTGCTATAACAGAATAGCTATGACAGAATAATTTAAAAGAAAAGTTTTCTTGGTATGTTAGTTGCTGTATGATTGTTGTGACAACTTCCTGTAACAGCAACTTAAGCAAGGAAGTGTTGATTTGGGCTGACAGTTCAAAGGGCTACAGTCCTCCATGGGGAAGGCAGGGAGGCAGGAGCGTGAGGCAGCTGGTCACATTGCATTCACATGCAGCTAGCAGAGCATGATGCGTGCTGGGGCTCAGACCACTTTATCCGCATTCATTCTAGACCCCAGTCCATGGAATGGTGATACCCACATTTAGGGTGGGTCTTTCCACCTCATTTAACTGAATCTATAAAATTCCTAATAGACATACCCAGAGATTTGTCTTAATGGTGATTTTAAATATTGTCAAGTTGACAATTGAGATCAATGACCACATTTACCTTGCAGTTTGGGGGTGCTCAAGTTCTCTGATGTCTGTTTAGCTTCTGGTAACAGCATTATGGTGGGAAGACAAGTGTGTGTGCAGAGTATGCACATGAGGGGAAGCTTTCCTTGCTTTATTATAACCTATGATTGCAGGAAATACTTGACTCCCTCCTAAGGAGAAACCTCATTACCTAATCCCACCACTTACACAATAACATTACACTGAGAATCAAACTCGGCATGAACTTCAGCAGAGACAAACCGTGTCCAAGTCACAGCAGGAGCTATAGAGTATTGGAGATACTTGAGAAATGAACAGATCAGAGTCTTGATTTTGTGTCTGTGGTGTGCCTAGCATTATGTTAAGCACTGGGGAGTCAAGAGAAAATAAGTTTCTGTTTTTGAAAAAAAAACAAACCTCAAAACTAGAAGCAGAGGTAGGTATACAGGATGAGCTACATATTTTCCAGGAATCAGAGGTGATTCTCATGTGAGCTAACTGAAGTATGCAGAGAAATGGAGAGTGCAGAGCACACCCAACTTGAAGAAGAGGGAGGCAGGAGAGATCAGCGACATATATTGACTATATTTATCAAATTTTCTCACCCAGAAACAGAAGATATTGTTTGCAATTTTTTTTGTCTGGGTGGGGGGCATCATGTTTACCCATTTTTTTTTTCTAGGAAAGCACTAAATATGTAATTGATAGTTCCCAAGTACATGATTTTGCACAAATGGATGGACAAGACATTTGGGTCACTTTGCTCTCTCTCTACCTTGGAAGAGTTTGACCCTTCCATCACAATTTTTAAACGTTTCTAATGAGCATAACTCCACTTTGCTCATTGCTGTTTCCACTGTCCTTTTGGGTGTTGGTAATGAATGATGCATAATCAATTTGACCAGAGTTGTTTTCATTTCTCTTCCCACCAGTATTGTTCAATTATGGCAAAATTACATAATAGACATGCATTCTTCCCTCAAAACATGCCTAATTAATTGAGCAGGGTTTCAAGCTTAAAGGCATCTGAAAAACTTATTTACTTGGAGATATACGTAAAAGAAGATGGAGCCAGGCTGGCATTAAGTGGAACAGTCATAAAATTTTGTGTAAACATAGTCAACACATTGCTTTTATTGACAAAGAAATACATCTATTTAACATGAGCTATGTTTAGGTTACTAGTAACTGTTATGGCTTCAATCTGAAATGTTCCTTAAAGGCTCATGTTTTTAAGAATTGTTCCCCAGCTGGCGACACTGTTTTGAGGGGCTGTGGGAATTTTAGGAAGTGGAGCTTGGCTGGTGCCAGTGTGTCACTAGAGGTGAGCTTTTGAAAGTCATTACCTGGCCTCTAGTCCTGGATGCTCCTCTGCTTCCTGCTTTGCCATGATATGAGCAGTCTGCCACATGCCCCTTGAAGCCATTCCTTCCCACCATGATAGGCTGACTTCCACTAAAGTCACAAGAAAAAACAGATATTTTCTTCCTTATTTCTGACAAGTATTTTATTTTATTTATTTTTGATGTCATTATTTATTTATAAGAATGAGAGAGAGAGAGAGAAAGAGAGAGAGAGAGGATAAGAATGGGCATGCCACAGCCTTCTACCACCACAAAAGAATTCCAGATTCAGCACTTAATGCATCTGGCTTTATGTGGGTACTGGGCACTTGACCCCAGGCCATCAGACTTTAACCTCTGAGCCATCGTTCCAGCCCCTCATAGAGGTTAGTCAGAGGAGAGCAAAAGTAACTTTTTCTTGTTTGTCAGGAAGCAGAAGGTGAACTAGAAATGAAGCCTGTCCCCAGCTACCCTCTTCCTCCAGCAAAAACTTTACATCCTAAAGGTACCATACCTTCCCAAACAGTACAGTAGCTGGGGACTAAGCATTCAAACACATGAACCTGCCAGAAGCCTTTTATATTCAAACCACAACAATTGGGTATGTAGAAAACTCAAACTTCATGACAATGTTTTATTATTGCCAATTCCGCATTAGCCATATGACCATCATCTCAGGGATTTTAACCTCCATAAATCTGTGGGTCAACTATGGCTTCTAGTAGACCCAATAGTGGACCTTTATTTATTTATTTATTTATCTTTGGTTTTTTGAGGTAGGGTCTCACTCTGGTCCAGGCTGACATGGTATGTAGCTTCAGGGTGGCCTTGAACTCATAGTGATCCTTCTACCTCTGCCTCCAGAGTGCTGGGATTAAAGGCTTGCACCACCATGCCCGGCTTTTTATTTTTTTAATAGTAGACATTTATTGAGTGCTTACTATGTGGGCCCCATGGTGAGTGTTTCATATTTGATTCATTTCATTTATCCCTTACATTATCTTGTGAGGTTGACATTGTTGTCATCACTGAAAATGAGGACACTGATGCTTGGAGATGTGAGATAATTTGCTAAAAGACACATTATTCAGTAAGTGATAAACAGGGAAGAGAACTTCACTTAGCTTTACTGACTGCTATACATGTGTACATGCACATATATCTGAATTTTTCCAGCTGTTTACCTCACCATCTTTCTTAAGTGACCCCACTAAGGACAGCACTGAGTCTTATCTTTAGACACTTGGAGCCCAAGTCAGGCCTGTCACACAACATTGCAAAGAACAAAAATGAGGGCTGGAGAGATGGCTTAGTGGTTAAGGTGCTCACCTGCAAAGCCTAAGGACCCATGTTCAGTTCTCCAGATCCCATGTAAGCCAGATGCACAAAGATGAGGCAAGTGCCAGGTCACATATGTCCACTTGATAGTAGAAGCGTCTGAAGTTTGATTTCAGTGGCTTAGGCCCTAGCACACCAATTGTCTTTCTCTGTGTCTCTCTCTCTCACTCTCTCTAAGATTTAAAAAAAAAAAAATGCAGGGATGGAGGGAGCAATAACAAGATGAAAGGGGGACTATTATCAATATTTAATTCTCATTCTATCTTTTATGTAGTCAAATATAAGTTATTCTTTGTCTTTAACATTTATCTAGTACTCTACATTTTAACTTGATAGTATATCATGACATTCCTTCAGTGTCATTATTACTCAGAAAATTTACTTTAGTGTGAAGGAAATAATGTTTATTTCCCATTCTCCTTTTCACCAGAAATAACCTGTTCATTGGGGGACTATATCAAAGTACATTAACTTGAGACTTTTCTAGAACTTTTTTTAAACTGAATTTTCAAAGAAAAATGGCCTTATGAAAAATGGGACAAAACTGGAGAAGTTTGTATCCAGTTTACTTTTATCACATCTCATAGTCATAGCATTTAATAAAATGCTACAGATTGTAAACCAGCTCCAGAAGACCCTCAAACACAGTAAGTTACAGCATCACTTCCAGGTATTGTTTTTTTCCCAAAGGGATAAAGCTGGTCACCACAAAGAAACCATATTTAGGAAATCATATATTCATTATTGATCATTGATCGGATCTCATAGGTTAACCTCTTTCATATTTGTTTTCAGCAAGTCAGCCTTTTCCCATCAGGGTTGTGTGAAGGGTCAGGAATGTGATTCAGAGCTTTGGAGCCTGATCATTTAATTCTCAGACTGTACTGGGTTTGGAGAATCCTTGTGGTCTTAAGGTAACTGCCAGGACCTGGGCACTTGGTTCCTGTGGTTCTGAACCAACCTGATGCTCTGCTTCAACTGGTGTAGCAGAGCAGGGTAACCACCAAGGGAAGGAGGGCCACCGCTGGGGAGGAGTGTGGCTTATTCTCACTTGTCGTGTGCAGATTCTACCCACCCTTTCCCCTCTGGAGGCAGATTTGAGCCTTCCAATTCTGTCTAGCTAAATTAGTCAATTTTCTGTTGCGAAAACAGAAATATGTAGTTGTGTGATTTACAAAGAAAAGAGGCTTATTTAACTCAGACTTTAGAAGCTGAACATGTAAGGTCAAGCAGCCAACCTCTTCGTTCTCTGGTGAAGCTCCCCTTGGCTGCGTCACTGCATGGCCGAGCAGCAGAAGGAAAAGCAGCTGAGTACAGAAGAGAACGGGAATGTGGGGTGGGCTTGGTAAGTCACTTCGTGAGGTCAACATCCTTCTCCTTGGAGGGCAGTGCTCTCTGTGATTCAATCCCACATACCCTCTCCCCCAACTGAACCCACCTGTTATAGGTCCCAACACCTCTCACATCACCACATAGAGGACCAATCTTCAAACACATGAACTTTTGAGGGACACAATGACACCATCTTTAAGTCAGAACACCAGCTAATTGTTCTCAAGCTGCCTTATAAAACCCTCCATTGTTCCTCCTTTGGAAACATTTTGGCCCCATTATTAGAGTTCTGACTGATAGTACAACATGTAGACAAATATTTATTACCATGGTTAGACCAACCCAGAGATCTGGAGTCCCAGCACTTTGGGAACTTAGCCATAGTCTTGCTAAACTTATAGCTAAAATAAGGGCAATGAGTCCACTCATAGAAAAACTGTGAGGTAAATGAGCCAATATATGTGTGCCGGTTTGAATGAAATGTCCTGCATAGCCTCATGTGTTTTGAATATTTGATTGTCAGCTGGTGGCAATTTGGGAAAGTTGTAGAATGTTTGGGAAGTGAATCCTTGCTATAAGAAGTATGTCATTGGAAGCAAACCTTGAGGTTTATTAGTCCAGTCTGGCTTGGGGCTGATAGCCAGCTCGTTCTTGCTTTTCCTTTCCTGCTTCTAATGTATGATGATATGAGTCTGCTGCCTACTCTGCATGCTTTCTCTGCCTTGACGAAACTTCCTCTTGAAACTGTAATCTGAAATAATCCTTTTCCTCCCATGAGCTGCTTCCAGGCAGGTCTTTTCTCCCAGCAATGAGAAGGTAACTGCTATAATGTGCAAAGTGAAAACAACATTATTCATGTACTAAGGTCTTCTTCATATATTTAATCAATAAATATGCAATAAGTATTGCTGTCATGTCAAGCACTGAGATTCCAATGACAATAAATATATTCCTTTTTAGCAAAGTTATATTCTAGTAAACTCAGCATGTATTAGTAAAGTTTCACTATTGTTACATATAACTGTTTTTCCTGCTATATAGAGCACTATGCAACATTTAGAAGCATAATAATAATAATAATAATAATAATAATAAAATAAGCTTTATTATCTGGATTTTTATCATGTGGTGGTTTGATTCAGGTGTCCCCCATAAACTTAGGTGTTCTGAATGCTAGATTCCAAGCTGGTGGATATTTGGGAATTAATGCCTCCTGGAGGGAGTGTATTGTTGGGGAGTGGGCTTATGGGTTTTATAGCCAGTTTCTCCATGCCAGTGTTTGACACACCCTCCTGTTGCTGTGTTCCACCTTATGTTGGCCAGGGGGTGATGTCTACCCTCTGCTAATGCCATCATTTCCCCCTGCCATTGTGGAGCTTCCCCATGAGCCTGTAAGCCAAAATAAATCTCTTTTTCCCAGAAGCTGCTCTTGGTTGGGTGATTTCTACCAGCAATGTGAGCCAGACTGCAACCTATGGTGAGTAGGATTTGATGGGTGAGTAGCCAGGCTGGGTGGTTCTGGTTCAGGGCTTCTCAATGTGTTCGTTGGGTTTGTAGTCATCTACCAGCTTCAATAAGGTTGGAGGCCCTACTTCTAGTATGTCAGCCACATGGCTGTTAGTGGTAGTGGGAAACTTCCCTTCTTTACCACAAAGTCTTATCCATATGGCTTCATAAGTCTATTCACAACATGGCAGCCAACTTTCCCTAGACAAATGTTCCACAAAAGTCTACATCCTGATACCTTTAATGATATTCTACTTGTGAGCAATAAGTCAAGAAGTCCAGACCATACTTAAATACAGAGTGGAATTTGGAAGAGCCTTGTGGACATCCATTGCTAGGAAGTGTGGAGAGAAAGAAATAGAGTTATTGGTAGAGTCATGTCTCAGAAATACCACACAGGGCTTGATGTACAGAGGGTATTTCCACCTGGATGTTATTAAGAACTAGCTTGACAGTTTTGTAGGGAATGATACTGAGAATCAAATCTGTGAATAAACCATAAGTTCATGAAAATGACCTTTATTGGGGTTACTTGTATTGTAGAAGGTGAAACAAATATGGGAGACTCATTTTCTAGAGTGTTTCTGGCTTTTCTTCAGTTCCTGTTTTTCTTAGGATCTGGGAGAATTTGGATTTTTTTCCCCTCGGTATGGAGTATTGAACTTGAGTTTCTTTTCTTACAGCTACAAAGAAACTTCTTCACATTCCAAAACTTATTAACATTCATAAACCCAAAATACTGCCTGTGTTCAGTCACCATAAGTAAGCACAATATTTCTGATTTCTTTAGAAATATTGCAAACTTGAGGTGTTCACATGCACACACTTGCTCTCATGCCATTGTTCTGTCTGAGCTGATGATCACACATTTACTTCAAGAAAGCCTCCCTTTTATTTGCCTTCTATGGTTGATTCATTCCTCCTAGGAGGAGACATATATCTAAAAAGGCTGGAATTCTTTAACACAGAGGGAGAAAATTGTCCACACATCACGTAAAACACCTTCAATAACTCACCATGTAGAACATGAACAGTGAAGCAGTGGAGCATTTGATTTATTGTGTGTTTGATCTTGCAAGCCACCACGATGGGTGAGCAGGCACCTTAAATCTGTGGGTTTGTAGATAAAGCACAGAAAAGTCACCTACTTTCCCCTTTACTCCATTTTAAGATTGAGAAATGGTCAATATTTTCATTGTCAAAGCATCTTAGAGGCAAGTTTAGTACTTTGTGGGTCTTGGCATATATTGTTTACCTCCTTGTTAATTGTCTAAGGTTAGGTCAGTGCCCTGCAGACAGAAGTACATGCATCCTTCTGTGTCCTCCCTGCCCATTGCCATGAATGTTTGGCCAAATTTACCTCTGGCAAAGTAAGGGAAACAATTTGTATGTACTTTGGTAGCTCAGTGTTTTCCTGCTTAGAACTTCTGAGAGGTTCTATTGCTCACGAGAAGACATTCATAGTCCTTTCATGGCTCTTCCTGGCCCAGACTCCCTTTCTGTTTGCACCTTAAACCAGTCTTTCTTTGCTCTCTCTGCTTCTGACCATCATGATGACCTTCTCTGGCCCCTCATAGTTCTCTTGATGCATCCTGCTACAGGACCTTTGCAATGTTGCTTATGGTCTCTCTGCATAGGATAATCTTTACTTCCATGGCTCATCTCAAGGCACTCCAACAGAGCCTTTCTCAACTTCTCTGATGGGTCAGATCCATAGACACTCCTTCAGGCCATAAAACACTTCATTCTATTCTGGCTTTGTTTGTTTGTTTGTTTTGTTTTGTTTGTTTTGCTGCTTGAGCACATATTAGATTGCAAAATTATTCTTACTCCCCTCCCATGGTAGATGGAGGCTTTAATTGTCCTAGAACTTGAGTACTTAACTCATAGTCTGGGACATCAGAAGTTATTTAACCAAAGTTTACTCATTAATACTGAGGCCCCAGTCTGCCTTCCAGCATTGCCAGTTTGGCTGTGTGAACTCTGGTTGGTTACTTAACTTCTGTCTTTAAGTTTGTCCTCTGCCAGATGGTGTTGATAACACACACAGCCCTTATGGGGTTGCCATGAAGATAAGTGAGGTAATTAATATAAAAATGCTCAGCACAGTGCCAGACATGTAGCAGAAAACAAATGTTTGCATTCTCATTAATCTCTAGGATCACATAATCCCCTCAAAAGCACAGAGGCTTTCTTGTGCTTAAAAGCCAATATGGTTTCTAGTTGAGTCTGTAGTCTAATGCATTTCCATTTTACAAATGAAGAAGTAGAGCCAGAGAAGGGTTTAATTCGTTGGCTAAGGCCAGTGGCTGCCTAAAATCTATTCTTCATTTTGGCAATGGCACCATTACTTTCTTAAATGCTGGAGGGAATGCCATGCATGATGACTCATGCATATAATCCCAGCACTTGGGCAGCTGAGAAAGGAGGTCTATTATAAGTTCTAAAATAATCTGGGCTGCATATCTAGTACCAGAACTACATAACATGGCCCCATTTGAATACATACATAAATGCATACATACATACATACCCATGGTCTGCTCTTCAGTTCATGCTAGTTACAAATTAGTTGGCTGAGATCTGTGCTATAGGCCTTGGGTTGGCAAGGAGAAACTCTTCCAGTGCTGGTCTTTGGTAGCAGCACGTGGTGATGAGAGGGAGATGACATCCCTCATGTTACAGTCTTGTGCAGCCTTTGGGTATCTGTAACCTTACCCCTACAAGCATAGGGTCTCTTATACAGACCTACATGGTCTGGATTCCTCAACCTTTGGTTGCAGCTTCCAGCAAGCCTAGTTATTCCTGAACCCTTATTTCAACAGGTGTTGCCCCAGAGTCTGAGACTTGTTTTGCCCTAATGATTCGACAGCTCTCTGGAGCTCTTCTGGGAGCTAATCTCTTTAGTTCCTCCTCTCTTATTCTTCTTCAGTCCCAGTATCCTATGCTGTGCTTATACCACCTTTCTTCCTGGCCTGGCCATCTTGAGCTGTTTCAGCTGCTCCTTAATCTGTCAGAGAGCCAGCTGCCTTGCCCTCTTCACAGTTCAGCCAACTGTTGAGCTGTCGCTCCTGCTTGGCTGACATTACAACTTCTCTGCTGTATGTACTGCTTCTTCATTGTGTTACCAATTCAGCTTAGACTACCACAAGCAGACACAAAAAGAAAAGACTGGTTGGGAGAAGCCTTTTGTTTGATCTGATTTTGCAACACACCTGAGAGGCAGCAAGAGAGCGTCTCCCCTATGATTCATTAAGTGAGTCTGAACAGCTTGCTTCTATAGTCTGAGATAGGGAGGACCAACCAAAGCCATTTGTCTGGAAACTAATGGCAACCTCTTTAGCACCAGCCACAGGAGTCCCTCTGCTAAGCCATCAGGGGAAGTACATTCTTTTGACTTAGGAAGAAATGATTTTAGGGTCATCTAGAGTACACTGGCTCTTGTAATAGCAAAAAGTCCATTCCAAACATCTCAGGGTGCTGCTGCCTTTCAGGAGACAGAGAAATCAGTGTCTTTTATCATACCACAGAGTGTTCAAAAAGACTGGTGTTGGCAAAAAGGAAGTCCAATAGCTGCTAATTTGGAAATCACATTTTCCCATCTACCAATGTCTTTGTTTGGTTATAAGAAAGTGAATATCAGAAGTAGTACTTGCAATATAAACTTAAAGAACACAGTGTAGACACTAAGTGATTTTTAAAAGGTTTAGCAGTGTTTAACACTTACCCCATGGAGAGGTTGTCTCATATTCACAGATGCCCCATCCTTGAGTAGTCAAGAGAAGAGAAAGGTGGTGTCTCCATGGAAGGATGGATGGTTCCCAGATACCCATCAGACAAGCTATATGCAGGGTTTAGGGAAGATAGATGACCTCCAAACTATATCCACTAGTAAACAATATTGACTCTTTACTTTCACTTAAACAAACCTTGATGTTGCACCTCCCAAGAATTTGTTTTAGTCCTTTCATATTCTTTCAAAAAATTTTATTTGTTTATTTGAAAGAGGGAGGGGGGGCAGAGAGGATTATGAATATGCAAGGGCCTCTAGCTACTGCAAATGATCTCCAGATGCAAGTGTCACCTTGTGCCTCTGCCTCTATATGCATACTGGGGAATTGAACATGGGGCCTTAGGCTTCAAAGGCAAGCACTTTAACCACTAAACCATCTCCACAGCCTGCCCTCATTCTTGATTTTGTCTGTAGTTTTTAAATCTATTTTTACTTTTCAGAGTTTCCTGGTATCTTCATCTTGATTCTCAGTGCTGATGACATAATGATCATAAAATAATTCATATTTGCCATGTACTTATCATGTGGCAGGCACAATATATATTGTATATACATTTTTTAAATATTATTTATTAGAGAGAGACAGATTAGAGAGAATGGGCATGCCACATAGAGGCTTCTAGCCTTTACAAACTAACTCCAGATGCATGTGCCACTTTGTGTTTCTAGCTTACATGGGTACTGGGGAATCAAACCTGAGTCCTTAGGCTTCACAGGCAAGTACCTTAACTGCTAAGCCATCTCTCTAGGCATATAATGTATTTTAAGCTTAGTTTATAGAAAAGGAAATTTAATATCATAGATATGAAATGATATTCTCAAGGCCACACAATTCAGGAAGTGAATTTGAAATTTTTAGTCAGGCTTCTCTAATACTCAAGTCTTACACTTTTAACCATGCCACATTGTTCTCTAGTTAGTTTATCTTAGGCATAGCTTCTGGGTTTTGTTTTGTTTTGTTTTGTTTTTGTGGCTGTTCTTGGCTTACTTTAGTTCATGTTCTCAGAAACCAAGCCCTAGATGGTGTCCTCATTTGGACAACCCTGGTGAAATAAGCTTGAAATAACACAATTGCCAGGCATAGATATCACTGCCTTCCTATTGAGTCTAAAGTCCTTCAAACCTGCTGATGATGAGCAAATTAAAGATTGAGATGGAATGTAGGAAGGAAGGATGAGGTGGTTAGGAATGGTGATGGAGCAGGTCTGTTGAGAAGGATAGAGACAAAGGACATCAGTAAAACCTGTGTGAGACAAAATAGTATTTATTATCCAATCATACATTCTTTTAAGGCTTAATAACCCACTAAGCTGTGGGGCCCAGTTATAATGGGATATCATCCAAGGGTTACTTATTTAATCATGGTCTTCTCCCCACTCATCTCACAGGACCCTTGAGTATTCTTAGCACTGAAAGCATACAGTCTTATTTCATATTTGACTTGTTCCCAAGGGAAATGGATCACTAGAAGAGGGACAAAGACTGAAATGTGTGTGGTTATGTTAATGCCTCTACTGAATTGGCCTACTGAGACATTGGAGTCCTTCAGAGATGGCACTCAAAGCCATAATGCTTATGCTAATTTCAAAGATAATGTTAGATTTCGGGAGCTGTACAGCTTTGGGCCACTTTGACCAAGCACTGTCCAAACACATTGCCTTTTATTGTCAGCAACAACCACACCTTTTTCTATCCATGAGCCATTCTACTTCTAAGGGAAAAAAGATTGACTGCTGTCATGTTAGATAGTGTCTTCAAAGCACATAGAAAGGAGACACACATGATCTATTTGTTTTGTCCTAGTTACATGGAAGATCCATGTGATGACAAAGACTCCTAGAACTTGACCCACTTTTCCCTAGGAGTATCCTGACAAAGTTACAATAGACAACAACACTGAGCCTTTTGATTCTGTAACTATTAGTCTTCCTCAAATGATCTAGCAACCTGGATGCCCTGGAATTGACCTCTTTGAAGCCCCAAGGTTTATTTTAGACCTTCACAAGAAATTGGAGTATGTTAGGAAATGGAGATCTATTTGACCTGGATGAGACCAGAGATAATGTTAATCTTCCCCTGGCCATAAGGAAAGCTCTGTTGTGCCTGTTCTCAATTATCACATGTGGAGAAAGCAAGTATGATGATGATGATGATAATGATGGAGTTTAGATTTCCAGCACAACTGCTGCTTTCTGATAGGCTTTCATTATGCTAATACCAGCAGCAAAGTCCCAGGGAACTTCTCAGGTGTGGTCTTTGTAATGCTGACTGAAGTTACTTTCTTCTGATCATAAGAAGACAGTGAAAGTGTTGATTGTTCTTATCATGTAGCTCTTGACTTTTATTTAATAATGGCTACAAAATAGTCTATAAACCTGGTATGTCGGGAATTTATGCCTTGTCTTTTTCATTATTTATGTGAACCATATAAGCTCAATTCCCAACCTCTAGCTGCCATTCTTTCTCAGGTACCCTTGTGTTACATTCTCAGTGACTTTGATGGTTTGTTGTGCTTCTAATTATAGATCAAACCTTCTCCCACTTCTCTGATGCTGAAAAGGTTTCTCACCTTTTTATTACTTTCCCTCGATCTGTTTCACAGGTAGATTGCTAATGGTCTTTTAAAACCCAACAGTGGTTATCAGGAAAGGTAACACTTATTTTGAACATGAGGATTAAGTCTATGAGGAGCAATTCTTATGGAATGCCTTATCCATCTCATTTGTTCCTGAATATAAATCAAGACTTCCACAAATATATGTGAACCTAAGAGTAACAAAAAATATTCAGGTACCATCTTAGTTGAGAAGCTCCAGGACCCTTTACACACATGTGGACCTTAAAAACATGGGCATTGAAAGAGCAAATGACTTTCATAGTTGTAACATTTTTATAAACAAGGAAAAGGCCCCCATTACTAGTGTAAAGAGATTTAGGGAAGATTCCTTGAGAAAAGCTTACACACCAAAGATAATGTGGTTTCTTTTTAAACCTTTGTGCTCTGAACTCTCTGGTTCTATGCTCACTTACATTTCAACGTATGCTATGCTGGTCACAGACAAAACCAGCACACAGCTGCTGTTACAGCCAATTTTGCCTGCTAGCAAGTGGGGGAGCCGTTGTGTCTCGTGTTTAAACTGGGTTATGAACATAGTGCCAGAGGCTGTTTGGAGGAAGCTTTCCTATGTCTGCAGAAAGTCTAAAACTAAATCAAATAAATATAAACAAAATCATCTTGGTAGCCTCAAGTCCAATCTTGGCACAGTATTATCAACAAGAGACATAACTCAGACTCAAAAGAGCTTTGAAAAGTAATGTGTTTAGAGGAGGCAGAAACCAAGAAAAAGGATGACATAATAACACTGAATCACAATACTCTTCAACCATTTCCAAAATGTTGATCGGCTAAATTCAACTCCTTAAAAAAAAAAAAATCCTTTCAGTTGTATGCATTTTGCTTCCAATTTCTTAACTCAACACAGCATACTCAAATTATAAACAAAGATAACTGACCCAATAAGAGGGCGGCAAGTTCAAAGAGAGATACTGGCTTCGGTGTACTTGGTGGCTGCATGTTACACAAAACTGGAACTTTCAGAATGATCTCTACTACAACTTATGGTCTAAACTATCCAACAAGCATATTACATGTTTATGATACTCTATATTAAGAAATTTTTATCTTGGGAGAGGATGAATTTCAAGGGGGTAGCTTTTTCTCTGCTACCGTCCCCTTTCTCTCCAAAGAAATGACTCTATTATACATTTTTAAAAATATCTCTTTCAATGGCATTAAAAGTTATTTCCAAATGGAGCTAGGAGAAAAACTAACAGAAAGTAATGGCACCTATTGCTCTCTCCCAGCTGAATAGCCTGATCTATTCTAGGAACTCCACTGCTATTCTCTCCTTGTCAGTGGTTTACTGCTGTGCGCCATCCAAATAATGCACCTTCTTTTTTCCAGAACTTTTTTTTGCATATCAGCAAAGCAAATGACACATTTATTACCACTATCTTAATAATGCCTGATGAGATTTTGCTGCAGCTCTTTAAATTTCATTTTAAAACTTGTCCTCTGAAAAGAAACCATAGCATCTTTTTCTGAATTTGTGTTCTTCTTTTCATTATTTTTAAGGTATCCTTGGGAGTTAAATGGAGTCATTTTTAGGCTTCAAATATGAAATGTTGGCTGACGGGCAGGCATGTGGCAGATTCAGACTGCATGATATGCTATCAGTGTGAGTGATAGATGTAGGATCTACCCAAGGAAGCCCTCCAGATTGATGGACTTGGAAGTCAGATTATCCTGATAGTTCTCCACTGTAGCCCTAGAGTATGTTACAAAGTGGTGAACTGAATCAGCAGAGGAATAGTCAGGATAAGTGAGGAAGGAGGGTGAGTAGGGAAAAAAGACTGAGTATTGATACTGGTGACTAGGAAAGGCCATAAATACCCAGTGAAAGCAAGAGATGCAGCCAAGATAAGTAACTCTACACTTTGTCAGAGTTGGAGTTTTTCCCTTCAGGTGTGGCAGAAGTAGGCGTAAAATGCTGATGGTGACAAAGGTCTCCCTGAGCTCATGAATTGCATAGAAGAAGCAGTTAATTATGCATCAACACACATCAAATATTATCTGGCAAATTGGAGGATCAGAAGCAGATACATTTCTCAGACTTCCTTGCAGCTATGGGGTGACTATGACTGATTTCTATTAGAATGTAAATGGATCATTTAAGGGAGATGGTTCAGTGGGGAAAGTGCTTGTCATGCAAACATGAAGACCTAAGCATATATTCCCTGTACCCAGGTAATATGTCAAGTGTGGAGGCACAGACCTTTAATCTCAGAGCTGAGGAGGAAGAGGAAGGAGAGTCCCTGAGACTGGTTGGTTAGCTAACCTAGCTGAATCAGTGAATTCTAGATTCAGAGTAAGACTATGTCTCAACAAAGTAAGGTGGAAAATGATCAGGAAGACACTCAACATCTACCTCTGGCCTCCACACACATGTACACACATATGAATGAGCATCCACACATACATACATGCATTTCCTGTACATGTACCCACATACATATGAACACACACACACACACATACACAACACATACACATTCACATGCACAAAAAAGAATGTAAGGGAATGTGTTATGAGAAAACTCTGGGTAGTGTCCTGAAAGAATGAAGTTGTTGCAGTTACTTTCTCATTGTTGTGACAGATCACCTGCCAAAAAGAAGTTGATGGGAGGAAAGGATTTATGTTTGCTTATAGTCTCAGGGAGAAGCTCCTTGATAGCAGGAGAAAACATGACATGAGCAGAGGCTAGACATCATCTCTTTTCATTCTCTTGAGAGTGCCATTCTTCAGAACTTAGAATCTTAATAAAATCTAGCTAATCAACTCTTCCATTATGAAATGTACCTGGCTGTCTCTCCCACCTGAGATAGAAGCATCCATTACCTCTTCAGCCTTCCTTCTCTTATTGCTCTAAAAATAGATTTTGACATTTAATTTGTTCAACTTCTTCCTTATGGTTAGGTTGGGATGGTAACTTCCAAGCTCAATACACATGGAGTGAAATCCAGGAGTGAAGCACATTTTTTTTTGTCATTCATATTTCTGTTATTTCTGGATTTCAAATGTCCTCAGTCAACAGGAAGTGACACTGATAGAAAGAGAAACATGGATGGACGCAAGAGTCTGAACTACATTCCTTTAAGACATCTGATCAACATGTGAGGAAAACCTCAGATTGTCAGGAAACAACAGGACCAGACAGGTCTCTAAAATTTGAAGATCACAAACCATTCTACATACCTCTATTGCAACAACCTATGGAATGGAAGGAAAGACTATCAGATTTAAGAGAAAGATGTACTTTTCACAGTACACCAAAACTACTTCATTCTTTGGCTGTACTTCTAGTGAGGCATAAGTTGTTCCCAGATGCACACCCTTTTCCAAGCCCACTTCACAGGTCCCCTACCACTCCTGCTATGAAATTAGGGCACAGGCTCCAAAGTAGAAGACATGGAAAGGATCAGGAATTGGCTCATAGCTAAGAATAAGTTTTACATTTTAAATGGCTAGAATAAAATTATTTTGTGACACATGGAAATAATATGGAATTCATATTTGAGAACCAATAAATAAGGTTTTATTGGTATACAGTACATGTCCATTTATTTACTTGTTGTCTGATTATTTTCACATTTCTTTAGAAAAGTTAAGAAAGTTGGATCAGAGGCTACATGGCCTACAAGTCCTAACATACTTACTGTCTGGCACTTTGTAGAAAAAATAGACAATTTCTGTAGTAGGTAAAAGCAACAGATTTAGTTGGAATCTTGGTCTTATCCACTACCTGAACTGTCATTGGATAAGGCATTTAACCTCTCTTCCCTTCAGTTTTCTAATCCCTTCATTTGGATATAATACTGTTTTAGATAGAGATTTGTGATGGCAAAATGACACAGACATAGCAATTTCTTAGATGGATGTCCATAAAATCTTAAGTCTTCCATTACACACCACACCACATCTCTCTCTCTCTCTCTCTCTCTCTCTCTCACACACACACACACACACACACATATTTCATGTTTGATAAAAATGATTATTGGTGATTATAAAATTAAGGCAAATGACTCAGATTTGACCAACATATTTGCACCTACAAAGGGGTTTCTGAATTTCTGTACTCTTAACATAATGGATACATTGAGTGTGGGGCTTTGGGAATTCCAGCTCTACCCTAAAAGTGAACTCAGTAACATTCATGATGTCCCACCTTCCCTGTATTGTTGCTTCTTGCCCTCTCTCCCACCCTTCCTTCTCTTCTTCCTTCTTCATGTTCATGGTGCTAAACACATATAAAACCGATACCATTATTCTTTTATTCATTAGGTGCTTTTTCACCTCTTATCCTGTATGTAGGAGACACTGTCCACCTTCTGGTGAGTGTCCCTGACAGTGAAACTCACAGTCTCTGTCTTTACTGCCTATAGGAAGGCACAGGAACAATTATTCATGGGTGGTCAGACAGACCCTTGGGTAACCAAGGATTGTTATCTAAATCATATTTAGTTAATAAATGATCAGTTTAAAATATTGTTTATCCTTAAACTGAAATGACATTTAAGAGATCTTGAATAATTTCTCCTTTAGATTTGCTATTATTTCTATGGACTCGCCTTATAACTGTGATACTGGGTTTCTGAACTTTCTTATATTTTTCTCTATGGAATTATTCTTAAGTAGTTACAAGAGTGTTTTAATGTGATTAGATAAGCAAAATTTGTAATAGTAAAAGCACAATTGTTTGGGTGGGGGTATAAAGTATAGGCTTTTTTTTTTTTTTTTTTTTTTTTTTACCACGGAAGCCAGGTCTTTTATTTAATGTATGCACAGAACAGCTTAGCCAATCCAAGCCTGTCTGAAACAGGAATTTTGGGGTTCCTTGTCAATAAACCAACAAATTTAGCCAGGGGTAAGGGTTAGAGACTTATTAGACTAAGTACATATTAGTATAAGGCTGGAGAGATGGCTTAGCGCTTACAGCACGTGTCTGCATTAAGGCAGATGCCCATGGTAGTGCATGTGTCGGGAGTTCATTTGCAGTGGCTAGAGGCCCTGGTGCAACCATTCTCACTCACTCACCCTCCCTCTGTCTCTTATAAGTAAACAAATCTGCTTGCAAATGATTAGTACAGAGAGCTCCCTGTATGAGGAAGCTGGGGGTGGGGGTGGGAAGACAGCCAATGTGGGAGTAGGGATGGGGGAGGCTCACCAGAACCTGGAAGTTCAGGTGAGATGAACTGCCCTGGAAAGCTTTGAGCCAGAGTTGAGGGCTGTTGAGTTTGGGCTTAACCAACTACAGTGCCAGGATCCTTCTCTGACCTGAAGATTACATTTCTGCTGTTTTGCTTTTGGAGCCCAGTAATCCTAAACCAGCTAACAAAGCTCCCTGACTCCTCATGTCTACTCAGAATAGTGTCCTGATAGCATCTACCCGCCCAATACTCTTCCAACTGTGATGATCCTCTTTAAGATGGGAAACTTCAGCCACTATCGATTTTTCTTCATACTGTGCGCATCGAGCGGTCCCCTCGCGCTCAGGAACCCGGCTGCCACGTGTCGACCACGGCGGGCGGATGGCCTCAGCGCCGGACACCACCACCACGCCCAGGGGGGGCTCGTCCTCGTCGGCCCGCGGGCCCCTGCCCCTGCCCGGGACCTGAGCCTCCCGCATTCCCACTATGCGACGGGCTCGGTCCCAGCTACCTCCCCAGCCCTGAGAGTGATACAGAACAGACATAACCAAGGACGCTCCGCGACAAAAAAGCAACTATAAGCTCGTGATAAGAAACCCCATGTTTCATTTAAGTTAATAAAGTTGTTCTGAATGTATACCATTTGAAAGTAGTGTTTACCTCCAAGCCAGTGAATGTCATCTTTCTCATGAAATGGTTTCCATATGTAATATAACCCCACAATAATCAAATATTCATATCATCATGGCATTGCCATATTTTGAGGCATCATATTTCAATGTATTTAAATAGTTGCATTTTAAAAATATTTCAGATATTTTAAATTCCATTCCATGCCCTATTACAGAGATTATAAGTAAGAAAAATTTTGTTAAGTACTCCATCCCCAGCACCACCTACACATGCATAAAAAGGCATTCACCTAATCTCTATATAAGTTTTCTTTATTTCTCATCATCCTTTCATAATAATAGTGATCACAACTGTCAGAATTTCATTTGTAATGTTAATAACTTCAGGCAAAATAAGAGAAGATGAACCTCTTTTGTTCATATATTTATTTGTGTGTATGCTCATGTGGTGTGCATACATGTTCATATGTGTGCACAATCATGTGTAGGCCAGAGGTTGATGCTGAGTTTTCCCTCAATCATTCTCCACCTTATTCTTCGAGATAGGGTCTGTTATTAAATGTAGAACTCACAAATTCAGCCAGAGTAGCTAGCCAGTGAGCTCTATGGATACCCCATCTCCAGCTCCCCAGCTCTGCTATTACAGACCCCTGGCATATCTATGTGGATCCAAACTGAGGTTCTCATGATTGTACAGTGAGCACTTTACACACCGAGCCATCTCCCCAGCCCTGACATTTTTTTCTAAGGTTGATTTATAGCATGTGCTCTCTTTTCTCCCATTATCTGCTTGGGAACTCCTGGCCTTCCTAACTCAGAACTAACAGCTCCTCTATAAAATGCTCCTAGTCATTCCTCTTCCTGGGCCAAGCTAGTGTCTCTATGCACTGAACATTTGTAGTACTCCATCATGTTATGTCTTAGGGTGTAAGTAATTATATGTTTACACATTCGTCCCTCCCATTAGACCTAGCCACTCCCTTGAGTATTTTCTCTATAGTCACTCATCTTTATAGCCTCTGCTCCAGAAGGGATCTGCTTGACAGTTATTAGGACTCAGCAAGTGTTGGATAAACAAATGAATGAGCAAAGGGCCTGATCAGAACTAACACAGAACAGAGTTTGACTAGGGCTGCTGGGTAGCAAGTGAAATCAGTTATGTCATATCTAATTCCATATCTGGGCACATAAGCAACACCTAACTAAATTCTCATTGCATCCCAGAAGGAAGGCCCTTTGATCCCTGATTCACAACAGAGGAATTTGGTGCTTACAGACACTGGAGACTTGCCTACATTCCTAAATGTTGCCCCATGTAGTGAGTGGTCCTCAGTAAGCAACAAAGCATTAAAGAGGAACAAGTTTTGTTCTAAATTGTTCCAGAAACCAATTAGAATTCAAGTTGTTGGATTGAGCTCAATAAAAATAAATTATTTCATTCTAAGAGATGTCTGGCAGTAAAACCACTCCCTGAATTGCCTAGAAAATTCCCTGTGCCTTCATATATTCACACTGAGGCTTAGATGAAGTCCCAAGGAATCTGGAATGAAGTTTTTGCCTGGGTGGGAGGCAAAACTGCAAGGCATGTAGCTTTCCCCAGCTGCTGGGTGATCACTCATTTGGAAGACCTTGCCTAGAAAATGACACCTGACAAATGCATTCCTCTCTGTGCCCTCACCAGACTTCATCTTCCTTTCTACCACATGCTACTACCTACTGCACCAACATGCTATTTATTTTGCTGTATCTTACCCTATAATTTGGGGTCAGGAACTGGGTTCTGTTTACTACTGGGTCACCAGAGCAAGGGTTGACTCTCATTGAAATTTAGTAAACTATTTGCTGAATGAATGAAGCATAATATGCCATTTATACTTTCAAATCTGTCTGTGAACAGGGAAATATACTCAATCTATTACACCTTCTCCTTACTGTCACTCTTCATCCTCCATGTCACTGCTATTTCTCCAGCACTCACACATGAGGTAACCGGATTGTCCCATGAAGAAGACACTCATCACAAAAACATCACTTTGCCATTTTGGGAATGACCCAGGAACGTGAGTGTTGGCCCCAAGGAATCCCAGCTGTAGAGTCCTATCATTAATTAGTCCATTTGTCATTGCCGGAACATAGGGAAATTCCTTAGTTGTCATATACAATGTACCATTCTTAGCACCAGAACATTAAAGAAGTAAAGGAGGCTTCTTCCCTTTAAAAGAGAAATGTCAAATAAACGAGAAGTAACAGAGTGCTCTGTCCTATTCTTGACACCTTCACCTCCATCTTAGATAGGTTGCTGGTTTCTTTCTGCCCTTTGCCAACTCTCCCTGGAAGGATGGTTTAGCAGTTAAGGAACTTGTCTGAGAAGCCTAAGGATCCAGGTTTGATTCCCCAGTACCCATGTAAACCAGATGTCCAAGGTGGTGTATGCATCTGAACTTTGTTTGCAGTGGCTGAAGGCTTTGTTATACCCATTCTATCTGTCTCCCTATCTGCCTCTTTCTCTCTTTCTCTCTCTCAAATAAATAAATAAAACATTTTTAAAAGAAATAGAAGATAAAATTCATTGATTATATTTTACATACTACAATCAATAGAATTAGTTTTTGCTCTCTCTCTCTCTCTCTCTCTCTCTCTCTCTCTCTCTCTGTGTGTGTGTGTGTGTGTGTGTGTGTGTGTGTGTGTGTGTGTGTGTGTGTGTGTGTTCATGTGTGAATGCAGGCATGTGTATGCCATGCTGCACATATGCAGCTCATAGGACAACTTTGGGTGTCTACCTTGCTGGAGGCAGGGTCTCCTGTTTATTGCTGTGTTGTCCAGCCTGGTGACCAGTGAGCTTCCAGGGGACTCTTTAGTCTCCATCTCCCTTCTTCCTATAGGGGTGCTGGATTACAGCTCATGCAATTTTTTTAGGCTTTAAGTGTCTTCTGAAGATCTGAACTTGGGTATTCACACTCTTGCAGCAAGCACTGTATGCACTGAGACATCTCTCTTGGCCCTGTTAGTTTGTTTTAAGGCAATGAACAGACTGATCTGCAGGACTGAGTTTGAGGCTAGGAGATAATTCAGTGGAAAGGGCAGAGCTTGTTTGAGATACAGGACAGAAAGCCAGAGCTCATGATTATGTGAGTGCAAAAGGCCTTTGTCCTGAGATGTTCAAGAGAGGCTGTTCTTTCTCCTCACTACTCATCTGAGTCTGGATCATATGGTGAAGACAGAGGTCCTGATAATCCTGTGAAGAAAGATCAGGCCAGGCGCCGTGCAGGTGCAGGGGCAGTCAGTCCTCAGTGGTGGGGTTTTTCGTTCGCTGTCTAGAGACGAGGTGCTGTACAATCAATGTACTTCATATATGCTGTTGTGTGTAGTGGGTAAAACCTTCATACAGGAGATATTTCAGTTTCTTCATGCAGAGTGGACCCAGGCAAAGATGAGAAAAAGTTGCTTCCACAGGTTTATCTGCTGGTAAAGAACTACACTGAATTGAAGTCTATCATTTTAGAGCCCAGAAGTTTCACATCTTACCAAGCAATGGCAACCACTTCCATGGTCGCTTTACTGCTCTCTGATCCATCCCCTCCACCAGGGCAGGGCTCTTGCGCTCTCTACGGTCACAAGCTGGTGTCTGATTGGAGCTGGTTAAGCCAGTAGTTCAGGCAAGGAAAGCCTGGGCTGCAGTGCACCCAGGGAAGACTGTCTCAGGCTACTGCTTGGCCATGGTCCACAAAGTACTTACCCAAAATGGTTTTATTTTTCCCAGAGGGAAACAGAGAGACTAGGATGGTGCCAGGGTTTCTTTTTTCCCAGGGCACTGGATAAATCTCTTCTCTGAGCAAGAAGCGAATCTGAGTAAATGGGCAAAGAAAATGAGTCTTGTGTTATCAAAGCACTGCAGGGTCGCAGCTTCCTCTCCCTTACCTTTGAAGACTGCAGCTGAGGGGGAAGAGGGGAAGTGCTGCTCCCTCTGAGGGTAAGCCATCTATGCGTGTCTGAGAACACTAAAGAAGTGAGGCTTCCTGACTTTGTTATGTGCAGTGTACTTATATCTTACTTGTATTCAGGAAAGCTCAATTCATGAAAATAGAACACTCAAAACTGGGTACAGCTATCCTTCTCTATCTGCAGTTTCCACATCACAGATTCAACAAACCTGGATTGAAAATATTAGGGGAAGAAACTGAGCAAATGTTTACAACACATCAACAAAAATTACACCAATAAAAGCATGACACAACTAGTTCTGTAAAATTTACACTGTGCTAGGTACCCTAAGTAATCTGCAGATAATTTAGAATGTATAGGAGGATGTGAGTAGCTTATATGTAGACAGGGTATCATTATGTAAGTGATTTAAGCTTTCTACATTTTAGTGTTTGAAGGTCATTCTGAAACTAATCTCCTGTGGATGATGAGAGATGGTTCTAACATGAAACAATCCTGTTCATTTGACCAGTTTCATCAGGATCACATAGGCTTGATTTGGGCCATGGATATTCAGTAAGAATCAAGCTTTGCACAAAAACACTGAGTATAGGACTCCATTTTATCCACCTAGTTGAAAGTGCTTGGTGAGAAAATGCAACACAAACATCATCAAAGATTGTAAATATTTGCATCCAAGGTGCAAAGACTAAAATCCATGCCTAATAGCTCTCCTGCTCACCAGGGATAATGAGGTTTCTAAATTTGCCACAGCATCCTCTTTGAGCCAACTTCAGTGACATTTTCACCTCTCACTATCTCACCCACCCAAATCTGGGACAGACAGCAACACTATCCTTGTTTGGGACAGTGGAATAGCAAATTCTAGCCAAGGAGCATACCAGGGTTATTGCCCCAGACCCGTGTCAGATAGCTATTTAATTTTTAAATGTGCTCTTAAACTTTGGGCCCATGCCTGGCACTGGTTCAATGTCAGGGCAAGAGGAACAGCCTGAGTTGCTTATGTTGTGGCTGCAGGATCAGGTGAACGAGTGGCCTGCACACTTCAGAGGTCATAGTCTCAGCCACCTTTAGGCTGAGTTCACATTGCAGCTGCTAACACTCACAACTTGGTTTAAAGTCTGGTAGTTGCACAGATGTTTCAGAACTAACAAGGTTCCCTAAAAGCTCATAGTCAAACACAAACCCTGAGTTAGCCCTCTGTTGAGGACTGACCTGTAAACCTTGCATGTCTTAACAGTTTATTCTACCCATTTCTCACAGTTATGCATCAGCTGTTCAACCCTAGAGTACATTGTCTATTTCCTCTCTGAAGTTAAGCTTATCTGCTTCTACCATCCCACCAGGGTTTGGCTCTCATGTGGACAATGACATCATGATCTATTTTTACTTACACTGGAGTGCTATCTCTATTATGTTGCTGGTGTTACTCCTAGGAGTGCTAGGAGATATAAGTATTGCTAAATATTAGGACAAACTCTAAAGTCACAGTAATTAAAACTGTAGAACTGCTGTACAAATATACTTATCAATCCCAGGGGCAAACATAGTACAATTTTCCTTTGTTATGGTGGGTTATGTTCAAGATCCCTGCTGACATGGCACCTTAATCCACAGATGTTTAAAGTCCCTATATAAGATGGTGTACTCACATATTCTCTTGTGCTTTTCAACACCATTAGGTTGCTTACAATATCTAGATCAATTATGCAAATAGCATTCGTAGTGTATTGTTGAAGGAGAAAAGTCTGTTCAGGAGTAAGTTATTGTTGCTTTGAAATTTGGTCTCACTGTGTAGGACATATTGGCCTCAAACTAATGATAATCCTCCTGCTGTAATCTGCCAAATACTCAGATTACAGAAGTGATTTTTCTTCAAATATGTTTGTTACATTATTAGTTGAATCTGTGTATGGACAGCCTATGAATACAGAGGATTGAATGTATATGTGAAAATGTAATTTGGTATTTTTTCAGTCTGTAAATGCTTAGGGAGCAAATGTATATAAGTCAGGCATAACAATCAGCCCTTGATAAACCTTGGGGAAAAAAAAAAGATAGTTATGTGTTTGCCATGATGGGACTACTAGTGCATAGTGGGAGGGGAGAAGAAGACTTAAGAAAATGCTCAGGATGAATGGATTTTATGTTCCCATATCAAGAACTCTGTGCTCATTGCTCCCCCTGGCTAGAATTCTCCTTTCCTCAGGATACTTGCATTGCCTGTTACATTACTTCACTAAGTTCTTTACTGAAATGAGACTTCCATAGAAAGCAGTCGTCAATGCCAGGATGAGGATGTAGCTCAATGGTAGAGTGCTTGCCTACCATGTATGAGGCTAAGGGTTCCATCCTTAGAAATACACACACACACACACACACACACACACACACACACACACACACACGAAATTTCCTATATGTCAGTGACTGTTACCCACTGGTGACTATTTCTGTTAGATACCACTACCTAATAATGTGCTATTTAATGCATGTCACTGTGCATTTGTTGATTGCCTTTGTCCCTAGGAAGAAAGCTCCCTGAGAATGGGAACATTCTTCATGCCTGCACGTCCAGACCTGGGAGCAGCGCCTATCTGGGAGTACTTATCCCATGCACGGTAACAAGGAAGCATTAGCTGGATGTTAGCTTGCTTTCTTATAGACCAGGCAGGAAATGCACCCATCAATCAACAAATAATTTGGGGACATTTGTTTCTGCATGCTTGCACATTGTTCTGTATTTATCAAGAAGTGTTAGTTTGAAATGAATAATAAATATATTAGTAAAGCATATATAAGAAAAGAAAAATAAATTGTTAAGTGCCTTATGAGAGATGGTCTGCTACTAAGTCCTAACTAAGGAATGAACTGTCATCCAGATGTGAGAAGAAAATAATAATATCCCCAAAGAGGTGTCTTTGGGGACCCTCCCAGCTACAGAAACCATCAATCCCAGTTTCCCAGGATTCAACCATTTTTACTACTGTCAATCATTTTTAGACCCTAGGTCCTGGATGAACCTGAAAAATTTGTCATCACATTTCACCAGTACCATAATTTTCTGTCAAAGATGCCCCTTTCCTAGCTTAGCTTTGTTTGTTTATGAACTTTATGTAAATAAACGTGTGTATTATCTTGCTAAAGAAAGATATTCATGAGGTATACTCACATTTTATACAGAAACTTCTTCATTCCATTGCTATTCAATATTTCATTTACTTATCCACTGTGTTGTCAGTGGGCTCATGGACTGTTTCTAATTTTTAACGATTACAAGTAGAGTAAAGGTGTCCTGAGCATTCTTGAACACATCTTTTGGTGAACCCACATCTGCATTTCTTTTGGGTCTCACTATTGCTGAGAATTCTGGGTCATAGAGTATGTTTGCATTAGCATATACTGCGAGAATTCTCCAAATTGTCTTCTACTAATTTACATTCTCAGTACAAGTACATGGAAAGTTCAGCACACGTATTTGCTATGGTCAGTCCTCTAAATTTTACTCATTTTTTTTTCTGAGTGTGCAAGTGGTACCTTATCACAGCTTCACTTTGCATTTTCCTGATGATTACTGTATGTTTTTCAAAGTGGCTGCTAAAATCTTTCATCTAAGTTTTATAGTGAATTGTGAATCTCCTTACTCATATATACTCTAGGTAATTTAGATATGAATCCCCAATGAGGAGGGCCCCTGTGGAGGGGGGAGGACAGGAATGAGGCTAATGATGGTAACAACATGATTGTATACACTCTGTACATAACTAACAAAAAAAAATAAGTATAAAAGAAAGTTAAACAGCCCATTCACAAAATGGAGCAGAAAACTATACAGGGAGTTTTCAGTGGGATATATACAAATGGCAAGCACACACTTAAGAAAATGTTCATCATGCCTAGTTATCAGGGAATTTCAAATTAAAACAACTATGAGATTAAACTTTATCCCAGTAAGGATAGCAAACATTTAAAAAAAAAAATCAAATGAAAACAAATGCTGTGAGGATGTTGAGAAATTGGAACCTTCATTCACTGTTGGTGGGAGTATAAGATGGTACAGCCACTATGAAAAGCAATATGGAAACTTCTAGAAAGGTTGATGATAGAATTGTCAACAGACCCACTTATTCCCTTACTGGACATTTACCACAAAAGCTCCATGCCTCAGTTCAGAGAGATTTGCTCAACCATTTTTATAGCTGCTCAATTCATAATAGCTAAGAGCTGGAATCAACCCAGTTGACCATCCTTAGACAATGGATAACTAAGATGTGGAATTATATGTAGCAGTAAGGAAAAATGACGCAATGAAATTTGAAGAAAAATGGTTGAACTTGGAACAGATCATTCTCAGCAAACTCACCCAATCACAGAAAGATAATCATTGCATGGTCTCACTCATCTGTGGCTCCTAATCTGGATCTTTCAGAGATGCTGACTTACCTAATAATTATCTCAAGGACCTGGACAATAGGGAGGGTGGAGTGGGAGGGGAGGGTAAGAATGACAGTGGCGGGGAACACAAAACTGGACTCAAATGGCAATGATACCATGAAATTCTATATCCTAAAATACAGACTAAATGGTTGAACCTTCATCAGGTCCTTAGAGGGAACACCTGAATCACAGGGCCCTGGAGAGGGTATGATGAAGACTAACCTTAATCTTCTCCTGTTTCTCTCTCCCTCTCTCTCTCTTCTCTCTTTTATCTTACCTATCTTTTCCTTCCTTTTCTGTCCTTGGTGCTGGCCTGTAACTCCTGGTACCAGCATGCAGTTAACATCCACAGTGATCTACAAGGCTTCCCAAAAGAAGAAAGATTTCTGTCAGTTAACTTGATGATCTACCAAAGGTTAATGGTAAGATCCTACTGTCGAAGACACCATATGCTGTTGGTATGGAACATGGAGTTACCTGGCTGGAATCTGGAAGAGATTCAGCCCCCAGACAGATTGCCTAGTGCCAGACGGTGCTACCTGAGCTACTGGGCAAAAATTACCAACATCTGTCCAAGCAACTCATGATCTATGCTACTCAGCAGCAAACAACCTGACATGATACTCACACAAGTACAATAGTGGCACACAGCCATGGTGGGTAACCAACTGCTCTTGATGTGGGTAACGGATCTGCTCAGTAGAATGGAACTCATAGCTGGATTTGGGAAACAAGTTAGAACCATATCCAAAAAACAACCCTGTGCTTCCATTATCAAGCTCCCACCAATCTTGATCTACAAGAGGGCCTACACCTATTAAAATCGCTCTAAAAAAAATAATGATTATCCCATTTATCTAGTGCTGACTTCATTCTCCATTGGAGAATTTGTTTCTCTTTTTTTCCCATGGACACAGAACCTGAGGAGAGAGTCAGCTCATTGCACCTCACTAGAGTCCCAACTGAAACCATAGAGTAATTTTGGGAAATGAGCAAGAGTGCTGCTTTCTTGGTGAGCCTGGTACCGGCACAAGGGTGCATGATATAGACACAGTCAACTCCTAGCAAACCAGGGATCCAGAAATGCACACACTCCCAAGACCTCATCACTAAAGTAGATCTAAAATTAACCCAACATGGCTCAGAGAAATTTACAGAAGAGCAGGGTGGAAAGATTGCTAGAGCCACATGTTGGGACATTATGCACAGAGACATTGCCTCCTCCACATAACTGATGGCTACCCCATAATGCACGACCCACATTCCCCAATGTGGAAGGTCCCTTTGGAGTGGGGAGGACCAGGAGGAGGCTAACAATGGTACCAACACGGCTATATACAGACTATGTACATAACTAATAAAAAGAAAAGTTTTGCAGATGTAAAAAAAAAAAAAAGAGTTATAATAGTCAAGTATGTTACCTCATGCTTTTAATCCCAGCATGGGGAGGCTGAGACAGGATGATCATCTTGAGTCCAAGGCTAGACTGGGCTACATAGTGATACAAGGTCAGCATGAGCTAGGGTGACACCCTGCTTCAAGAAACCAAAACACAAGGGCTATTATATAAAATATCCAAACTAAAAATTCACTTAACTTTTAGAAAATTACAAATCAAAATCTTTCCCTGCTCTAGAACATTTTGTGGAATCAACCTATTCTCGTGGAGAGACAGAAAACATCCAACAGCAAGAACTAACCAGACCTGTGTGCTCTAGAAGTTCTAGGGATATAGAGTAAAAAACTGGCATCTGAGTATAAATTATTCTTTGTGAATTGAATCACTGTGAGTCATTGTCGAAGACCTGGATATAAAGAGAAAGTTTTCTCCCAAGTCTGCAAAACTAAAGACTGGGCCCCAAAATAACAAAGCATAGCATCTATTAAGTACTGCATTCTTTATCCCAGTTCATTTCCCCCAACCTCTCATGGAAAAATCCGACAGCTCAGCAGAGTATGAACTTTGGAAACTATAAGCTGTAACATGCAGTTCCATTTTCAGTAGGGTTTTCAGCCTTGTGTAAAAAATGAGAAAGTAAAATGGAGAACTGAGAGCTCCTGGGGAGAAGCGGCTGCTGACCTCACGGGCTCACTGGCTCCAGAGGCATTTCCGTAGGTACTCCAGTGCAGGACCCAAGGCTTACACAGCAGTTAGTGGGATTTCAATGTGGAGTGCCACCCCCTACCCCAGGCTCATATATTTGAAATCTTGGTCCCCAGCTGTTGGCACTGTTTGGAGAGATTGTAAAGCCTTTGGGACAAGAGACATGACTAGTGGAGGTGGGTCACTCAGGATGAGCCTTTGAAAATTATAGTCCAGCCCCACTTCTGGCCCGAGATTTCTGTTTTCTCTCTGCTGCCACAATGTGAATAGCCACAAAATCCCACTGCCATGAACCAAGTTGCCCCAGATGCCATATCTTTTCCTTCATGGGAGACTGCAGTATCTAAACATTGATACGCCTCTCCACCCTTCAGATGCTGCTGTAAGGTCTTCTGTTATAGAGATGAGAAAAGTGACCAACATCTCCCTCAGGTGGTCTGACTACCTCAGACCCTGGTTTTACCTACTGTGCCACTGAACTGAGGGAAAAGCTCACAGGACTCTATTCTTCCACCACCCCAGTAGGAAAGAGGTCTCAGGAATCCTGCTTGCAGCTGGCTGGACCCCTGTGGGGTGAAAGTGTCCTAGGAGGACAGTTAAAAGGCAACAGGAGAAAGACAGCATTTGTCAAAGACAGACAGGTGAGCTGAGAGTATAAAAGCATGGAGGCAAAAAGCCTTCCTGCTTTGGGAAAAATGACTAGGAGAGTTAAGCTCTTCCTTAGATAAGGACATGAGGTTTGAAGATTGTTTTAGCTCACTCAGGCTGCTCTAACAAATATAGGATAACTTATAACCCAGACTTTTTTTTTTTAATTTTTATTAACATTTTCCATGATTATAAAATATATCCCATGGTAATTCCCTCCCTCCCCACCCCCACACTTTCCCGTTTGAAATTCCATTCTCAATCATATTACCTCCCCATTACAATCATTGTAATTACATATATACAATATCAACCTATTAAGTATGCTCCTCCCTTCCTTTCTCCACTCTTTATGTCTCCTTTTCAACTTACTGGCCTCTGCTACTAAGTATTTTCATTCTCACACAGAAGCCCAGTCATCTGTAGCTAGGATCCCCATATGAGGGAGAACATGTGGCGCTTGGCTTTCTGGGCCTGATAACCCAGACTTTTACTTCTTACTGTTTGGGATGGCAAGAAGTCCAAGTCCAAGGATGTTCAGATATGGGGGTCTACAAAGGGCTCACTGTTTGGTTCATATTATATATTCTTGCTGTGTCCTCACTGGGTGAAAGGGGCAAGAAAGCACCCTTGAGTCGATCACATTCATGAGGAATCTGCTACCGAGGGCCCCACCTCCTAACACTATGGCCTGGGAATTAAGATCTAACATAAGAATGGGGGAATTGAGCAGCAAACATTAAAACGATTGCAAAGTTATCATCCTGCCCTGCCCCATGCCTGAAAACCAACAGCAATAAACACAAGAGCAAGAACTAAAAATGTACACTCTGTTTTCAGCACTGTTTCCAGTGTCAGGCCCCTCATTCCCAAGGGCAAGGCAGCCTGAAGGTATCAGGGAGTGCAGGAGGATTCTGTGACAATGGGCACACCCTCAGGTCCAGCGATTTGTCTGGGAGGGCCCATAGCTGCTGAAACAGCAAGGACACCAAGAGACTACCAGTTGCCCCCAATGCCCCTTGGCAGACACAGCTGAAGATATTTTCTAAAAAGCACTCCAGTGCTAGCAAGTGGCTTGATGATATCAGCTATTGATTGTTAATGCTGGAGGTCCCTTTCTTAGCCTTTGGATGGCTGCTCGAACCAGAGGGCATCAGGAAAATACAAATCAGAGGTGCTGAACTAGAAGCAGTCCCTTCCACCTTGAAGTACTGACCCAAGGGATGAACTAAATCAAGGCTGGTGAGTTTCTGAGGAGGAAAGGAACCCAGGCCAGTGAGATATACAATCAACATATTGTTACATCCTGGATAGTGATAGGACCCTAAGATGAAGAAATGGATGAGGTGGGAGGGAGGAGGAGAAATAACTGGGAACCACTGCCGGGGAGAAGAAAGGACTGTGAATGTGCAGCTATTCTGTTCTGTTTCAGTGTTGGGTTTCAAAGCACCCAAGTCTCTTACATATTGATTAGATAAGTTTCTCACTGACAGGTGTTTTATAACCTCCTGAGGATGTCTATGTCACAGTTAATTTTCAGCTTCAAGAGTCGGAAATAAGGTAGAGATGAGGACTAGGAGGTGACTGGGAGGGCTATAGGTGTTAGGTCAGTGACAGGAGAGAGATGGACATGACCTTGAGATAAAAATTCATGGGTACTGGAATGTCAATATGACCACCCACTACTTGTTGCCTAAAGACAGCATCTGGTCTCAACTGAGACTTGGCAATGTTTAAGCTAGGGTAAATAATTATATCAAACTATTCTCTTATGATTCAAGATCCTAATCAGCAACTGTATTACCTACCCATTCTTGTACCTGTCCTTTGACCTATCCATCCACCCACCTATTCATCTACCCATTCATCCACTCACCCACTGAGTGACCCACCCACCCATTCACTTACCCACCTGTCCATCATGTGCACATGAATCCATCCACTTAAGAGTGCACTAGACACACTGCATGTGACAAGATTCTACAAGTATTTCACAAGAGAAAGACAACTGCACAAATAATTACAATGAAACTCAATTAGTGATGTGATCTAGCTAACAACAGAAGAGCCAGGTGTGGGTGCTACCCCTGAGGCGTGACAGATGTTTCTTACCTACATGGAGGCACAAAGCCATGCACAGCATTCCTTTTCTTGTTTGAAGTCTATAACAAATCCTAAAGGGGCTTGTTAGTTATGTTGAAGGACTGGGTTCCATTTCTGTCCCATGGCAACCTGGCCAACTGGGGCTGCTGCTCCATTCAGCCAACACTAAGTTTAGGGAATGATAACTAAGGGACCCTGGGGGAAACTTACCTGTGAGTGTGTTTACAATTACAAGATACAGTGATGGTAATTCAGGTTAACAATGATAATTCTTTGGTGGGAAGCAACTGGAAACTAATGCTAGAACCAATAATCCTCTACACATACAATTACTTCGAGGTATGTGGGGGAGACATGCAGGGAGAATAGAGAGCATTACACTCAGGTGCAGGGTGTAGGGATATATGACACGTGTATGTGTAATACATTTCATGGGGATGTGCTTGTGTCTAAGCTTAACTTAGCTCTTTAGCAAACCAAATATAATTTTGTATATCCAAAAGAGTTTAAAGTGGATTAAGGTCTTATTACAAACCACTTTCCTTAGAATTTGGAAAATCACAGAAGGAATTTATATCCACTTATCACTTACTAAGGGCTGGCTATAACACAGACTCATTTTTAATTAACAGCCTTCTAGAATTGGTATTGTTACTCTCCTAATGAAGATAAACAGATCTTAAAAGAGGTGAACTTCAGTTCTTTGGCCACATAGCTCATAATTACCAAAGGCATTACTTGAGCTCAGCTTGTCTCATTTGGGGGTCATTTTCCTTTCACTTCAATGCTGCTTCTGCCTACTGAGGAGACAGAACTTTAGCCAAAGTTTGTAACTCCATGGGTCTTGAGAATTCTTTAGCTAGAATGGGGGCTTGGAGGGGCAACTAAACAAAGCTGCCCACACACAGACCTGACTTTCCAGAACTATCCTATCCGTTCTTTATTCAGCCAGGAGATGATGCACATGGAGATTAAGATACTGGTCCACCCACCCCCAGCTTGTCAGAGCTAACATCTAGGTCTTACAGAAGAATATCATTATCTAATGTCCCCTGGGCAGATGAGTTTTACAAAGTGACTTCTCTGCTCTCAAGGTCCTCATATAATGGAGAGAGAAAGAGAGAGAGAAACTTTAAGAACAAACCCCTGTGACTATCTCAATCCATGAACCCAAAGATACATTAAGAAGAAGAAAAGTATCCTCTGGACTTTGTGCTTAGGAAATAGTGTGGTATTGTTTGTGTCTAATTATCCATTCAACTACCAAGGGTTTCCTTTGGGGTGGTAACACTGATTGCCAATAGTCTTCAAATATGGTTGAAAGGTAATCTTATAGGAATATTGCTGTTTGATAATGCAAGTTGTCCCTTGGTGAAGACAGACCTTCTAACTTTAGTCATATAGACCTGCATACTCAATTAAAAGGGAGTCAGCAATGACATCATGACAGAGGGGTATGGTCTTGAATGTTTCATGGTGGAAAGGTTGCTGGTGATATTTGAGTAAAGAGCATGTTTCATTGGAAAATCAGAGAGTAGGGGATGGAATTTTGTGGTCTGATGCAATCATGATGGATGACAGAAAGCTCGGACTCCATGATGGCAAATGACAAGCCAGGAAGGACAAAAGGACACCTGTCATGTGGAGGAGGGTCACTCAGGCCTGAAACTTATTCTTTTTTTTTCCTTTTTATTTTAATTTTTTTAATTTTTAAATTTTTTAAACATTTTCTATGATTATAAAAAAAATCCCATGGTAATTCCCTCCCTCCCCCTGACACTTTCCCCTTTGAAATTCCATTCTCCATCATATTACCTCCCCATCTCAATCATTGTACTTACATATATACAATATCAACCTATTAAGTACCCTCCTCGCTTCCTTTCTCTTCCCTTTATGTCTCCTTTTTAACTTACTGGCCTCTGCTACTAAGTATTTTCCTTCTCACGCAGAAGCCAATCATCTGTAGCTAGGATCCACATGTGAGAGAGAACATGTAGTGCTTGGCTTTCTGGGCCTGGGTTACCTCACTTAGTATAATCCTTCCAAGGTCCATCCATTTTTCTGCAAATTTCATAACTTCATTTTTCTTTACCGCTGAGTAGAACTCCATTGTATAAATGTGCCACATCTTCATTATCCACTCATCTGTTGAGGGACATCTAGGCTGGTTCCATTTCCCAGCTATTATAAATTGAGCAGCAATAAACATGGTGGAGCACGTACTTCTAAGGAAATGAGATGAGTCCTTTGGATATATGCCTAGGAGTGCTATAGCTGGGTCATATGGTAGATCAATCTTAGCTGATCTAGGAACCTCCACACTGTTTTCCACAATGGCTGGACCAGATTGTATTCCCACCAGCAGTGTAGAAGGATTCCTCTTATTCTACATCCCCGCCAACATTTATGATAATTTGTTTTCATGATGGTAACCAAACTGACAGGAGTGAGATGGAATCTCAATGTAGTTTTAATCTGCATTTCCCTGATGACTAGTGACGTAGAACATTTTTTTAGATGCTTATATGCCATTTGTATTTATTCCTTTGAGAATGCTCTATTTAGCTCCATAGCCCATTTTTTGATTGGCTTGTTTGATTCCTTATTATTTAACTTTTTGAGTTCTTTGTATATCCTAGATATTAATCCTCTATCAGATATATAGCTGGCGAAGATTTTTTTTTTCCCATTCTGTAGGTTGCCTCTTTGCTTTTTTCACTGTGTCCTTTGCAGTGCAAAATCTTTGTAATTTCATGAGGTCCCAGTGATTAATCTGTGGTTTTATTGCCTGAGCAATTGGGGTTGTATTCAAAAAGTCTTTCCCAAGACCAATATGTTGAAGGGTTTCCCCTACTTTATCATCTAGCAGTTTCAGAGTTTCAGGTCTGATGTTAAAGTCTTTAATCTATTTGGACTTAATTCTTGTGCATGGCGAGAGAGAAGAATCTATTTTCATCCTTTTGCAGATATATATCCAGTTTTCCCAACACCATTTGCTGAAGAGGCTGTCTCTTCTCCAATGAGTATTTTTGGCATTTTTATCGAATATCAGGTGGCTATAGCTACTTGGACTTACATCTGGGTTCTCTATTCTGTTCCACTGATCTACATGTCTGTTTTTGTGCCAGTACCATGCTGTTTTTGTTACTATGGCTCTGTAGTATAGGTTAAAATCAGGTATGGTGATACCACCAGCCTTATTTATGTTGCTCAGTATTATTTCAGATATTCGAGGTTTTTTGTGATTCCAAATGAATTTTTGGATTGTTTTTTCTATTTCCATGAAGAATGCCTTTGGAATTTTGATAAGGATTGCATTAAATGTGTAGATTGCTTTAGGTAAGATTGCCATTTTCACGATATTGATTCTTCCAATCCAGGAACAAGGGATGTTTCTCCACTTTCTAGTGTCTTCTGCAATTTCTCGCTTGAGTGTTTAAAAGTTCTCATTGTATAGATTCTTTACTTCCTTGGTTAGGTTTATTCCAAGGTACTTTATTTATTTATTTTTTTTGATGCAATTGTGAATGGGAGTGATTCTCTGATTTCATCCTCTGTGTGTTTGTTGTTAGCATATATGAAGGATACTGACTTCTGTGTATTTATTTTGTATCCTGCTACATGGCTGTAGGTTTTGGTCAGCTCTAACAGTTTGCTAGTAGAGTCTTTAGGGTCCTTTATGTATAGAATCATGTCATCTGCAAATAATGATAACTTGATCTCTTCCTTTCCAATTTGTATCCCTTTTATGTGTGTCTCTTGCCGTATTGCTATGGCTAAGACTTCCAAAACTATATTAAATAAAAGTGGGGACAGTGGACACCCTTGTCTTGTTCCTGATTTTAGTGGAAAAGCTTCCAGTGTTTCCCCATTTAGTAATATGTTGGCTGTAGGCTTGTCATAAATAGCTTTTATTATATTGAGATATGTTCCTTCTATTCCCAGTCTCTGTAGAACTTTTATCATGAAGGGATGTTGGATTTTGTCAAATGCTTTCTCTGCATCTAATGAGATGATCATGTGATTTTTGTCCTTCAACCCGTTTATATAATGTATTACATTTATAGATTTGTGTATGTTAAACCATCGCTGCATCTCTGGTATAAAGCCTACTTGGTCAGGGTGAATGATCTTTTTGATATACTCTTGTATTCTGTTTGCCAATATTTTGTTGAGAATTTTTGCATCTATGTTCATGAGGGAGACTGGTCTATAATTTTCTTTTTTTGTTCTATCTTTGCCTGGTTTTGGTATCAGGGTGATGCTGGCCTCATAGAAGGAGTTTGGTAGAATTGCTTCTTTTTCTATTTCTTGGACAAGCTTTTTTTTTTTTTTTAATTTTTTTTATTATTTATTTGAGAGCGACAGACACAGAGAGAAAGACAGATAGAGGGAGAGAGAGAGAATGGGCGCGCCAGGGCTTCCAGCCTCTGCAAACGAACTCCAGACGCGTGCATCCCCTTGTGCATCTGGCTAACGTGGGACCTGGGGAACCGAGCCTCGAACCGGGGTCCTTAGGCTTCACAGGCAAGCGCTTAACCACTAAGCCATCTCTCCAACCCTTGGACAAGCTTAAGAAGCAATGGTGTTAGCTCTTCCTTAAAGGTCTGGTAAAATTCAGCAGTGAATCCATCTGGGCCTGGGCTTTTTTTAGTTGGGAGATTATTGATAACTGTTTGTATCTCCATATTTGTTATACGTCTATTTAAGTGATTAATCTCATTTTGATTTAATTTAGGTAGGTCATATAAATCAAAGAAATCATCCATTTCTTTCAGATTTTCATACTTTGTGGAGTACATGCTTTTATAGTATGCCCCTATGATTTTTTTAATTTCTCTGGAATCTGTTGTGATGTTACCTTGTTCATCTCTGAGTTTATTAATTTGTGTCTCTTCTCTCTTTCTTTTAGTCAGATTTGCTAAGGGTTTATCAATCTTGTTTATCTTTTCAAAGAACCAACTCTTTGTTTAATTAATTCTTTGGATTTTTTTTTTGTTTGTTTCTATTTCATTAACTTCTGCCCTAATCTTTATTATTTCTTCCTGTCTACTGAGTTTTGGTTTGCCTTGTTCTTCTTTTTCCAAAGTTTTAAGGTGAAGCATTAGGTCATTTACTTGCGACCTTTCTAATTTCTTAATATAGGCACTTAAGGCTATAAATTTACCTCTTAGAACTGCCTTCATTGTGTCCCAGAGATTTTGATATGTTGTGTTCTCATTATCATTTGACTGTATAAATTTTTTGATTTCCTTCTTGATTTCTTCATTGATGCATTCATCATTTAGTAGTGTATTGTTTAGTTTCCATGATTTTGTGTATGCTCTATAGCCTTTCTTGCTACTGATTTATAGTTTAATTCCATTGTCGTCAGATAGAATGCAAGGAATTATTTCAATTTTCCTGTTTGGGGTTAAGATTTGCTTTGTGTCCTAATATATGATCTATTTTAGAGAATGTTCCATGTGCTGCTGAAAAGAATGTATATTCTGCAGCCTTTGGATGAAATGTCCTGTATATATCTGTTAGGTCCATTTCTTCTATAACCTCATTTAGTCCAGATTCCTCTCTGTTTATTTTTTTCCCAGGATGACCTGTCAATTGATGAGAGTGGGGTGTTAAAGTCAACCACCACCACTGTGGTGTTATCTGTGACCTTAGTTCTAATAGTGTTTGTTTGACAAATTTGGGAGCCCCCATGTTAGGTACATATATGTTTAGGATTGTAATGTCCTCTTGTTGGAGTGTTCCCTTAATCAATATAAAGTGACCTTCCTTATCTTTCTTGACTAACGTTGGACTGAAGTCTACCTTGTCAGATATTAGGATAGTAACCCCTGCTTGTTTTGTAGCCCCATTTGCTTGAAATACCGTTTTCCAACCTTTCACCCTAAGATAATGTCTATCCTTTGTATAAAGGTGAGTTTCTTGGGGACAACAAATTGTAGAATCCTGCTTTTTAACCCAGTCTGCAAACCTATGTCTTTTCGTTGGGGCATTGAGGCTGTTGATATTAAGAGATATTATTGAGGGCTGGAGAGATGGCTTAGTGGTTAAGCGCTTGCCTGTGAAGCCTAAGGACCCCGCTTCGAGGCTCAGTTCCCCAGGTCCCACGTTAGCCAGATGCACAAGGGGGCGCACGCGTCTGGAGTTCTTTTGCAGTGACTGGAATCCCTGGCGCACCCATTCTCTCTCTCTCCCTCTATCTGTCTTTCTCTCTATGTCTGTCGCTCTGAAATAAATAAAATACAAAATGAACAAAAAAAAATTAAATAAAAAAGAGATATAATTGAAAGGTGTGTATTTATGTTTGCCTTTTTTTTTGTGTGTGTGTGGTTCCGGTTCTACCTGTGCTCTGGTGTGTTAACTAGTATTTGAGTATTGCTTTTTGTTTCTAGGTTCCTTATATATGTGTGCTTTTCCTTTTCTTCAGCATGGAGGATTCTATCAAATATTTTCTATAGAGCTGGTTTTGTCTTCAAATACTCCTTTAACCTGCTTTTGTCATGGAATGTCTTTATTTCTCCGTCTATTTGAATGGATAGCTTTGCAGGATAAAGTGACTTTGGTTGACAGTTGTTATCTTTCAGAACTTGGAATATATCACTCCAAGCCCTTCTGGCTTTTAAAGTTTGTGTTGAATAATCTGCTGTAATGCTGATGGGCTTGCCTTTGTAGGTAACTTGATTTTTCTCTCTAACTGCTTTCAATATTTTTTCTTTGGTGTGTGTGTTTGGAAGTTTGATTATAATATGGCGAGGAGAGGTTCTTTCTGGGTTTTGTCTGGCTGGAGTTCTAAAGGCTTCCTGTATCTGCATTGGCACCTCTTTCCCAATTTGGGGGAAATTTTCTTCTATGATTTTGTTGAAGACGCCTACTATGCCTTTGGAGTGGAATTCTTCTCCTACTATGCCCTGAATTCTTATATTTTATCTTTTAATAGTGTCCCAAATATCTTGAAATTCCCACTCATACTTTTCTATAAGTTTGTCTTTCTCTTTGTTGGCCTGTATTAGATCTGCCACCTGGTCTTCTAGCTTAGATATTCTGCCCTCTCCTTCATCCATTCTACTGGTGAGATTTTCTACAGAGTTTTTTATTTCATTGTCTGTGTTCTTCGTTGCTAGAAATTCTGACTGGTTTTTCTTTATTATTTCTATCTCCTTATTTATGTTTTGTATTGCCTTCTTTATTTCATTAAATTGGTGTCCTGCGTCTTCTTTGATTCCTTTGATTTCCTCTTTGATTTCTTCTTTGATTCTTTTGATTTGTTCCTTGACCTCTTTGAACATATTTACAATCATTCTTTTGAACTCTTTCTCAGGCATTTCCTCTAACTCGTTCTCACTGGAGGACATTTCTGATGTATTAATACTTTTAGGTGGATTTATATCATCTTGCTTTTTAGTGTGTCTTGTGTTATAATGTATGTATTTTTGCAACTTGGATTCAGTTAAAGCTTGGATTTTCTAGCTAGCTGGGTATTCTTAGCTATATCAATTGATTTGATGTTATATATTTTCAGGGTAGGAGCTTAAGGTGTTAGGTGTGGCTCTTAAGACTCTCAGAGTATCTACAAAGGTGTTACTAGGGGTTGAGTTTCCCTGCTATGTGAGTATTCAAGCAGGCTGAGTGGAATAAAATACAGGTAGATTCTAAAATTTGACTAAACACTGTACACATTCAATCAAAAACAGCCCCAAGCATGAATGCAAGAGTAGTTATTATAATGACCAGATCCTCTATCAACAAAGAGGTTAAGATTTCTGGTCTGTTAAGGGATCCAAGTCAGCTTGTGACCAAGTAAGACCCTTCCCTGGTACAATCCCAGTTACCTTGAATGATTTGGGTCTCAGTCAAGTTTCTGTCTGGGTCGTTGGGCTGCTGTTCTGATTTCTGGAGCTGGGCACTGGCTTTTCCTGTGGGGCAAACTGAGCCTGGCAAGTGTGGCCCTGCAGATCAGCACCCTGCTGCTGGAACTGCTGCTGCTAAAGCTGCCACTGCTGGGTCTGTAGCCGCTGCTGCTGAAGCTGCCACTGCTGGAGCCACCGCTGCTGCTGAAGCTGCTGCTGCTGGGTCCACTGCCACTGCTTCCACTGCAGCTGCTGCTGTGGGATCTGCTACTGCTGCCACTCCTGGGTCTGCTGCTGCTGGGTCTGCCACTGTTGCTGCTACTGGATCTGCTGCTACTGGGGCCGCTGTTACCAGTGCCAGAGCCGCTGATGTTGCTGCCGAACTCTGCTCCTGCTTGGGTCCCGCTGTTGGCTCATTATGGTGTGTCCGGTCCTGGAACTGCTGCTCTGTTCACTGGAGCTGGTCTCTGGCAGTGGGGGAGAGGAGGGAGCTGCAGCTGCTCTGGTGCTCTCGCTGTTCCACGTGTTCTTCTACCTCTTGGTCTGCTCCTCTGTTGCTCACTGCCGCTCTCCCTTCACGTTTCTTGAGCTGCGGAGAGTGAAGGTGTGAGTGGAAAATCCCCGCACCTGGCTTTTCCTGTGGCTTGAGCCAAGCCTGGCCACTTTCTGGTGCGCCACCACCACTGCGGTTGGCAGAGCTGCCAGGGCCACTTTTGCCAGCCTGTGCGGGCTCTGGATGCTCTGGATCTCTTCTACTTCTCCACTGCCGCTTCAATTTCCTATACACCTCACTTTTTAGTAAAAGTGTGTATTTTGCTGAGTTTATTTGGTCTTTTTCCCCCCTAGGCTGCTTTGGCGTGGTACCTATGCTGCCATCTTAACCGGAATTTTCCTGAAACTTATTCTTGTAGCTCATATCTCCTGGTCCCATCTCTCTTCATTCATCCTATGGTAAAGCTCTGGCTCCTGGAAGTCTCAGAAAGTCAATTCTGGTACCCTCCTTGCACCAGAAGTACTTTTCCTTCTCTCCTATCCTGAAATGCTCTTCTTTGCCTCTCCACTGGGCTCCTTATCCTATGTGACCTGATATCACAGCTATGTCCATTAGTGACCCGTCATCTCTACTCAGTTTTGAACTCCATTATGGGGAGTCTGGGTTTATCTCCCACTGTCGTTAGTACAGCACAACAAAATATGACACATTGTACATGATAGTGGCACTAACTCTTAAAAGTACAAAAGAGTCAGCGTGGGTTCCGAAACAAGTCATTAGTAAAGGAACAAGTGATATGCTGACTGAACGTGGAAACAACTGGTAATCTTGTTGTAAAATATGGGAACATACAGGCTCTGACAGGTCAGTGATCTTGCCTCTTCATAGCTGATTGTCACTCAACTTGGACACCGAAAACAACAAAGACTGTCCCTCATGAGCAGCCTCATACCACATCTGAGCAGACAGGTACACATGGATCTACACCTAACAATTCTGCAGTAGGCTAGGCTTGAACAAGTTCCTCTCAATTCTAAGATTAGGTATTTTCCCAGTTTTCTCTCCTGTCATCGAGTTTCCAAACAGGTGGAGCTTTGGCCCTGAACACCATCCACCATGGACTTTTTCTGGTCTTCACTGGAACCCTTGTTCTTAAACCTTGTATTTCTCAAGGACACCTGGTACATCTGTTGGCTATTTGAGCCTTCCTTGTTTGTTTGTTTGTTTGTTTGTTTGTTTGTTTTTTGCCCTTTATTAGTCATAGGCTTTAATCTAGGCATTGGATATAGACAGATACATGTAGGAAACTGTCATCAGATACCAAGATGTCAATCCAATGAGGGTGTTGTGAAGGTACTCTGATTGCTTGAGGACAGGAAGATATGTCAGTATTAAGCTTCTATTAATCCTGAAGAGAGTGTGTGAAGAACTTCTGCAAACACCTGGCTCTTGATCTGGTTCTATGTGCAGGCAGTCTACCTTTCCTTGACCTGAACCTACACCTGATTCTTGTTCCCTCCCAATGCCCCATGTGGAGTCAAGGGGGAAAGTAATACTTTGGAGATCACTTGACAAAGGTTCAAGTTTTCTTTCCTGAAAGTGACCTTGGGAGACATATTTGATCTCCTTGAGCCCTAGTCTTCTCAATTGCAAGAATGTTGATTTTTAGATCTTTCCAAAAGGTGCTGGTAGCAATTAAATGAAACATTCTGAATTCAGAACCTTGCCCAGTGATTAGCATGGGAAATATACAAGCAATGTTCTCTTCCTCTTTGATTGCTTGTCCAGGATCTTCTTTGATGCTCTCAGATTCAAGACTTTTCTAAAATTCTTTCACTCACCTGAGATGTATACTCACAACTTCTCTAGTATTCTGTTATTAGAGAGATTTTTTTTTTGTGTGTAAGGTTCACAAGCAGGGCCAATATCTGCACCAGGTGGATTTTCTGACTCATGTTCTCTTATAGGCAGCATATTTTCAGTGTTTAATTTAATGAGTTAGATGATTGGTAACCTCAGATCCTGAATTGTGACCTTTAGGGCTAATATTCTTCTGGGTGTAGGCAGCCATAGCTATCAGGTAGCAGGAGGGATGATCATCATTTCAGACAGGCCCATGGAGAGTGAAGGGTCCCCTCTTTATCTGGTCTCTTCCTGCCTTGGGGCCTGCATAAGACAGGCAGGAAGGAAAAAAAAAAAAAAAAAAAACTACCAGCAGATGCCAAGCCCAGCCACTGCTGAGGTCCAGACAAGGACCTATGAAAATTCTTGGTGAACTCTCAGGGTAGGGGGATGATGTCAGCACTAAACATTAATAATGAAAGACAAGAATCTTCTATGAGCTCTAGAGAGTGAGTGTCTGGAACTTGGCTCTATTTTTAATACCAATTTTCTCCCAGTCCTGCTCCTCTCTCATATATAAAGATGACCTCAAGTGCAAAAAAAAAAAAAAAAAAAAAAAAGATTCCACTATAGTCCACTATAGTAGGAGAGAGCCAAAGAATTTCTAGTTGATTAGATGTGGGAATATTTCCTGTTACTGCTACAGTTAAATAAATATTGGCAAATAGTGTAACCTGAAGGGAACCAAACAGAGTAGAAGAACATGGTAGATTATAATTAGAAGTATACATCATCCCTCTTCCCCAAAGAGCAAGGGAGTGGTATTTAAGGGAACAGGGTGACAAGTACATGAGCAGCCTTGACTCAGCAACAGTTGAGAGCCACCGTATAAATCACTGGGCACTCTGCGAGGGGAGTTTACACTTTCTCCCTAATGCTTCATGAAACACCTTGGCCCTACTGGAGTCCACCTCAGAGGTGAATCTGGACACACCAAGGCACAGTGTAGTTCCATTTCAGCCACAAATCGCATTTCCAAGTATACAGCTGTTTTCTCTGCAGTTTGTACTGTGTGTACACACTGATGAGAAAGATAGTTATCTTGTCGCTGAGTAAAAATAAGATAAAGAGATCCAAAACCAGTGCATATAAAAAACGACCTGCTCACTTCCCGTGGCTTTTGATGAAGGCCATAGGAATGTAATTTCCTTTTCTATAAACAACTGCTTAGTTGTATTAGCCTTGTGCTAAGGCCCCTGCAGAAGGCAGGATGAAGGAGAAGGGCTTAGGGGGAAATGAACCAGTGCATGGATTACAGGTTGAGTCTAAACTTCTTCTTCTTCTTCTTCTTTTTTTTTAGATTCCAAAGAAATGTTTATTATAAAACTATATCTTTTCTAAGATTTATTTTTTGAGGTATTAGAGATCAAATCCAGGGCCTCACATATGCTAGACAAGAGCTCTTCTACGGAGCTACACCCCAGTCCTTAAGACACAACTTGAAGAAACAGCAATGAAGCAAAGACAGAAAGAATAAATCAGTTACAATTTTTCCTTGCTTCTATCTAAATAAATGGATTTTTTTTTGAGGCAAAGCCTCACTTCATTCAGCCAAGATTGACCTGGAACTCACTCTGTAGCCCAGGCTAGCCTCAAAATCCTCCAACTTCAGCCTCTGGAGTCCTGGGATTACAAGGAGTGTGCCACTTTGTCTGGCACGAAAAAACATTTTTTTTTTTTTTACATAAGAATTTTGTGAAAGCCGGGCGTGGTGGTGCACACCTTTAATCCTAGCACTCGGGAGGCAGAGGTAGGAGGATTACTGTGAGGTCGAGGCCACCCTGAGACTACATAGTGAATTCCAGGTCAGCCTGAGCCAGAGTGAGACCCTACCTTGAAAAACAAACAAACCCCCCCCCCAAAAAAAAAAAAAAACTGTGACATGAATGGCTAAAAGTTTAAGAAAAATGGAACCAGGCATGGTGGCACTCAGCCCTTGGGAGGCAGAGGCAAGAGGATCATTGTGAGTTGGAGGCCACCCTGAGACTACTTAGTGAATTTCAGGTCAGCCTGAGCTAGAGTGAGACCCTACCTCAAAAAACCAAAAAAAAAAAAAAAAAAAACAAAAAAACAGAAACAAAAACCAAAAGGAGGAAGCTGGGTTTGGTGGTTTGATTCAGGTATCCCCCATAAACTTAGGTGTTCTAAATGCTAGGTTCCCACCTGATGGAGATTTGGGAATTAATGCCTCCTAGAGGCAGTGTATTGTTGGGGGCAGGCTTATGGATATTACAGCCAGTTTACCCTTGCCAGTGTTTGGCACACTCTCCTGTCACTGTTGTCCACCTCATGTTGGCCAGGAAGTGATGTCACCCTGCCATCATGGAGCTTCCCCTTGAGTCTGTAAGCCAAAATAAACCTCCCCCCACCAAGCTTTTCCTGGTTAGTTGATTTCTGCCAGCAATGAGAACCTGACTGCAATACCGGGTATGGTGGTACATGCCTTTAATGCCAGCACTTAGGAGGATCACCATGAGTTTGAGGCCATATTAGAGTGAGATCTTATCTCGAAAAATATACTTGGGAGGCAGTGGTAGAATTTACCATGAGTTTGAGGCCTGCCTGGAGCAACATAGTGAGTTCCAGGTCAGCCTGGGCTGGAATGAGACCCTACCTCAAAAAAAAAAAAAAAAAAGAAAGAAAGAAAAGAAAAGAAAAGAAAAGAAAAGAAAATAGACCAATACTTGTTGATTGGTATAAAATTCCATTTGCTAGGAGATAGTTCAAGTTCATCTAAAAAGACCCTGAGAGGAGAATGCACTATTCAGGTGGTGAAGTCTCAAAGGTACACACACAGGTTTGATAGAGGTTCTAGCCACAGGCCTCCAGGTCATGATCCTTTAACCCAGTAACAGGAAGGAAGTCCAGACTCTTCAGTTTAGCTTCTGCATTGTCAGTGAACTCTCTGGTGGCTTTCTGCAGTGGAAGCCGGGTGGGCCCATTGGAATCCCAGAGACCAGTGTTATGATGGCTTTGGTCTGAGCCACTCCAAAACCTAATTTGATCACAAAATTGATAAATCTCTGGATACAAAATTGGGGGTTGAGGGCTGAAGAGAAGTCCTTCTGTGCAAAAGCTTCCAACATCTAGTTTGTGTTTTTTCCCAGGTAGTTATAGGTACTGCCCACGGCTCCAGATGCTCCCATTACCAGACCACCCAACAGTTGCTGATGAGAAACAGACAAAGAAGAGTCAGTTTTTATAGCAAGGGGAGAAATGTGCCTGGCATGGTGTTGCATGCCTTTAATTCCAGCACTTGGAAGGCAGAGGTTTGAATTGCCATGAGTTCAAGGCCACCCTGAGACTACATAGGGAATTCCAGGTCATCCTTAGCTAGAGTGAGGCCCTACCTCGAAAAACTAAAAGAAAGAGAGAGAGAAAGAAGAGAGACAGAGAGAGAAGAGAGAGAGAGAGAGAAAAGAGGAGAGCGAGTCTAAACTTCTTTGGGCTACTTTTTAACCTCATGAGTTTGTGCAAGCTATCTAATCTTCCTCAGCCTTGGGTTTATTATTTTTAAGTGGGAATAAAAATAATACCTAGGTATATAGGGTGATTGATATGAGATTATGCCCAATGACCATTAGCCAATAACATGGACTCTGAACCATCTTGAGGGAAGCCCCTGTGGTAAAGATAATCATGAAAATACAGCTTGACTATCCCTTATTTTTAATGAGTGAGACCAGAAGATTTTCAAATTTCAGATTTTTTAAAACTTTTGTTTATTTTTATTTATTTAAGAGTGACAGGGAGAGAAAGAGGGAGAGAGAGAGGGAGAGAGAGAGAGAGAATGGGCCCACTAAGGCCTCAAGCCACTGCAAATGAATCCAGATGCGTGCATCACCTTGGGCATCTGGCTTACATGGGTCCTGGGGAATCAAACCTCAAACCGGGTTCCTTAGACTTCACAGGCAAGCACTTAATCGCTAAGCCATCTTTCCAGGCCCAGAATTTTTTGTAACTGCATAGACTTTACTGGCATCTTAATTAGAAAATGCACAACCCAAGCAGTGTAAATTGCAAAACTCTTTTGACCACTATATCAGTACCCCAGAAACTATAAGTTTGAAACATATCAGATATTCAGCTTGTGGCGGCTCAACCTATAAGATATTTGGAGATAATACAGTCAGTCCTATGGTCATGCTGATATTTAGCCTCCCAGGGATCACTTTAGGGCTTGGGAACTAATGTCCAACTTCATGGAGAGAGCAGCTAGCTGAGCTCTAAAGGAAGAAGAAATAATCAGATGGAGAGTATCATAGATTCAGGGACAAAAGCAGAGAGGCCCACAGTGCTAGAAGGACAAGGACACACTGCCCGTGGCACTTCTTGCAGTTTCTCCCAGGAGCGGCGAAGCTAACAGCATAGAAGAGCAAGATGGGGGAGAGAATACCAGGAGGTGAGGTGGGACCAGGTGAGCAGCACGCCCCAAAGGATATCAATCTAAGTGATGCAGCATTTGCTCATTTAACTTTTAGGGTATGTGTGTATAGTATGCTGTGTGTGTGTGTGTGTGTGTGTGTGTGTGTGTGTATGAGTGTGTATTATGTATAAGTGTGTGTGCAGATAGATGCATATACTCCATGCACATATGTACAAAAGCCAGAGAAAGATGTCGGGTGCCTCCCTCTCTTGCTATTCTGTCTATCTGTTTCATTGACATAGTCTCTCACTAACCTGAAGCCTCCCATTTTTCAGACTGGTTAACCATGGAGCCCCAGCGATCCTCCTATATCTGCCCACCATCACTTCTGGGATGACAGGCATGAAGGCCCATGCCCAGCGTCTTAGCATGGATGTTGGGATAGGACTCAGGCCCTCATATTACACAGCAAGTGCTCTTAATTGCTTGAACCATCTCTCCAGCCCTTTGCTTAACTTTCTTGATGTGGAGCTGCATTGATGATTCCATGCACTAGTCAGGCTTTATTCCTATATTAAGTGCCTGAGATAATCAATTTACAAAGGAAAACCTTTATATGAGCTCATAGTTCTGGAGGTTTCCACCCATGGTTACATGGTCCTATTGCTTTGGGGGCTGCAATGGACAGTACAACATGGTGCAAGACCTGAAGAAAAAGCACTCATCTCATGGTGGCTAGGAAGCAAAGCAAGAAAGCAGATGAAGGAGCAAAATTCTGATAGCCCTGTCAAGGGTATGCCCACCATAGTCTCACTTCTTTCTCCTAGGCTTCATCTAAATGCTCCACCAAAAGCATCACAGACAGGGGACCGATTCTTCAACACATGCACATTTGAAGAACATTCAAGCATGTGTTCAAACATTCAACCGCAGCATGTGTTGTATGCTTATGAATCTATTCAATAATATATAAGATGCTAGTAAAATTGTGGCTGTAGATGATGTCACAGCAGAACTGTGCAGGGTTGGGGCAGGCCGTACTATGTTAGAACAAAAAAGGAAGAAAAGATGTTATTCTCCTGGCCTGAAGGTAAACACAGTCAAAGAGCCACAGCGGCCACATGTCTTTAGTTTTCCTGAGTTGAGCAAAGGAGATTCTGCATTGATTTTCTTCCTAAGAAGTAAAAATAGTTGGACTGGCTAGATGGCTTAGCAGTTAAGGTGCATGCCTATAAATCCAAAGAACCCAGGGTTAATTCCCCAAGACCCATGTAAGCCCAGTACACAAGGTGGCACATGGATCTGGAATTCATTTGTGGCAGGCAGCTGTAGGCCCTGGCATACCCCTTCCTTCTCTCTTTTTCTCTTGCTCTCAAATAAGTAAAATAACAATAAAATGTTTTTAAAAGAATTAAAAGGAGAAAGGCACCATGAGCCAATCCTTCATTGTGGCTTCTTCTGTGTCTGCTGAGAGTAAGAACTACCTTCATGCCCAAAGACATGCTAAATGAGGGTCCATTAGGTCACAGAAGACTTGGCACAGGGTTAATCTTGAGCCTCAACTCCTAGGTTCCTCATGAGCTGCACTGAGGATCAAGGAGACCCTAGCAGAATTATTGTGGTATGGCTCTGACTGTCTCAGAAACTCTCAAAGGAATGAAACTGCAGAGCTATACATATTTGGGAATACTCATCCTTTGCTATAGAAATGTCTCAGTGGGAAATCATCATTACAAACCATTGATAAACAAAATTTGAACAAAGGGCGGTGTGTGGGAATGCTCTTTTGATGAGATGACACAAAATGGGAAGGAAAAGGAATTGTAATAGGTGGTTTAAAATGTGGCTGGGTGTGGTGGCACATGCCTTTGATCCCAGCACTTGGAACGCAGAGGTAGGGGGATTGCTGTGAGTTCAAGGCCAACCTGGGACTACATACAGAGTGAGTGTAGGTCAGTTTGGAATTAGAAGGAGACCCTACATAAAAAAAAAAAGAAGAAGAAGAAAAGAAAAAAAGAAAGAAAAGTGTGGCTCCCATAAATCTCTCCCTCCTGGTGCTCATGCTGCTGTGCAGTGCTCTCCATGGATACAGTGACTTGCTTTGTGCACACACGTGTGAACAGGTATAGCTGGGTGCACATGTAGTATATCTAATCAAGCCTGGGGACGTGATCTGCTGCGGAAAGGCAGTTAACTGGCCTGGGAACTAATATCAGTTGAACAGTACTTTGGTGTAGCATTACATAGCTTATTTGATTTAGTGTCTTATTGTATTTCTGAGAAAAAAAAAATCTTCTTAGCACATTAGAACATTTGAAAGCTTCCTCCATGAGAATGATGCAATAATCTCACCAAAACTGACTGGGGGACAGAGGGTGTGTCTTGGCACCACAAGACCTATGATTCAACCCCCCTACAGAAACAAACAGAGCAAAGATGGCTCAGTGGTGAATGGTGCTTGCTTGCAAACCTTCTGGCCTGAGTTTGGTTCCTCAGCACCCACATAAAGATAATGCAAAGTAATGCATGCATCTATGGACCCCATATGTCTACAGCAATGGGAAACAAAGAAGAGAATCCAGAAACTCCAAGGGAGAGCCAGTCTCAAGCAAAGTGGAAAGAGAGGACAAGCACCCCAAGGCTGTCCTCAGACCTCCACATGTGAGCCATGGCATGCATGTGCTGTGCATACACATACACATATACATACAATATGTATCCACACATACATCATATTAACACACATAATAAAAAGAAGTCAAACAACCAAGTAAACACTTGTTTATCAGGCTGGCTTGTTCATAAGTCGTGGCAGAATTGCATACAGGCCTTAAGTGTTGCAAGGAGTTCTGCCTGGGAACAGAGCCATGATTCCAATGGAGATTTTAATTTCATTGACCCTGGCATTAATGCTAGCATGCAGGCGAAAATAAAGCAGGTGAAAAAAAACAAATCCAGGCTGTTCAACAGCCTGTTGTCTGGGGCACCAGCCTGACAGGCTTCAAGCTGCAAAGACCCATCAATTTGAGTCTCAGGCTGTATGGAGAGCCTCTGAGTAAATGCAGCCCTACCCGGCATGGTGGAGTATGACTTTAGTCCAAGCACTCAGGATGCAGAGGTAGGAGAATTGTTATGAGTTTGAGGCCACCCGGAGGCAACATAATAAATTCCAGGTCAGCTTGGGCTAGAATAAGACACTACCTTGAAAAAACAAAAACAAAAGGCTTAAAAAATAAGAAATGTGTTTAGGCTGGGGAGATTATACAGTGGTTAAGGCCCTTGTCTGCAAACATTAATAACCTAGGTTCGATTCCCCAGAACCCACACAAGCCAGATGTGCAAGTGGCACATGCATTTGGAGTTCATTTGCAGTGGCAAGAAGCTCTGGTACACTCATTCTCTCCCTCCCTCTCCTCTCTCTCTCTCTCTCTCTCTCTCTCTCTGCTTGCAAATAAATTCATAAATAAATTAACATGCAGCCCCAAACCAAATACTCTCAGAAAACACGGCTCATTGGATTTACAATATTTTACTTATCTTACTGTGTGTGATGTGCATGTATGCATGCAGAGGCCAGGGGACAACCTTGGGTGCCATTCCCCAGGTCCACAATCCACCTCTTCTTGAGGCAGGGTCTTTCATTGCCCTGCAGCTCACCAACTAAGCTATAGTGGCTGGCCTCTGAGCTCCAGGGGCCCATCCTTTCAGCCTCTTCGGCCCCGAGATTACAAACTCACGCCACCATGCCCAGAATTTTCTGTAAATACTAGGGATTGGGATCACGGCTTCATGCTTACAAAGCATACATGTCCATAAACTTCATGTATCTTAGTTTACATGATTTTAAACTTTAGACTGAAGATACAAATATTGTAGGCTAACTTTATTATTAGTTTTTTTAAATTTTAATTTTTATGTATATGTGTGTAGGGGTACACATTGTGTATGTGGACATCTACACAGGCCATAAGATCATGTCAGGTATAGCTAGCTCTTCAGTTTTGTTTTGTTTTGTTTTTTTTAAGACAGGATCTCTCATTGCCTTAAAACTAGCCAATTAGACTAGACTGGCTCATTACTGAGTCCCAAGTTTCCACCTGTCTTTGCCTCCTCAGTATTGGGATTACAAGCACACACTAACATGCCTGGCATTTTAACTTGGATTCTGGAGATCAAACTCAGATATTATACTTACAAGGCAAGCCCTTTGTCAGCTGACCTACTTCCTCAGCATTGCTTTTTATTTTTACTTTTAAAACATTGTTAAAATATTGCATAAGGATTTTTCAATATTGGTAATATACTTTTAGTTCATCTCAGCTACTGTTTAATTTTGATTTTGTGAACATTTTAGATTTTCTTGGTAATCCAGTTTTATATTTATTTTATAGCTTTTCCTTTTCTTTTAAAAAATTCTTTGTATTCCTGCTGCTATGCGCAAAGCAGTAATAGAATTCTTCTACCTGGCTCCCTGTGCACATAGATCAAAGTTCTCTATGAAAGCAAAGTACTGCTGAATCACAGAAGACTCACATTGTCAGATTGCTACATACTGCATAACGTTCTTCAAAGCTGTCTAGCTAAGTGTGTGCTGGCACATACCTGTAATACTAACTGAAAGCAGGATGATCACAAGTTCAAGGCTAGCCTGGTCTACATTATGAAACACTGTCCAAACGCAAACAAGGAAGCAAACATGAAAGAAAAAAATAAAGGAAGGAAGGAAGAAAGAAAGAAAAAAAGAAAGGGAAAGGAGAATGAGAATCATAATAATGCCAATTTATAATCCTACCTAATGCCTGAGGGTTATTTTCATATCCTTCCTTTCCTATGCAATCCCACCTGTAGCTATTCCCTTTGGGTGTGTTAAGAGTGGGGAAGGTCTTTCCTAAGTGCATCACATAGCGGAATGGATGTGGATGTGGTTTGAGCCATGAAAAGCTTGTTGGTGCCTTCTCTTCTCTTAGTTCACACACTATGTGTGTGTGTGTATATATATGTGTGTGTATGGATATATATATATATATCCTCTGAGGAACCTGTTAACCTCATTTGAAGCAACCTCCTCCTTTCTGGCTTGTAGCATCCATCCTTTTCCTCTTCCATTCAAGCATCAGTAGGTCAGATCCTCATAAAATCAGTGCATCTAAATCTTAACTTTGCTTGTTGATTTATTTATTTTTGAGATGGGGCCTGACTCTCAGCAGAAAGTGGCTTAGAAGTCACTATGTGGTTAAGGCTGGCCTCAAACTTAGGGCAATTCTGCCCTCAACCTCTCAAGTTCTGGAATTATGGGCATGAGCAATTGTGGCCAGCCCTTAAATTTATTCAGAATTGAAAACTTTCTGGAAATGAAATGAATGCTACACACACACACACACACACACACACACACACACACACACGTGTGTGCTTGCACACACACATGTACACACCAAGCAATTCTGAAAAGCTTATTACCCCTGAAGCAGGGCTGTGCTTCTGAGGCTCATTCTGCACAGATCTGTGGTGAGCTATTTAGGATGGAGGATTGAAGAGCGCTTTCCCTAGCGAAATATGTCTAAACTGGGCATTTAATAGACAAACGCCCCTGTGCTCTAAGGATTTGTCGGAATTTTAATGTTTTGAGGGTTAAGATGTTGGCATTATTGATAATACTGTTTTTTTAATATCACATCTGAGTTGTGTACATGCATATATGATGCAACATGGTAGGAAGGAATAAGTTTAGATACAGGAGTTTAGAGGGCCAAGTTGAACTCTGCCTCTGCTTGTAGGATAGGATATGTAACCTCTGCCAGCCTCATTATCCTTATCTCTCAAATGAACTCTGACTTCAGAAGATCCTTCTGAAAGTTAATCCAAGCTATCTTGGTGATTAGAAAGTGGTGAATATTTCAACAAATGCTTTTTAACACATGTTTTTCTCTGCCCCTTCTAACTCAAACAGCAGATCTATGCAAAGAAGATAAATTAGTGTTTGCCCATGCTGTGTGTAGCAAAGTTCTAACGAGACTGCCATAAACATGTTCAATGAAGAATTGGCCATCCATACATAGCAATTTCCTCAAAACCAAATTGGAGGTTGTGTTTTAGGAAGGAAGCCAAAATTTAATATTATTTATCACCAATGTTGAGTTTCATGCTCACAGGACATTCTAGCTCCTCCATCATCACTTGCCCCAGGACATCTCTCTAGAATCTTTCAGCCTCCTTACCCCACCAGGGCTGCAGCTGCCTGGGATGATCCCACATAAATGTTTAGCATTATCTCATTGGGTCACAAAATCGAAGAAATATCATTCAGGGTGTTCTTGAGCTTTGAGGAAACTCCTGACTCCTTACATGTCTTTCAATAGAATATATTATTCCAGATATTTGTGAAAATAATAGATATAAATTATTATATTATAAATTATATTATATTATAAATTATTTATAGATAGATATTAATGCTATCTCCATATTGAAGTAAAGCACAAATTGAATCTCTTTATCCACCCAAGGCCTCAAATAGATTTTACAGAAATTTCCTCCCAAGTCATACATTATTTACTCTAGATAGTCAATTAATTTCACACCAGGGAATGCGATGCATTTGGAACCTCTCACTTATAAACATTAGGAGGGGTATTTGAGGGAGATTTGAAATAGGATTACTAAACCTGGTTTTTAATTTTGTCTCCTTCCATTCTGAAATTCCTGCTAAGAATAGCTTCTCTCCCTTTTTTATGTGTGTGTGTGGGGGCATATGTATGTGCATGTACATGTGTACATGAGGGAATGTTGAGGCCAGAGATTGACATCAATTGCTCTACATCTTATTTCTTTTTTGATGCAGGTTCTTTCTTTGAACCTAGAGCCCACCAATTTGGCAAGCACTAAGCCATTGCCCTAGCCCAACAATAAAAAAAAAAAAAAAAAAAAAAAAAAACTACCCAAACATTTCTCTGTATTAATTTCAGTCAGCATTTCTGTGACCTAGCTACCTAGCCAGATAGGTTGGTAGATAGACAGACATACCCATAGACAAAAGAGAGCAAATACCATAAAGAAAAGAAAGGAGGCAGGTAGATGTATGAGCTATAGTGTTGATTTATTTATTTTTCTTGAGATTCTGATTGTTCTTATAAAATTGTAATGGAAATATGGATCTTTTATCGTGTTACCATTGAGCCCTTTTAATGGAAAGAGGTATGGTTTACCATCTCACTAACTTGGTTTGCCTGTGAGAAAGCTGCCAGTCTTAGAACATGAAAGTGACATCAATAATAAAAACCACTGCTATTCATCCAGCCTGGCAGACTGTATATCTTTCTGTGAAGCCAATGCCATTCTAAAAGCACTGTTGACTCATTATCCTCCTACATCCCAGGAGAGGGAGGGCATAGTCCCTACCCCAGAGGAGTTAAATATTCAGTATGTAGATTGATCAAAAACACACAGGGAAAACAAGTCCACTGTTTGACAGAATCAAGATCCTAAATGATTTTGATAAGCTAGATTCAAAACCAAAGGTAAATAGAGATATAAAAAACATACGAAGTCTTGCCACTGGCTCTAAAATTACATAGTACAAGATATATTCATAGGCATATTAATTTGCCAGGGCTACTAGAACAAAATGCCACCATTTCTTGCCTCCCGCTTGTAGAGGCTGAGAGCACGAGATGGAGGCCTCCGTGAGGTTGGTTGCTTCTGAGAGCCAGGACAGAGAATCTGTTCCTGCTTTTCCTTTGGTTTCTCGTGCATTGCAAGAAATATTTGGTGTCCTGCGGCTTATAGACATACATCACCATAACTGCCGCCTTCGTTATCACATGATATCACATTCCCACTATTTCAATTTTTTAAAAATATTTTATTTTTATTTATGAGGGAAAGAGAGAAAGGAAATGAGTATGCCACAGCCTCTAGACACTGCAAATAAACTCCAAATGTGTATGCCACCATGTGCATATGGCTTTATGTGGATACTGGTGAATCAAACCTGGGTCCTTTGGCCTTGCTGGCAAGTGCCTTAACCACTAAGCCCTCTCTCCAGACCTATTGAATTTTTGTTTTATTGTTTGTGCATGTGTATATGCATGTGTAAAGGAGGTCATAGGAGACCCTTGGAATGTTTCTCCTCCCCCACTTTTTACTTTTCAGTTTTAAAATGTCCAATTTATTTTGATGCACACAATTCTCTTAACTTGAAAATAAAAAACATTTCAAAGTAAAGTAATAGAATTTACATATTTTTTTTCTTAAAGATACAGTGTTTTTTTTCAAAAGTAAGTGTACAGGATTAACAACATGGACACTTGAGACAGGGTCCCTCTGAACTGGGAGCTTCTAGATTCTCCTGTTTCGGTCTTCTATTGTCATGGACACAATGGGATTATAGACACTTGTGCCCCTTTGAGTCTGGTTTTATCTGAGCACTGAGAAAGATCAAACTTGGGTCTGTAGGCTTGTAAGCAATTGCCTACACTGAGCTATCTCCACAGCCACCCCACCCTGTTCTCTTATTGAATGAGGACACTAGACATACTGGATTAGAAACCAGCCATAATGACTGCATCAATGGGTTTTTTTTTTTTTTTCACAAGAAGTTGCCCATTTTCATTGTGTAACATCTCTGAAGGGTGTTCTCAGCCAGTAGAGGATCTGCTTGGATCACAGGGAAGAATGTACAAACCTAGAGTGGTCTAATGGACCCCCCACAACCCATTTGAGAGATATTGTTGGAGGTGGCTGCATTGTGATGTCCTAACTAAGAGGCCCTCATTATTGGCAGATTCATTTCCTGATGTGTCTATGCTCACCAATCAAACTCTACAAAGTTTAATTCAAGTTTTTGTTAAAAACACATAACATAAAATTTATGATTTAACCATTCTAGGTGTACAGTCTAGTTGTAGTAAGTACATTCTCATTTTTGGGCAACTAGTCTCATGTTTTTCTATAATATTTTTTAATTTATTTATTTGGGAGAGAGAGAGAGAGAGAGAGAGAGAGAGAGAGATAGAGAGGAAGAAGTACATAGAGAATGGGCACTCTAGGGCCTCCAGCTACTGCAAATGAACTCTAGATGCATGTGCCATCTTGTGCAACTGGCTCATGTGGGTACTGGGAAATTGAACCTGGGTCCTTAGGCTTTGAAGGCAAATACCTTAAATGCTAAGCCATCTCCCCAACCCCAGTCTCCTGTTTTCATCTTCACAAAACAATAATCCTGATCGCTCCTTGCACCAGCTCCTGATAACCAGCCTTCCAGTGTCTGAATCTACAGATACAAGAGAATAGATACTGTACATGAAGTGAGTTTCCATTGCCTTTTTGTGGCTTTCTTACTTGACTCAGTATGATGTCTTCCAGGTTCTTCTATGTAGTAGCAATGAGATAATTTCCTTCAATTTAAAGGCTGGGTCACAGTTGAGTATATGTGCATGCCAGCAAACTGCTACCTGTTTACCTCCTCTTGAGCACCATAACAGTTGTCTGAGGTGGACATGGACAAAATGATGTGTTGTTCTGGTGACTGGAGAGGTAAGGGGGTCAGAGTTCATTTTAACCTGGGTTTCCTGGAAACAGAGAGTGAGGAAAAGGCCCATGTGTTATCATTAGGCTGGGCAAATTCTCTCAGGAGCATGGCTGAAGAAGAGACAGAGTCTTCACTAGAATAATGCACTGAGTAGATTTAGCTACCAAGTCCCACTACACACTGAGTTCCAAGGGTTCAAGGTACCCTGGGATGATGCAAAGGATATGATAGAAGCTGTATAACTGCATCAGAGCAATGGAAGAAAGAAAGAAGGGAGATTTTATCTGGAGACCTATCTTAGATTGTCTGTAGATTTATTCTATGGTTGTAACTCCCCTACACTTTGGAGTTGTATGCAGCTGGCTGAAAACCAAGGTAGACCTTCTTGCAGCCCCTGAACATCCAAGTCAACAGGATGGCCCAGGCTGGAGAGAAGCAGGCACAGGCGAGAAGCAGATAGTGTCCAGCTTATGCCTGCATGAAATTAGAGCCCATACTTGGCTGCTTGTTGCAGCCACAGGTTGGGCAAGATAAGTAAGGCCGAGAACACTGGAAGAAGTTCAGGAGAGGTAGCTGGCACAGATGGTGAGGTGTGGCAACTGACATATACTGTCAAACTTCATGGTTGATAGCTAGTGTGACCTTCACCCCAATTACACATGTCACCCATGCTCAAAAATGTTAACTAACTTGTGCAAAATCACACACCTTAGAAATGTGGAACTGGGGTACAGCTTAATGGTGCATTGCTTACACAGCATGTATAAGTCCCTAGGGCCAATAAATCCCAAGTGCCACAATAAAAAATGATACATTATTGGTGGATGATTGACAAGCATGGTGGTGCACCCCTGTAATCCCAGTACTTGGTAGGTAGAGGCAAAAGATTCAGGAGTTCAAGGTCATTCTTTGCTACATAGTAAGTTTGAGGCCAAGCTGGGCTATATGAGACCCTGTCTCAACACTGTGCCCAAATAAACATGATAAAAAGGAAGTAGAGGGCTGGAGAGATGGCTTAGTGGTTAAGCGCTTGCCTGTGAAGCCTAAGGACCCCGGTTCGAGGCTCGGTTCCCCAGGTCCCACGTTAGCCAGATGCATAAGGGGGCGCATGCGTCTGGAGTTCGTTTGCAGAGGCTGGAAGCCCTGGCGCGCCCATTCTCTCTCTTTCCCTCTGTCTGTCTTTCTCTCTGTGTCTGTCGCTCTCAAATTAAAAAATAAATAAATTTAAAAAAAAAAAGGAAGTAGAGAGGCTAATTTTGGATCAACATGGAAGTCTAACCTAATGTTTTCTATAGAGAGTTTAGAATCCTTTTCCAGGCTGGTGAAATGAATCACTGAACCAGGCCTATTTTGTCTATCATGTAGCATGTCAATAATTGAAGCAACAGGTCTTGCAAAAGAAGAAGAATTTATGTATAAGGTGGCCAAGTGCAAAGAGATAAGAGAGACAATCTCAAACTCACACCACAAAGACCAGTGATTAGAGGTGGCATTCTTGGTCTGCAATGCCTAATCAAACTTCATTTCTTCTTGTGGGACAGGTTCAGAGAATGGTGGCATTAGTGTGAGGTAAGTGTGGAGTTTTCAGCAAGCAGATCTCAAAAGGACATCCACTGGATGCTTGAGCAGGTGTGAGTAAAGAGTCAATGGTTTCAACCAAATGGCCTTCAAGTTCCTGGAAAACAACTTAGACATGTGTTACATCCAACATGTCACAGGTTCTATCTACAACAGGGGCAGTGGGAATCTCAGCTTCATGACAGTGCAAAAGCCCGTGATTTAAACAGTAACCAAAATTAGATAGCTAGAGCGAGTTGAAGACAAGTTAATCAGAATTTCCCTTGGCTTCAGCCTTTTGTGAGTATTTGAATCAACTTGTTACTCCTCAGCCTTTGGCTGAGATAAGGTTCTAGGTCTAAACAGCTGAGGAATGGAATTAGTAACAAAGTTCCCTCAAAGAGCAAAACCGCAGGGTGGCACACTTCATAAAGACTAAACCTGGTCTAATGGTAAGGTGAGCATTGTTTCAGTTCAGTAAAACAGCTCCAGTTTTCTTCATTTACTCTTACCACATGAATATTCTTATGATAATTACAATTTTAATAATAAAAATTGTGAGAACTTTTATAGGTTATAACTTTGAAGCAAAAGAGTTCATTTACACACAGCATTATCTAGCTGCATACCAGGCAAATACCCAAGAAAGACGCTGAAAAACATATAAGGTCTTTCCAAACTTTTGACATTGTCAGGCTCCAAATGTTCAAAAAATCAAGTCATTGGTGAAAGTTCAATTTTAAAATGATCTTTTGTCTATATAACTCTGTAATTCCAAACTCCCAATATCAGTTTCATGGTTTTAGAAGTTTGTCACAAGTTATGTGTTTACTTATACAAGCCACTTTGATTGTGAATCTAATAACCCCATGATTGGAGGAGGGAATATACACACCGATGACAAGTAACTCTGATACTTGAATAATAATCATCACATTTACAACAATATGCATGAATTCGGAGATCATTCTACTAAATGAAAGAAACCAAACACAGAAAATCAATTGTCATATTATCTCACTCACATGTACAATTTTTAAAAAGTTGATCTCATAAAGTTAAGAGTAGAATGGAGGTTATCAGAAGTTATCAAGAGTGGAGTAGAGGTAGATATGGAAAAGGTTGACCCATGGGTACAAAAGATGGGGGTAAGAAACTGGTGTAATTAGTAGGGTGAGTCTATGTGATGATTAATCTTCATTGTCAACGTGACTGGATTGAGATATGATTAACCAGGAATAGATGGTAAGACCCTATTTCTGAAGACTCCACATACTTGAGCTGCAAAGCCACTGCAAAATCTTTCTGGAACTGAGCTGATAACCTCCTCCATGTAGACCAGCTGACAGAAAGCTGGAAGAAGCCATTCTACATGTAGTTCAATGAGAGAAAGAGATACCGCCAGTGAACATACTCAACAGTGGATACTGCAAGCCTTATAATTGGCCAGCCAGGCCAAATGAGTGAACGGGTGCAATAGTGGCACGTCTGTCATGGTGAAAACCAACTGCTCTCCAATTGGACTGGAGGCCTGCTCCATGGGAGGAAATACATCCCTGATACTGAAAACTTAAAACACAGATAGTCATGAACCCTAGAGGGGTAACATCTGCTGATGTCTGGATAAATGTATATACTATGCTTATCAAACTGCCCAGTATGCACTTCTCTTAATATTCATACCCTTATATTAATGCTACTCTCACTTTGGGTAGAGAATCTTCTCTTTTCAGATTGCAGTGACCTTGGGACGATTCAAAAGGTATCATAGTTCTGGAAAGAAGTGACTGGAGTACTGAGTAACATCTCGATCACACCTTCCAAGGCTCAGGGTCTAATACAGAAGAGGTGGCAGAAAGAATGTAAGAGCCAAAGGAAGGGAAGAACTCCTTACAATGTGCTCCTCCAGGCACAAAATGGCCTGGATATCCATGACCTCATAGTGCCTGATCCTACCTACACAAGACCATCATAAGAGGAGGAAAAGATCATGACATCAAAGTAAAATAGAGACTGATTGAGATGGGGAGGGGATATGATGGAGAATGGAATTTCAAAGGGGAAAGTGGGGGAAGGGAGAGTATTACCATGGGATAATTTTTTGTACTCATAGAAAATGTTAATAAAAATTGAGAAAAATAAAAGATGAGTAAAACATATTTCTGAGTGTTTAGGACATTTCTAGAGAATATTAACTTTATCAGATATTAAGGGAGGGGAGAAGCCTGCTCTGCATATGAGCAGCACCATGCAACAAGCTGGAGGCTTGGGCATAATAAAAATGGGAAGGAGGAGAAGGCCAGTGAGTATATCCTCTCCTCCCCACTCTGTCTCTTTCCTCTCTCCCTCTTCTTCCACTTTTGTTCTTTCTCTCTACCTCTCTCATCACTGTGGCCACCATTTTGTGAGTGGTTTTATTTCATCATAGCCTCCCCACCATTATGGACTTGTTCAATTGTACTTATACTACTGTCATAATGAGTAAAGAGAAGAAGATTTATAAAAATTCATAAGCATGAACCCACTTTCCCACAAACTTCTTTGGGAGCACTGTATGTGACAATTAGAATGTGGCTATTTGGAGAACCTTCCTCTCACACAGAAACACCAGTGTATTCTCTTCATAGCCTTCTAAGACTGTAGTTTAGAATCACAGGCCTGGGCTGGAGAGATATCTTAGTGGTTAAGGTGTTTGACTGTGAATCTTAAGGACCCAGGTTTGATTCCCCAGTACCCATGTAAGACAGATGCACAATGTAGCACATATGTCTGGAGTTTGTTTGCAGTGGCTGGAAGCCCTGGTGTTCTGTCTCTCACCCTCTCCCTCTCCCTTTTTCTCAAATTAATCAATTAACTTTTATAGATTTACAGGCCTGAACATAAACAGGTATCTGTGAGTACCAAAAGTGCTCTAGCCAGACAAGTGAAGAATGTTCATAGTAGATCAACTCTTCCAGCTCAGGATAGGTCAGGTGAATCTGAGCTCCTCGGCTTTGGGACATAGAATATAACCATCTGTTCAAGAACAGAAGTAGAGATTGTGCCAGATATGTCCTCAGGGCTTTAAGAGAGATACCAAAGTAATCAAACTAACACTTCAAAGGGAGAAAAAACATTAAGTCCTCACAGTATTCTTATTTTGTGAAAAGGGCTTTTATAGAGATATTTGCAGAAGTTTCACTTCCTTGCCTTAAATGAAGCTCCCTGGGGACTTAAAACTGCAGGAGGCTCAGTGGAAAACCTATAATTAACCAATTAATGTGATGGAGTGCAAAACAAAGCTAGTAAAATGTGCCAAATGAAAGATCACCTCAGCCCAGAATTAAGAGAACTGGCTGCTTACATCAATCAGGCTGACCAAGTGCATGCCAGGGCTCTGCTTTGGTCTGTGCTGTGCAGGCAGAGGCACAGGTCTGCTCCACCCAGGAGCAGGGGCTCCTTGACACATGTCTTCTAAAGAATGACCACATGCTGCCTTGGACACTCAGCTAAGGTAAGTCCTCTGCCTCCCAAGAAGAGTTTCACTCCCCTTTCTGCAGTGGCACACCACACTGCTTTTGATGATAAATTACAAATCTTCAGATCCCTTTTAAAGAACTTCAGTCACATTATACTTTGTGGCAAATTTAGGAGGTTCAAGAAATGCAAGCCAGGAATTATCAAGTCCAAAGATGTCTTCCTGCTTTTAAAATTTATGCCTCCTTTGTAGGGTACAGTTATCTTCATTTTTGCAAGGTGCATAGATTCTGAGAAAAACAAGATCCATTTTATTTATTTATTTAAGAGAGAAAGAAAGAGGCAGAGAATGAGAGAGAGAGAGAGAGAGAGAGAGAGAGAGAGAGAGAGAGAGAGAGAGAGGGAATTTGCACACCAAGGCCTCCAGCTAAGATCCATTCTATAGAATGTAGATTCTCATTAACATATCACAGCAGCTCAGCAGGTGCAATGGAGAACTGTCAATGTGACCTTGCCACCCTTTACCCAGATGTTGGTGGACACCCTCTTCCAGGTATGTCTGTGAGGTGTCTGTGGATGAGGTTAATAGGCTGAACAGAGCATGCACCCTCTCCAGTAAGAATGGGCCTGATGGGATCCATTGAAGGCCTGACTGGAGCACAAACCAGAATGAACAGTCAGAAGTCTCCCACCTGCCTAGAAGGATATCTATATTTCTTTCCTTTTAAATTTGAACAGAAACTTTTGTCTCTCTGGGTCTTAAACTGGCCCAGGTTTAGATGTCAATTTATAGAATATAAACTTATACACTGTTCTCGATCTTTCTTTTAAAAATGTTTCTTAAAGCTGTTTCTAATATTTTATTTATTAATGAGAGAGAGAGAAAAGGTGTGCCAGGGCCTCTAGCCACTGCATATGAATTCTAGATGAATGTGCCACCTTGTGCATCTGACTTATGTGGGTATTGGGGATTGAACCTGGGTCCTTAGGCTTCTCAGGCAAGTGAGTTAACTGCCAAGCCATCTCTTCAGTCCCTCTACCTGACCTTTTTGGTTGCAGAGCTTTGGATTTTCCAGCCTCTATAATTAAAGGAGTCAGTTCACCTAAATAAATTATGTATGTAATTTTTTTCTCTGAAGAACCTTCCAAAATATCAGGAAGTGATTTGTTATTGCACATGGCATCATAATGGTCTTTAACTGGAAAATAGGACATTAAAAAATAAATAATACCTTCTTGGGTGTTTGACTTTACATTGGACACTGGTGACACTGACTATGTTTTTAAAACAAAATTCACCTTAGTCTAAAGATAAAAAGATTTACATATATTCTATTCATATATTCACATAAGTCAAAACTAATGTTATCTTGATTTTTACATGGTTTTTATTTCTCATAATGTCAATAAATCCTGGACTTTAAATTATTTCATTGCAAATGAATGACAGAATATCAACATTTCATTTCCCAATAGTACCCAGCTCACCAGAAAAGTCCATCTTTACAATTCTATTCCTCTAGAATCACTCCTGGCACAACAATCTGTATTAATCAGGGTTCTCTAGAGGAACAAAATCAATAGAATGAATTGGATTTAAAAGATAATTTATTGGATTAATTCATGGCAGTCCAACAATAGCAGTCTGCAGGCTTGAGTCAAGAAAGCTGGTAGCTGCTCTGTCCACACGGCTGGATGCCACAGCACTAAGGACCTGAAGCTGCTGCTCCTGAGTTCATGCTGGAAGGCTGAGGAAACTTGATTCCAATGCCAGTGAAGGGTAGCCAAGCAGGACAAATGAACGTTCAAGTGAAGCACTCACCAGCAAGCAGCACAGGCAGCCAGGTAGGAGAAAGGGGCTCTTTCCTCTCAGGGCTTCCTTACATAAAGCCCACCACCAGGAGAGCCACCCACTCTGCAGGAGAGTTCAATCTGGATGAAGGACTTCCTTCTTCAGTCAATTATTTCTGGAAAGCAACCTCAGAGACCCACCCAAGGGGAATATCTATGGATTGCTAATCAGATCAAGTTGACACTAGAACTTAACCATCACATCAAGTAACCAGTAATTCATGAATTCATGTCATTTTTGTTTCTGCTTTAATTTTCTCTTTCAACACACACACACACACACACACTTCCATATTTCTTATTTAATGACTATTTTAGGATGATCGGGGAGAATTTGATTAAAGGAGAGCACTTTGGGAAGAGTGAAGACATCATGTGTTCCATTTTTAGGGCTGGGTGACCTCTTTTGGAAAAAATACACCTTCACCTTTTCCTATGTAACCCTTGCCCCTCACTGGAAGCATCTGAATTCTGGACAGGAGGTCCATCATGGGAGGGAGAGCTATCTTGCTATGAGGAGTTGTCAACCTGCTCACTGAACATAAGGAGAAGGAAAAGTGGTCACAACAAGGTGTCAGTGCATGGGGAACTGAAAAGATGTGGCTGGGGTGAATCTCATTTTCCCACATACCCACAGTTCTGTGGAATGTCTCTGACCTGAGATGATCAATATTAAGGTTCCAATTTTAAAACAATTTGAGAACCAATACAAACCTTGCCTCTAGTAAGAGACCTGCATATGTATCCCTGTTTTCCCTCTAGAGTGTCACCAGACTATAGTTCTGTTTTCTCTATATTTACAGTAATCTAAACAAGGCAATCATAAGTGAAATAGTTTAGAGTCACTGCTGGCCTAGAAGGAGGATCTCCAAGTCCCCAGCAAACCTTTGTAATACTCAGGGATGCTCTCTTTAGATAAGGTTTGAATTACATTTAGTGAGCTAGCTCAGAAGACACCCTCTTTTGGAGTGGATGTAATGTTGCTTTCAGGCTCTTGAGAAAAGAGAAGATATAAGCCTCTTCCAAAGATGCTTTGTGCTATATGTCCATATTGTTCTACCATCCTTCCCAGCCCTGAGAAACAGCTCAGAGGCTGGTGAGTTGTTGGCTTAACAGTCTAGCAAGAGAGTGTTACAGAGATTTACTTTTTTACAGAATGTGGGTTTCTTTTAGCCAACACCACTCACTGAATGCTTAAATCATTGCTCAATGCTGGTGTTAGGTTTATTTATACTCAAGATATACTTAGGGAAAAAAAAAAGAATGTTTGGATTCATTTAGATTTTTTGTTTGTTTGTTTTGGTTCCAGACTGACCTTACCACGTAGTCTCAGGATGGCCTCTAACTCATAGCAGTCCTCCTACATCTGCCTCCTGAGTGCTGGGATAAAAGGCCTGCACCACCACTCCGGATGAGTTTTCTTCCTCTCTCCCCTAACCGTTCCACCTCTGCCTCATACAGGTGACCCTCACTGTTCTATCAGATGAAAATGAAAATGAGATGAGATGAGCACTACCTCCCAGATCTTCTAAATTATGATTCTGTGTATCTTTGCCAAATTATCTTCTATTGGAAAAGCCTTCCTTGTCTGAGAGGGAAGCTCCTTGCTGAAATTTCAAATGTATGTATTGTTCTGTAAGTCCAAGGCAACTGGTGTGGGAGAGTGTTTCCAGTGCTTACTTGTTGGAGGAGCCCATATTCCCAGGGATAGGTTAGAACTCTGCATGCTGGATATTCAAATTGTAAACAGAACACTTTAAATGTTAAGGTCCTGTTATGGGAGTTTTTAATGCTCCTTTCAGATGGTAGGTCTCTCTGCAAAAGGCACTAATGCTATAGCCTTCAGACAGAGTGGTTCTAATCAGAACTTTTGTTTGGTGAGCCAATCTAGACCATTGTTTCCTAAGATGGGGTTTAGGGATATCAGTGACTTCCTAACATCTTAAGAAGGGTAACTGACTCCTAGATAACTCCAGTGCACTTAAACTTGCTATTCAGCACAGGCATGAGAGCATCTTCCATTATAATTTCATGCATAGCTATCCCTGTGACCAGTATGAAATGAAAATTGGTGACAGGGGCTTATTTTAAATGTCCTTGCCAGTCAATGCAGAGTATGGGCCATGGAAGACAGGAGGCTGCTATTTTCTTGTAAAGCACAGCTAATAAATATGTAAATCACACTATCTTTATTCATAACCTGGCAGGGATCAGACATGAGATAACAGCCAAAAAACACTATGCTATCTGTAATATTAAGTGAATTAATATCTCAAAGCCTCAGACACTGAGAAAATAGCATGAAAAACCATTATTTTCCCAGTCAACTTCTTGGTGAGCAATATTTAACAGGCCTGCCAATTCCTTCTGTGCACAAACTTGGAACCTGAAATGATAGATATATGTATTTCTTCTTTGCTTCAGTCACCTTGTACTTCGCATCACACATACAGAGTTTCATTCTTTAAAGATACAATTCAGACTTGCTCTACTCTAGCAGTTACCTTGTTGTCAGATGCAGCCCCATCCTTCCTATTGTGTGATTACAAAGCTTGAAAGTAGCAGCAACATTTCCTCATGCTTTTACTTTCTCCTTGGGCTCCAGGATGCCCAAGATGGAGGAAACCTCTGGGGTATAGCTTTCACTGCTGTCTCATCCATCCTTAACCCCCTAGCCTGCTGGTGTCTGTTCCCTACCCCCATCCCAACCCCAGGGACTCATTCAGATTGCCAGCAGGGCTGAGAAATGACCTCTCTATATCCTTTGGAGATGATTTTTTTTCTGGGTCATCCAATTATCCTCACCAACATGAGGAATTACAGAGGAAGCTCTGTACTCCTAGAATTGAAGGACCTTGGAGGTTATCTGTGGAGTTTACACCTTGGATCCCCGGAGGAAAGAGCCTAGAAAGATGGAGATAGGTCTTTGCCTGCCTCTGTCATCTCCACAGCTCTGTGACTTGACCTTAGTCATTTCCTGTTCTTTAAAGCCTGTTCCTCCGCAACACTGAGATGATGATGCACACTGAGGTGAGAGGGAGCTCCTGAGGTGAGGGGCCAATATGGGAAGTAGCAACGAGGAGACATTCAACAAAGGTGGATTGTTATCCATATGACTTTTCTGTCCAAATGGCTTTGCAGAAATTAACTTTTGCTCCAGATGGATGAGATGACTCCCACTCAAGCAGTAAGTATCCATTTAATAGTATTTTTTTTAATTTTTTTAAAAATTTAGGTGGCCCTTCTGCATATAGTGTCTAATTTTATCCTAGCAAGGGGAGACGGTGGGCTAATCACCCACATGTTATTTATGAACATGTGGAGTCTCCAAAAGGCTGTGCTTCTTTTTTATTTTTATTTTTTTGTAATCAGTGAATACAGTCAAGTTGGTACCATTGTTAGCCTTCTCTCTGTCTTCCTCCCTCCACCAGAACCCTCCTTGTTGGGGTATATGGGTCGTACATTGTGGGGTTAATCTTTAGTTTTAGGTAGTAGGAAATGTCTCTGCATGTTATGACCGAATGTTTGTCTCTGAAGCAGATTCTCCAAGTGAAAGTAAAGTTAGCACCAAGTAAATGTGATAACCATTATTTTTTAGGGAGAGTTTAATGAAGAGCGGGTTAATTTTTGGATATGATTCTGACTTGTTTCCCAGCTCTAGCTATGAGTTCCGTTCCACTGAGCAGATAAATTAGCCAAATTGAGAGCAGTTGTTTTTCCACCATGGATATGCACTACTATTGCGCTTATATGAGCATCACATCAGGTTGTTTGCTGCCCTGCTCAGAGGGGCACTTGATATAAGGAAGCTCTGGGTAAAAAGAGTTCCTTCCTTCCTTCCTTCCACTTGGCTGCTGGAGCTGCTCGCTACCTTCCAGCATGGATCAAAGACCAGTGCACAATAAAGACCAGCATCAACTGAAGACCCAAGTGGATAGAAACCCAGAGGCTCCTCAGGAAGCCTCCAGGCTTTCCACCACCATCTGCAGTGCCAGGTCAGGACTGCTGAGGTATCTGGCCACAAGGACTGAACTGCTACCAGGTTTGGTGATTCTGAGGCCTTCAACTGCTATTGGACTACTGTAAGCTGATCCAATAAATCCCCTTTTTAAAATAATTCATTCTAGCAGTTCTGTTACTCTAGAGAACCCTGACCAATACAGATTTGGTACCAGAAGTGGTTCTAGAGAAGCAGAATTGTAAGGATGGATTTCTCTAGTGGGCTTAGTGCTATCTGGGGTTGGCTCTCCAATTTCAGTGCTACTAAAGGCCCTACTGGTGATAAGGAGAGCACTTTTCCTGGAAATAAGGAGGGCTGGGGGAGTGTCCTCCAGCAGGTGTATATGCTCTGAATCAGCATCCTATATATGGTACTGTTTTCCTATAGCCCAGATTCACGGGTCCAGGAATCAAGGTGTGGAAATGGACATGGCCCCACTTACCATCACCCCAAGTGACCCATTAGCTAGATTTTTGCTTCCTGTTCCTGCAACCTTACACTCTGCTGGACTACAAGTCTTGGTCCCAGAGGGGGGAGTGCTTTTGCCAGGAGACACAAAGAGCATTCCATTAAACTGGAAGCTAAGACTTCCCACTGGTCACTTTGGGCTCCTAATGCCCTTGAGTGAACAAGCTGAGGAAGGAGTTACAGTGATTGCAGGGGTGATTGATCCAGATAACTAGGGGGAAATTGGACTGATCCTCCACAATGAGGTAAAAAAGAGTATGCCTGGAGTGCAGGAGATCCTTTAGGGCATCTGTTAGTGTTACCATGTCCTGTTGCCAAAGTCAATGGACAACCGCAACAACCCAATAGAGTGTTTGTATATATCTACACCAATATTACAATTATATCATTAGCTAGCTGTTGAATTTATATTAGACCCATTATATTAGAGACTAAGGTTTGTGTTGGGGGGAAGATTTTGTGGTACCAGTTGTACATGGTATAGTTATACCATGTTGGGTGGAATAACGAGCTTCTTACTGTTTTCATTTGGAAATTAAGTATGATGTAAGGAGATTTGATGCCAAGTTGAAAAGCAGTGGACTTGTGATAGTTAGATAGTTAAGGTGTTGTAAACTTGATCTGTTTAGTAATCCACAGGCTGCTTCTAGAAAGGATCAACTAAGGAGGAAGTCTTTCCCCAATATGAGCTGTTCCCCCATAGTGGGTGGCCCTGCTCAGAGGGGGACTTGATATCAGGAAGCTCTGGGTAAAAAGAGTTCCTTCCTTCCTTCCTTCCTTCCTTCCTTCCTTCCTTCCTTCCTTCCTTCCTTCCTTCCTTCCTTCCTTCCTTCCACTTGCTGGCTACCTTCCAGCGTGGATTGAAGACCAGTGCACACTAAAGACCAGCATCAACTGAAGACCCTCGTGGATCAAAACCCAGCGGCTCCTCAAGAAGCCTACAGACTTTCCACCACCATCTGCAGTGCCAGGTCAGGGCTGCTGAGGCATCTGGCCATGAGGACTGAGCAGCTACCAGGTTCAGTGATTCTCAGGCCTGCAACTGCTATTGGACTGCTGTAAGCTTATCCAATAAATCCCCTTTTTAAAATTAAAAAAAAATTATTAGTTTTCTATTCTGCAAGTGCAGGCAGTTTGGTACCATTATTAGGCTCATCCATGGCCTATCCCCTCCCCATTGGCCCCTCCTTATTGAGGTATATGGGTCATGCATTGTGGAGTTAGCCCACAGTTATTGGTACTATAAATATCTCTGTATATCATGACCAAACATGTGGCTCTGACATTCTTTCTGTCCCCCTCTTCCGCAAAATTTCCCTGAGCCATGTTGGGTTCAGTTTTGGTCTGCTTCAGTGATGAGGTATTGGGGACCTCTGGGGCTCTGGCTCTCTGATTTTGTAGGTGTTGATTTTTCTCTGTGTTGGTCTCCTTCCCCCTTGTGCTGGTATCTGGTTCATTAGGAAAACAGCACCCTTGCTTGTTTAGCCAAGGCCCTTTTGAGGTATGATGAGGTGGCTCTTTCCTTAGGATCTGCATCTATCTGAAAAAGAGAAGCAGATTCTCCAACAGAAAGTAAGTTAGCACCAGGACTAATGAGATAGCCCCTACTTTTTTTTATAGAGAGTTTAATAGGTGTAGGCCCTCTTGTAGCCCATGATTGATGGAAGCTTGATATTGGAGAGTGGGCTTATGTTTGGATATGGTTCTGACTTGTTTCCCAGCTCCAGCTATGGGTCCTGTGCCACTGAGGGAATCAGTTAGCCAAATCAAGAGCAGTTGGTTCCCCACCATGGCTGTGTGCCACTATTGCACTTGTGTGGGCATCACAACAGGTTATTAGCTGCTAAGTAGGTTGGACCATGAGTTGCTTGGACAGATATTGGTTATTTCCCCCAGTCTCCCAGGTAGCACCTTCTGGCACTAGACACGCTGACTGTCTAGGGACTGACTCTCTCCTGGCTACCAGCCATGCCATTCCATTTTATGTGTCAGCTGCATATGCTGTCTTCAGCAGTAGGGTCTTACCACTAACCTTTGGTGGGTCATCAAGTACTCTGACAGAAGTCTGTCATTCTTTTAGAAAACTTTGTAGGTTTCTCTGATCAAAAGTTAATTGTGGGTGGTAGTCCCATGCTGGTACTGGGAGTTACAGGTCAGTGCCCCCTAAGAAAATGAGGAAAAAAGTTAACTAATAAATAGGAGTTAGAGAGAGAGAGAGAGAGAGAGAGAGAGAGAGAGAGAGAGAGAGGGAGGGAGAAGGAAGATGTAGAGGATTTAGGTTAGACTTGATCCTACCCTCTCCATTGTCTTGTGGTTCAGGTGTTTCCTGTAAGGGCCTGGTGATGGTTCAGCCATTTGGTCTGCCTTTTAGGAAGTAGAATTTTATGATACCATTGCCATTTGGTTCTAGATTATAAATCCCCTTTTTAAAATAATTCATTCTAGCAGTTCTGTTCCTCTAGAGGACCCTGACTAATACAACCATGCTTTGCTTGGACAGATATTGGTCATTACCCCCTCAATTGCTCATGTAGCACTTTCCAGCACTAGATGCACTGTCTGGGGACTGACTCTCTTCCAGAGTTCAGCCATGTCACTCCATGATGCATAGCAACACTGTCCAGCTATGTCACTCGATGATAAGTATCAACACTGTATGGTGTCTTCAGCAGTAGGGTCTTGCCACTAACCTATGGTGAGTCCTCAAGTGCTCTGACATAAATCTGTCTTGTTTTGGGAGACCTTGTAGGTCTCTGTGATCAGAAGATCATTGTGGATGATGACCACCTGCTGGTACCAGGAGTTACAGGTCAGCACCCAAGAAGAGAAGGAAGAAAGGATAAGTGATATAAAAGAGATAGAGAGATGAGAGAGAAGAGGGAGGGAGGGAGAGAGAGAGAGAGGCAGAAACAGGAGGAGATAATGGTCAGTTTTCATCATCCCCTCTCCAGGGCCTTGTGAATCAGGTGTTCCCTCTAAGGGCCTGGGGTCTGTCTTTTAGGATGTAGAGTTTTATGGTGCCATTGCCTTTTGGTTCCAGTTTTGTGTCTCCCCACTCCCTCCCTTACGCTCTCCGCCCTCCCCACTATTGACACACACACACACACACACACACACACACACAGAGAGAGAGAGAGAGAGAGAGAGAGAGAGAGAGAGAGAGAGAGAGAGAGAGACTGAGAAAGAGAATGGATGCACCAGGGCCTCTAGCCACTGCAATGAATGATGAACTCCAGACACATGTGCCACCTTGTACGTGTGGTCTTTATGTGGGTACTGGCGAATCAAACCAAGGTTCTTAGCCTTTGCAGGCAAGTTTCCTAACTGCTGAGCCATCTCATCAGGCCCCTGAGCTCCTTTGGATAGTCCCTTATATCATTGGCTCATCCTTGTCCTGTAATCCTTTTATTTCTTTCATGGTACTTTTGGATTTTCTAACTTTTATACTTACTCTATTTATTGTCTATCCATCTTTGCTAGTGTCTGAGACCCACAAGGTCAGCCATTTACCCTATTTCTTAATTAATCTAGACAAGTGCTTACTCTTGTGTCTGGAATGTAGTAGATGGCCAATTCAAAATCCATGAATGAGCTGGCTAAGGAGGGTGTGCAGTTAATGGAGGACAAAATGTAATCAACCCCCAAATCATTACTTCTAAATCCCACTTGCCCAGCTTACAAACATGTGACATTTAGTTATCTTTAATTAGCATTTGACCAGTCAGAATAAAAGATAGACAAGGTGAGGGCCAGTGAGTTGAGGAGTGGGGGGGGGGGTGTGAAAGGGAAAGATCAGGAAGAACAAAAGAGGAAAGAAAGAGAGACTGGAAAGAAGCAAGAGCAAATGAGCATTACAGAAGTCATGGAAAGGATGGAAGCTCACAAATACTCCCACTTCTGATACTCGGCATGAGAGTCAAGGTACTCATGTCAAGACTTCAAGGAACTTCATGGCTCATGATGGGTGGTTTTAATTGTCAACTGGACAAGATTTAGATTCACCAGGGAAATATACTTCTAAGTATATCTGTGAGAATGACTCCAGGAAGGTTTGACTGAGGAGGGAAAACCCATCCTGAACATGGGTGGCACCATCCAAAGGGTTGGAATCCCATGTGGAATGAAAAGGAGAAAGAGAGCTGAGAGCTGGCATTCATCTGCTTCCTGACTGTGGATACAATGTGACCACCTGTCTCAAGCTCCTGCTGCCATGCCTGCCTGCCCTGATGGACTACATCACATCAGACTGTCAACCAAAATAAGCCCTTGCTTCCTAAGTTTCTCTGGTCAGTTATTTTTTGTCACACTAATGAGAAAAATAACAATTGCCATGTGCAATAAGGTGTGTGCCTCCAACAGCAACATGGATATAAGCCACAACTAGGCACCTCAGCTTATGGCATGTCCTTCAGAATGTCACTCAGCTTATGGCATCTCCTTCAGAATGTCACTCCTACTCAGCTAAGGACACTACTCCCCAGGGTAAGAGGGGACACATGGTTTTCAAAAGATTGTAAAGCCAGGATCACATTTGGGTTTGTGCAAGCAGTGTTCAGGACTGGCCCCAGAGACAGGGTTCAACATCTGCCAGGATAGACACAGAATAACCGCCTGGAATATTTCAGTCCCTCCACAAACTGAGAAAATAAAAAGGACACTGTGATTTATAGCCAATGAGGGGTGGAACTGCTTCACAGAACCATCACCAGAGCTCCCTAAAGGGAAGCAGAAACTATAGAACAGATTGTTCTCAGTGAACTTATCCAATCACAGAAAAAAAATCACCCCAGTCTCACTCATCTATAGCACTTAACCAGAATCTACCTAAGCTGCCTTACATACCTAGCAAGAATCTCATTGACTAGACAATAGGATGGGTGGGGAGGGGGGAGGGCAACGAAGGAGGTGGGAAACACAAATGTAGACCCAAATGACAATGGTACCATAAAATTCTGCACCCTAAAAGGCAGACGAAATGGCTGAACCTCCACCAGGCCCTTAGAGGGAACACCTGAGCCACAAGATACTGGAGAGGGTAGGATGAAGACTGACCTTAATCTTCTACAGATTCTCTCTCTCTCTCTCTCTCTTCTCTCTAACTCTTTTATATTCATTATTTTTTTCTTCTTTTTCTTAGTGGGCACTGACCTGTAACTCCCAGTACTAGCATGTGGCCATCATCCAAAATGAGCTTTTGATCAAAGAGACTTGCAAGGTTTCCTAAAAGAAAGACAGATTTCTGTCAGAGTACTTGATGACCCACCAAAGGTTAGTGGTAAGACCCTACTGCTGAAGACAACATATGCGGTTGACACATAAAATGGACTGGCATGGCTGGAAGCTGGAAGAGAGTCAGTCCCCAGACAGTCAGCATGTCTAGTGCCAGAAGGTGCTACATGGGCAACTGGGGGAAAATGACCAATATCTGTCTAAACAACTCATGGACTAACCTACTTAGCAGCTAATAACCTGTCGTGATGCTCACATAAGTGCAATAGTTGTACACTGCCATGGTGGGAAACCAACTGCTATTGATTCGGCTAACTGATCCCCTCAGTGGTACGGTTCCCATACTTGGATCTGGGAAACAAGTCAGAACCATATCCAAACATAAGCTCTCTCTCCATTATCAAGCTACCACCAACTGTGGGCTACAAGAGGGCCTACACCTATTAAATTCTCTATAAAAAAGTAAGGGTTATCTCATTTGTCTGGTACTAACTTAGTCCCCATTGGAGAATCTGCTTCTCTTTTTCAAATAGATGTAGATCCTAAGGAGAGAACCCCATCATACCTCAAAAGGGTCCCAGCTGAAACTAAGAACAATTGGCGAAACAAGCAAGGGTGTTGTTTTCTTGGTGCACTGGGTACCAGCACAAGGGGGAAGGAGATCAACACAGAGAAAAATCAACTCCTACCAAATCAGAGAGCCAGAGACCCAGAGGTCCCCAACACCTCATCACTGAGGTAGACCAAAAATGAACACAACATGGCCCAGGGAGATTTTGTGAAAGAGGGATCAGAAAGAATGTCAGAGCCACATATTGGGTCTATTCAGTGATGTTTATACTACCCATAACTGTTGGCTAACTCCAGAATGCATGACCCATATACCTCAACAAGGAAGGGCCAGGGGGAGGGGATAGGACATGGATGAGCCTAACAATGGTACCAAATTGGCTGTATTTGCTGAGTACAAAACTAATTAGTTAATAAATAAATAAATAAGTAGAATTTAAACCATTTGGTGTCTTCACATTTGCTGTTTTTGTGAAAAGGTATACTCATGTCCTATAACTTAAAGCCTAGAATTGGTTCCCAGAAACCTTTTGTTTTACTAGTCATGGAGACTTCTTGCATCCAAGCCACAATGGAATATGTCCTCTTTTCCTTGAATCAATAGATGAGAGAGCAATGGATCTTCCATCAGAACTTGGAATAAGAGAACTTTTTATATTGCTTAAGGAGACAGCAGTCCCAGTGCTTTGTACTGTGCCAACAAGTAACATGCCCTGTACCTCCATGGCCCATTTCCTCCTTACATAATCATCTCCCATCATTCACTAAGCTTATATCCATGAAATTACCAGAAACACTGAATTAGCAGACATGGAACTATGCTCCTCCAAGGGGTGCTGGGTTAGGGATTGAACCACTGGTCACATTTTTGTCCATAATTAACTATTTGAACTTTTATTTATATGCCTCTATTGTCTTCTATAGCACCTTATTGAAAAAAATCTAAATATCTGTCTATCTATCTATCTATCTATCTATCTATCTATCTATCTATCTAACTACCTATCTTATACATAGTTGATTTATTAACATAGAACTCATGACACCCAGCACTATACTCATACCTGAGTGAACGCATGTACTTTCTCCATAGGACACATCTCAGGTGTCCTGATCTTAGCAACACTATACTACACCCCAGTTCTGTGTATTGGGGGATAATATCAACAGAAATATGGCTCTCAGTAGACTGTGAGAAGGGCATATATGACACCATGAGGACTCATTCAACAGGGTAGAACTGCTTCCTTTCCCCCCTAGCTGGGCTGGTGAGCACTGGGTGTATGTACTTGTCCATGCACACTCAAGACAGCACCACGAGTACCAGTTTTACTATATTACAAGTAAGTTTTAATGAGTAGGTAAGTTCAGAAATTCATAAATAATAATAATGGACTGTATAATCAGGGAATTATTGGTTATCAATACTCTTGAGTCTCTGGGGTAAGAGCTCAATGAGTAATTGCACTTCAGCCAGCAATTCATCAGCCCTGCTCTAACATTAACCAACACTGGGATCTGTCATGCCACTGGGTGGAAAGGGGTTATCTGTATATCATCTGGGGCAAGAATTGGCAACTTTTTCTGCAAACACCCAGGTCATAGCACCATGCACATTTTTGTGACACAGGGTCACTCTTAGGCTTGAAGCTCAGTAAATAGGTTAGACAGTTTGGCCAGCAATTCCTAGAGATCCCCTGACTCTACCTTCCCAGCACCAATGACTTTTCCTCATGGGTTCTTGGGATTAAACTTGGGTCCTCATGCTTGTAATGTTAGGAATGTTATTGACTGTGCCATTTTCTTAGTGCCCAGATGTAAGATCTTTATCACAACTATTCAACTCCATCTTTGTAGCCCAAACAGAACCAAAGGCCATTTCTGGCATGTTTTCAAGGGTGAGTAAGCAAACAATTGTAGGAAGAGCATTCAGAAAAATGTGCCCATCATATTTCTCTTACACACAAGGGTGCTAAATTGATGAATGTTGGAGAGAAGAAAAAAAATACTAGCCTATTTACAATAATATTCAGTGATCACCTCTTATACATGAATGGGGGTAACTGAGTTCCAAAAGGCATGATTTCCCAAAGCAAATATAGGCCTAATTTGTCCCATGGACTGCCATTCTTGGACCCCCCCCTAACCTAGGTATCCATGACTATGCATGGATACATTTCTGATGAATCACTTCTTACCTAAGCAAACAAGATATCAAGAAGGACAGCCTTTAAAGAATCCTTGGTGGGAAAAGAAATAAAGTATACTGTCATAGTCAAATTAGCATACATTTATTCTACAGATGTGCCTGGAAACCTATATGTGGCCATGGGAGGCAAGGACCAGAAAAAGTACAAGTCATCACCACCGTCATCATCATCTCTATTACATCACCACTGTCACTATAATCATCATAGCGGCCACCATCATTAGCCACAACAATGAAGTCACTAACAAACACTGTGCTGACACTGGGCTATGCACTCTACATAGTGACCCTTACAGGAAATACTAAGTGCTAGTCATTTCCTCATGCCGTCAAGGAAGAAAAAATGTAACTGAGGAATTACAAGTGGTGCTGGTTACAATGAGGAAATGTTTCCATTCACCATTTATCTCATCTCATGTAAACAAGTGATGCTTATTTTAAAAACTGCATGCCAAGGACTAGAGAGATGGCTTAGCAGTTAAGGCACTTGCCTGAGAAGCCTAGTACCCATGTTTGACTCTCTAGATCCCATTTAAGCCAGATGTACAAAGGTGAGGCAAGCACAAGACCTCACATGCCCACTAGGTGGCGCAAGCATCTGGAGCTCAATTGTAGTGCTTGAGGTGTTGGTGTGCCAGTTCCCTCTCTTTAATCCCATTACTCTGGAGGCAAAGGTGAATTCAAGGCCACCCTGAGACTACATAGTGAATTTCAGGTCTTCCTGGGCTAGAGTGAGGCTTTACCTAGGAAAAATAAAAAAATTAAAAATTAAAAAAATAAGTTTAAAAATGCATGTGGAAGGTTGATCTTGATTTCATTGCTTATTTTACATGTAGCAAGTCCACATGCAGAGCCATTTATATTTTCCAATACCCATCACATGGTTAAAGCTTATTGATTTTTGTATATACTATTCTTTTTATTTTTTTTTGTTCATTTTTTATTTATTTATTTGAGAGTGACAGACAGAGAGAAAGACAGATAGAGGGAGAGAGAGAGAATGGGCGCTCCAGGGCTTCCAGCCTCTGCAAACGAACTCCAGACGCGTGCGCCCCTTGTGCATCTGGCTAACGTGGGACCTGGGGAACCGAGCCTCGAACCGGGGTCCTTAGGCTTCACAGGCAAGCGCTTAACCGCTAAGCCATCTCTCCAGCCCACTATTCTTTTATCTAAATGCCCTTCCTCAAATTGTTTGCCTAGTTGCTATCAGAAGCATGCCAGAAACATCGCATATCTTCTCTGTGAATTCATTCCCTCCTGCTTTTTCCACCTTCTTCACACATATAAATAAGCACTCCTTCCTCAGAATCAATTATGAACCTCCTACATATTTTCATCATTACACATAGTGCCATGAATCTCAAATATTTGTCTCTGCATCTGTTGGTCCCATCATATGTCACACAGTCTGTGTCACACAACAAGTGCTAAATAGATGCATGCTGGACAGATGAAAAAAAGTGTTCGCGTGTTTACAACAACATTCAGTGATCACATCTGGAACAAGATATCAAATGAAAAGAAAAAAAAAATGACATCTTTAGTTGAACTCCTGTTCCTTTAGAGTCTAGAAGTTTATTTGGAAGGAATGATTGCTTTTTCCTGTCAGGGAGGCTGGATCACACCCAGGAATGTCAATCTGAAAGCCATGTAGGGTGTCATCCATGAAATTATCTAAACTTTTCTATAATAAAACTGCCATGTTCATTTTAGTTGGTGCATTCACATTTATCCCTTTGTTGTTCCCTCCATAGGGAGGTGGTCAGAGGTGGTGACAAACTTAGGAAGGCTAGAGACCTGTCCCAACACTGTTCTATGTGATTCTGTGATTTTGGATTGGATCTAAAACCCTCTGACCTTCTGCATTCCTCTCTAACAAGGGACTAAAAACTCCCTTTTTACAGGGTTGCTTCAAGTTTCAGGAGATAGTACATTGTAAATGAACTTGAACTTCAGACGGCATGCTGAGAATAGTCAGGGTTCCTATGATCAGGTTTGTTAGTGTCCCAATATATGGCTCATTTTAACATCTGAAGATGCTCTATTTTCACAGGATACCATGACCTGGCAGAGAGACAACAGTATGCATGTGTATCCATTCTCATGGCAGACATCACTAATCAACTATAGCAATACTTGGTCTTCTCTTCCTTCTAATTGCAATTCCCAGTCTATAGCAATGTTTCTGAAATTACCTGTCTGGAATAACCTGTAGGTCCTTGGGTCAAAGGCACCCAGGCAACCGTGGTAGTAAGCATGTGAATGAAAAGACTTTTGGGAGACAGTCTGTGTGAACAGCTCTTTTTAATCAACAGGTTAAAGAATTTATAAGCAGTTGAAGTTCCTAAGGGGATTGGATGTACAAGGTTGCTTGCTGATGCCTAATTAACATATGGGGACATACATTCTAGCACTTAGGCAATGTTATGTGGTACAGGGGGATGGGCTGTGCAAAGGTTGCTGGCTGATACTATATAAGGAGTTTCCTAGGCAACTGGCCAAAGGTCACAGGGTTATGGGCAAAGTCTAAGTCTTATCTGAATGCCCAGTTATCCAGGGCTTGGAGATGGAGTGGCCTTACTTCCTGCCAATCTCGGGTCTGAGATTTTGTCTGGGGGAGCCCAGTCTCACTGTGATCCTCAAGAATGGGGGAGGATTCTGGCTCACTGCAACCCCAGAGTAAAGGGGAAGGAGTTCCCCTGCCATCCTGGTCCCCAAGATATGACCAATGGTTCAGGCTACTGAAACCTCTCCATAGCCTGGAGCTTCGTGTCAGACAGCTTAGGTTTGCTTTTGGACTGGAGAGATGGCTTAGCAGTCACGGCCCTGCCTATGTCCAACAATAACCATTTCTCTCTCTCTCTCTCTTTTTTTAAATTAGCCAAATGTTGAATATAAAAAAATGGTTTTATTGTACATTACTAGTACATAGCCCATGCTACATGAGAACCCCAGTGTGAGTTTAATCACACCTGAACTTGTCCATAGCCTGTTGGGTCAGGACAGTTGTGGTATCATTACATTGCATTATGAGTTTCCAAATACTTATTCTCTTTTCTGCTCACAGACTAGGCTTTGCAAAGCATTTCTTTAGAAAGCAGGTTTCAATTAATAGGGGTTGGCTTATGGGATTAACCTCCTGTGTGACTCTTGACCCTGGTTCCTCCTCTACAAAATTAGATGCACACTACAGCCTTATAGACTCCTTATGGGAATCAAAGGAGATAATATGTGAGAGAGTTCTTTGTAAACCCTACCACATTATCCAAGTGTTAAGTTACTACTTTGATCCTAATATCCATTTCATAGTCCTTGAAAATTATACAACAGTGCAAGTAAATTCTTTGCTCAACAAGTGCAGGTGATTTTCTCATTATTAAAGTCTTCTTTTTGTGTTTGTTTTCCCATACCAACTATATGCATAAGTTCTTTGTCCATTCTCATTGTCTAGCCCTTTATCCCTCTGGTCAAAGGATGATAAAATGTCACTTTCTCTATAGGCTTTTAGTAGAACCCCAGAGTTTTAGAATAAAATAGGTGCAAGGTACCTCATACTTTTAGCAGGACACGCCAAGAGATGGGAAAAAAGATCTATCAGAGTGACCCCTTCACCTGCTCCCCAGGCTTGAGGCAGGAGGGGCTGTCAGATGAAAGCTTTCTTTGGACAGAGAAGGGGCTGAGTTTCATCCTCTGTTCCCTAGGAAGTGGGTAGAGAGGGCATCTGCTTCACTCGAAGTCAAGAGAGAGGGCTTTGATATTCAGGGCACATAAAACATGTCTTTCACCCTTACCCAAAACAAATTCTGAAAGGAGTGGCTCTGGATAAAGCTGTTCCTATGTGATTGAAAAGAGAAAAGGTGAGTTCTCCAGGTGCCACAGGTAGGTTCAGTGAAAAGGTGCAAGTATCTCTTGGAGGGACAATGTGATCACTAGACAGGGTTGGGTCATCAGGAGTCTAGAGCCTAAGGAGAGTGAGCTAGCTAGTGTAGAGAAACCTGCTCCCAGAGTTCTGTGTGTGTGTGTACACATTTATGTGACTGTGTGCAGGTGTGTGCCATTCTCGTAAGAACCCTCTGAAGGCACCGTGAGAGAAAAACACAAAACAAAACAGCAGAAGTATATCTTACACCTTCTTTTTAATATTTTTTATTGACAACTTCCATAATTATAGATGATAAACCATGGTAATTCCCTCCCTCCACTTTTCCTACTGTCCATCACATTGCCTCCCCCCCCAAATCAGTCTCTTTTTTATTTTTGATGTCATCATTTTTCCTCCCTTCCACCTTCTGTTCAGCAAAACAAAAAACAAAAAAAAAACAGTGGCAGATGTCAGTAGTATCTGCCCAACTTTCCTCAGCCTCTGGACCTCTTGCCTGTTCAAAAACAGGATCCTGGGATGGAAGAGAGCCAGACCCTAGACAGTTAGCCTGTCTAGTGCTAGAAAACACTACATGAGCTACTGGGAGAAAGTAGCCAACAATGTTGTGAGCAAGCAGCTGTCTAAGCTACTCAGAAATAACCAGCCTGACAAGAAGTACACACAAGTACAATGGTGCCACACAGCTTTGGTGGGAAACTAGTAGATTTCTGATTGGCAAAGAGATCCACTCAATAGAAAGGAACCTATATCTGGAACTGAAAACCAAGTCTGAATAGTATGGAGACAAAGAGTATGCTCTCCATTGTCAAGTTCCCAGTTGTCTTTGGCTAAAAGAGGGCATACATCCATCAAACTGTCCCTAAATTAATAATGCTTATCCATTTTAACCTATGCTGACTTCACTCTCCACTGGAGAATCTGCTTTTCTTTTTCAGAAAGTAGTGAGACCCAAGGAGATAAACCACCTCTCACACCTCAGTCAAGACCCAGGCAAAATCAGAGGAAGTGTGGAGTTAAGCAAGAGTGCTGCTTCTATGGTGAACCTGACAGTCAGCCCCAGGATGAACGAGACAGACACTGAGGATACTCAACACTTACCTAAGCAGAAATCCAGAGGATCCTAAGAGCTCATCATTGAAGTAGACTCAAAACACACTCACCAAGGCTCAAGGAATTTTGCAGAAGAAGGGGGGCAGAAAGATTGTTCGAGCCACAGTTTGGGATGGTCAGAGGCATTGCCTTTCCCCATTAACTGACTGCTCCTCCCACAACACATGACCCACAACCCCATGAGGAACACCAGCAACTCCACTGAGGAGGGTCCCTTTGGAATGGGGACAGGGAGGAAGGAAAAGTTGGTATTAACACATGATGTATCCATACAAGGCATGTTCTTAATAATAGAAAAGAAAAAATAACTCTAAAAAAATTTGTGGCACCCCAAGTCCCTGATAAAATCCCATGTCAGTTATGCTGTGGTCTTCAGAATAAGAAAGCCCAGCTCCTGTGTAGTTCAGGTCACTTGAATGGTGCCCACCTGCTGCTGTTCTTTTATTGTCCTGCTCCTATTAGACCTAACTGTACCCCAGAAGATAAAGCTGGAAGCTACACATACTTTATAATGGGAAATATCATAAGGTTCTCATGTCAGCAGAACATTTTAACTCACTATTGTAAGCAGATGTAATCCATTGTATTTTTATTCGATAGAACATTTTACAGATCTATTAAAAAAAAAAAAGATGAAGACCTGGGTTTAGAATTTGTCTTATTTTGTTTCTTTTCTCCAACTGTCCTCCTGCCTACTTCCCTAGTGGGCAACCGTCATGCTTGTAGTGATGCTGATATTACTGTTGAAAATGTAATTAGCTGGGCTCAGAGGTACAACTCACAGGTGTAACATTAGGATGCTATCTGGGAGACAGGCACTACAAACCATGGCTTATTAACTCCAGAAAGGAATATTGATTACACGAGTTGCGTTTTTAATATCTGTCTGTCATACGACCATTCGGTGCTATGTGATAAAAAGACAAGTCCAGGGCTGGCAGGAAGACTCAGTGGGTAAGGCACTTGCTACACAAGCATGGGACCAGAATTCAGATCCTCTTCTCCCACATAAATGCTGGGCAGCACTCTGGATGTGGAGACAGGGTCGCAAGGGTAAGCTATACTGGCCAAATCAATGAGTTTTGCATTCAAGTGAAACCCTTCTTCAGTGAATCAGTGAAGAACAATTGAGGAAGAACCACAACATTAACCTCTGGCCTCCATACACATGGGCCCATACATATACGAACACCTCCCTGACCCACACATGCTAACATACATTCACACATTCATAACACACATACATGCATGCAAAAAATGAAAAAAAATGACAAGTGTTTCTGCTACAGACTGAAATACAAACATTTTCTCAAGAAGCAGCACTTGTGTGAGGATATTTGCTACATAGTTGACGTGTCTACATTTTTTTAAATGAGATGACATTTTTACTTAGAACAACCATGGAGGGACATATTCCTAAAATATATATGAAGTGAGACTATCACTTAAAATGAAACTGACAAATTATGTTGCCAATGATAAAATTCAAGACTTCAAGTGAAAAAGAAATTGTATTTGTCACTATGAGGTTGGCAGCTTCCCAATAACTAACTACTTACTTGATGAGATTTTGATGTTATTAATCCAAAATTACATATTAAAATGTAATTTTGATATTATAAAATAAACATAGCACTTTGAAGATTATCATTACTCAATGAATTTATATTATCTAAATGATCCATGCATAATATTACAAAAGCATGCAGGAGTTAAGTGTATATTCAAAGAACAAAATGAAGAATTTTCATGTAGCCATTTATGAAAAAGTACATTGTTATTGCTTCAAAAGTTCTATTTCTACTACTGTTTAAGAAATTATCACTTGTACTTTTTGAGTCATTATTAAGAACATTCATAATTCTTATAAAAGGCTAATGAGTTATCTTTCATTTTCATCTACATAACTGTACAGTACAAGTGATCTTAAGAGACCTCAAACCAACATGTAGCCAAATGAAAGAAGAAATGAGTATGAAGATCTACTTGTTATTAAGGTTTAATTTAAAGAAGGTTCTGAAGAATGAATAACAATGCCCTGCTTCTAAGTAAATATTGTTCTAATTTTAGAAGTCTAATAATTTTTCATGAAAAGGTGCATTTCTCTTAGGGTTTATTAGTACTTTAATAAATTAATAGTTGCATAGCTTAAGCTTTTCCATTTTGACTCTTTAATGGTAAATATTGATGGATGAAAAATAGCTCTTTTGGATCATAAATAAATTTTAATGATGTATTTTCCTGATACTCATCTATAGCACCTAACCTGAATCTACCCAAGATACCTTACATATCCAGCAGGCATCTGGTGGACTAGACACTAGGATGGATGGGGAGGGAGGGGAGGGCATTGAAAGGGTGGGAAACACTAATCTAGACCCAAACAGCAATGGTACCATAAAATGCTACTTCCTAAAAGGCAGCCATCTCTCCAGCCCTGCATTTTAATAATGCCTTTATTCTTTTATTTGAATAGAAATACAGATAACCTTCACCAGGCCCTTACAGGGAACACCGGAACCACTAGACACTGGAGAGGGTAGGATCAAGGCTAACCTTAATCTTCTACATCTTCCCTCCCTCCCTCTCTCCCTCCTTCTCCCTCCCCCCCCCTTCTCTATAACTCTTGTATATTAGTTATCTTTTTCCTCATTTTCTTAGTGGGCACTGACCTGTAACTCCCACTACCAGCATGGGGCTATCATCCACAATGAGCTTTTGATCAGAGAGACCTACAAGGTTTCCTAAAACACAGACAGATTTCTGCCAGAGTTCTTGATGACCCACCAAAGGTTAGTGGTAAGACCCTACTGCTGAATACACCTTATGTGGTTGACATGTAAAATGGAATGGCATGGCTGGAAGCTAAAAGAGAGTAAGTCCCCAGACAGTCAGCACATCTAATGCCAGAAGGTGCTACATGGGCGACTGGGGGAAACGACCAATATCTGTCCAAGCAACTCATGGTCTAACCTACTTAGCAACAAATAACCTGTTGTGATGCCCACACAAGTGAAATAGTGGAACACAGCCATGGTGGGGAACCATCTGCTCTTGATTTGGCTAACTGATCCCCTCAGTGGTATGGGACCCATAGTTGGAGCTGGGAAACAAGTCAGAACCATATCCAAACAATAGCCCACTGTCCAATATCAAGCAACTATCAATCATTGGCTACAAGAGGGCCTACACCTATTAAATTCTCTATAAAAAACAAGTAAGGGTTATCTAATTTGTCCTGGTGCTAACTTGCTCTCCATTGGAAAATCTGCTTCTCTTTTTCAGACAGATGTAGATCCTAAGGAGAGAGCCACACCATCATACCTCAAAAGGGCCCCTGCCAAAACTAAGAAAAATTGGTGAAACAAGCAAGGGTGCTGTTTTCTTGATTAACCAGATACCAGCACAAGGCAGAAGGAGATCAACAGAGAGAAAAATGAACACCTACCAAATCAGAGAGCCAGAAACCCAGAGGCCCTCAACACCTCATCACTGAAGCAGACCAAAAATTAACCCAACATGGCTCAGGGAAATTTTGTGGAAGAGGGGTCGGAAAGACTGTCAGAGCCACATGTTGGGTCATAATATACAGAGGCATTTATCTTACCCATAACGTAGGACTAACTCCACAATGCATGACCTCAACAAGGAGGGGCTACTGGGGAGTGGTTAGTTTATGGATGAGCCTAATAATAGTTCCAAACTGACTCTATTTGCTGAATACAAAACTAATTAATAAAATTTTTTTTAAAAATTTAGATTTGGAAAAGTTTACCATTGCTGATGCATCTTGCATCTTACAGGAATATCAGAGAATACTGTACATTTATTGCTTCCATATCTACAAATAATCGATTGAGTATTAACTGTGGACTTGGTACTATATGAATGCATGCAGGAAGAGATGTAATGAGAAATAAGACAGTCCTGCTTGTGAAGAGCATTAGTTTGGTAAGAAGGAAGAAGAAATATTAAATTATTTGAAAAATCAAAGCAATCTTTCATAAAATATCGCAAGATCCTGTGAGGTTAGGGATATGATGATGAATGTGACAAGCAAATTCTTACATGTAGTAGTCATTTATCTACTGAGACAGTGACATTGCTGCTAAGTGGCTGAGAGTTCTCAGATAACTAGGGAAGTGGTTCATCAGTTAACAGCTGATGATCAGTTAACGAGGGATCTTGTTCCAGAGGAAGTGATGTCAAGCTGGAGAATCCAGGAACTTAGCCTGGAGAAGAGAGGATGGAAAAGTGGGAACAGTGCATCAGTGGTCTGAATTGGGCCTAACCTGAAAGATGCTTCCTCCCTTGAGGCACTTTAATGAAAGTTACTGTCTTCATAGATGGGAAAATTAGTCTCTCTTCAGCCAACTGAATATCCCTGGATTGATCTTCAAAAGTCTCAACCAAGAGATCTCTCAATGGTTAACTGCCCTGAATGAACACTATGATTCCTTCACAGAGTTTCAGTGCTTTGCTGTCTTAGACAGATAGTGTGATTCCTTATTGATCCTAAATACTTGATTGGGCAAATAATTCCTTCAAATAAATGTTCTTAGAGTCCCTATACAAAGCCTTTTGAAATTCAATACTTTAAAACAAGTTCCACTTTTCTCTCTGGTCATCATCAAGGTGTCTCTTCTTTCCTTCTCTTGCTTTGCTACAGAGCAATTCTTAAACAGAGGATTTGCCATAGTCTGATCAAAAAGAAAACCTGCCATTTTGATGCCATAAGAAATTAGGTGGAGGTGGTTCTAGTCCTGGGCAGTCTCCCTCTTCCTTCCTGCAATGCAGTTCTTACAGAAGGTGAAGTTTTATCTTCAAATCCTAAAGCTGGGATATTTTTCTTTCTCATGTCATCAGACCACAGGGTAAGGTAGAGAAGAGATTGAAACAAAGAAGAATATTATTGGGTGTTCACTAGATTATTGGAAAAGTTTTATTTTTTCATTCTAATAAACAATGGGAAACCACTAAGGAATTTAAACTTAAGCAATGTCTGGTCAAATTTCAAATTAGTATTTTAAAAAATAATAAATAGGCCTAGAGGAAGAAAGGCAAGGCTGAATACAAAGAGACCCATGAGAGTTGCTGCAGGGGTCCAGGTGAGAAATAAAGTCTTTACTCAGGGAGGCTTGAGAACAGGACAGCGTGGGGCAGATTTGAGGAGTGTTTTGGAAGGAGAAGCAATAGAACTTGCTAATGCAGTGGATATATGTGGTATGTGGTATGTTGGGTAGTACAGTGTCAAGAAGCCGAGTTCCTAGCTTGTTTCATGTCACAGACTCAATGTCACAAGGAAGGGGGTTGGGGCAGAGCAGGGGTACTGAGTTCTGAGTGAGCATGTTGAGTTTGAGTTGTGATCATGCCAAGTGGACTACTGGATACATAGTTTTAGAGTTCAGAGGAAAGGCCTGGGACATGAAATATGAGTGTAGAGAATTTCGGTGTGTACACAGTAATTGAGACAATGGCAGTAGAAAAGCTTGAGGAGCTCTGGCACATTAATTGGGTAGGAAAGAGAGCTGGGGAAGAGTGCAGGAAAAACCCCCATCAGTGACCAGAGGTCATTGGCTGTAGAATGCAAATTGATACATTATTGTTATGATATGGGAGAGCTTGAAGAAAAAAAATCTGTTTAAACAAACAAACCAGGAAGAATGAACATTTATTTATTTTTTAAAAAAGAGACCAACGGTGTCTTTTCCACAGGAAAGTCTTCCTTCTCATTAACAGGCTCAGGATAGCTTACAGAGATGAGAAACTTCCGTGACACAGCAGTGGCCTACTGACTTAAGGGCAGACATTGTATCTGGACCTATATTACAGAAACAAATAGGAAAAGGAAGTTTGCTCCCTTTATAGTACATGTTGCAACTCAGCTTCAATATAGGTCTTCAGAATTGCTTGTTCAGCATAGAGTGAGGTAGGTTATGGACTAAAGCATATCACTTTGAGTGCTCAAAAATGGCATTGCATGAGAGCTTTGTTATATATGTCAAAAGCAGGATGTAGCAGGAGGCAGTAAAAAACAAGCAAAGTCCAGAAATAAGCAAGAAGGCAAACATCCTTAGTGTATTCAGGGAGTCCCTGAGAACCTGGTTATATGGCCAAAGAAAAATACAGATGATCCTATTGGGGGTGTCTATGTCTGTGGGGCGGGGGGCAGAAGGAGAGGGGGCACAAAGGAAGAGAAAGAGAGTTTTTTGTAGAGCTTGGGAGGAACCCAGGTCCTTATGTATGCCAAGCAAGCACTTTCCTATTGAATTCTACTACAAGCTCCATCTTGATGTTAAATAGCACACACACACACACACACACACACACACACACACACACACACAAATGTTAAGGGGATTCCAGGGACTCAGTCCACTCAATTGAAGTACCCGCTGAGGAAACACCAAACTCACAAGTGATCAAAGGAGCAGACATGGCCACCAAACACAGACAGGTCAGGGTTATCTTCTTCCTTCCAAGCAACCCATTCTTAAACACAGAAGACCAATGGAGAGAGGGGAGAGAAAAAAATGTGATAGGCTTTGACAAATCAAGACTTGGTGGGTTCAAGAGAGAGGGCAGCCAAGCCACTGAGGTAACCTTGGATACTCAGCCTGGGTGAGAGGCTAGAGCATTTTAGGTACCCTGGTAACAAGACTAGAAACATTTTGTTGCAAACAGCAACAGAATGATTTTCAGAAGAAAAAAAAAAAAAAACCTACATACTCCAAAGCAGGAAGTATTATGTGTTGAGTACTCCTGATCCAAAAATCTGTATCCAAAGTGCTCCAAAATGTGAAACTTTTTGAATGTTAACATGATGCTACAAGTGAAAAATCCCAAGACATGCAACTTTTTAATTACTGAAACATCATATAAAATTACTATGTGCATAAGGTCTAAGTGAAACATAGCAAATTTACTGTTTAAAATTCCTCATTATGTTCATGCAAATATCCAAATTAAGCAAAAATCTGAAGTCTGGTTTTTGAGTATTTTGAAATAAGATATTCAACCTCTACTAACATGGTAACAGTGAAGGGAAGGATGATGAGAAGTGACAGAGGCCTGGGTTGGAGTCTTATGTCAAATTCAGTTAAGTTCATCTCCAGAATCTACCACCAGCTCTAAATGGGCCCATGACAAGTCAAGAGTAAGAGGAAAGGATGGCTGAAGGCGAGGAGAGTGGGCAGAGAACTAAGAAAAGAACAATTTTTAGCTCACCACTGGACCGGGTCCAGTCTGGATAAGGGCCCTGGTGCAGGGGAGACAGGCTCTGGGAAGACAGCTGCTGAGGAGCCTTGAGAAGATTCTGGAAATCTCCCACACTTACCATGTAGGATCCTAACCCCTAGCAGCCATGTCAATCCTACAACAGCCCACTGGACCTCAATGGACAGAGGTGGCCAGCCACCAAGCCTGGCATGCCGTCCAGCTCCAGAGCACAGAAGGACATCTTGTGTGTCAAGCTGAGTTTGGCATTCATCAGTGTTGTTGGGAGGATGGTACTGGGGATGGGGCAAGGAGAGAGGAGCAATTCTTGGATTTTGGGTTGTTCCCTACTAAAATGCAACAATTTTGTTCTTCATTTCATTTGAGGCTATTTTGATGACTTTTAAAAATCTTTTCTCCCCTGTCCTGATTTTAGGATATGTAGTAAAAGTAGAAGAAATATTTAATTTTGGCAACTGCGATTCTTTCTTTTGTGCATGCATGGTCACACGTTTGTGCATGTGCATTTGCATATGTATGTTGAGGTCAGAAGTTGATTTTGGGTATCTTCCTCAATAGCTTCCATGACCTCAGCCCCAGCACCCCCTCCCTTTCCCTTCAGCTGAACCTGGAGAAAGGGGTCAAAAAAGCAAGCTGATTCTCCTAGATGTGCTTCTGTGGGCCACACTTTGGTTTTCCAGACTTGGCTGTGGTTATTGTACCCTGAGATTTAGGGGCTTGCTGAGAAGTGTCCAAAGCTTTAACCTTCTCTGCACTTTGTTCTGATTTTTGTCTGATTTCAATTATTTACAGGCATATATTTATGCAACATTGTCAAGAAATTGTAAGGCATATTAATTCATATGTACAAGTAGATAAAATTGAAAGCTCTTTAAACAAATGGTTTATAACTTATCTTTTTAAAATGCTGATGGAGTGGGCATGGTGGTGCATGCCTTTAATCCCAGTACTCAGGAAGCTGAGATGGGAAGATTGCTGTGAGTTATAAGCCAGTATGGGCTACAGAATGAGTTCCAGGCCAGCCTGGACTAGAGTGAGATTCTGATAAATAAATGATTAAATTAAAATCCTGATGATTCTTTTGCCTTTATATACCATTTTTATTTAGTCTTCATTAAACAATACAGAGATTTTACTAAAAGAAAGACTATAAGATTTCAATGAAAAATTTAGGAACAGCATCTATAATTCCAGTAACCAAGCCAATCTGAATATTAACCAGAATTAACAAAAATGCACAGAAGTGTTACCCACTATAGTATGGAACAAACAGAAAATATTGGATGAATAGTATTATAAACAACCACAAAAAAATAAATGGCAGCTAACAGAGGCATAGATGGAGACTTTATAATATGAGCAAACTGCCCATTTAAAATGTAAAAACCTTGCAAAAGTCTGAGCTCTCTCTCCTGTACTAAAGGATACTTTCCTTGTGTAACTGTGTGTACATGCATGTATATGTTCCTGCAGAGGATCACCTGGTTATGTGGAAGATTATGCTTCTGTTAATTAACACTTGGACTACACTGATACAGATGTCTAAGTCATCCTCAAAGCTTAAAAATAAATTAAGCAGTAACTCTAAAGGAGTATAGTAAGCCCCACTTTCCTGTTGATTTTTAAATATATGAAATGGGTATGGATGTTCTACAGGAATATCTGTTTATTTAGGCCTCCATTCTAGTAAGGGTGGCAATGGGAAAGCACATTATGAAATAATAAAACTATAAGGTATATCAAACGTTAAGACTAAGATTTTTATCTCTTGATTCTTGTTGTCTAAATGGATACTATATGTATATGGAAGCTGGTTACCAAGAAAACTGGAAGCTTTATTGAATGAAACCTTCCACCATTTGTAGAAAGTTCAATACTGTATACAACTAGTTCGGTTCAAATGGTCCCCTTGACACTGATTCTTTTGGGAGGATGTGAGAGAATTACCCACAGACAAGGCTTAAATATTTTTTGACAAATAGGGAGATATTAAGAGATTATTTGTGTCTCATCAGAGGAGACTTTAAGTAGTCTGGCTGATCCTACAACTGGTGATTTTGCTGGGTCCAAGTGAGAACACTGCTGGGTCAGAAGAGTCTGATATATGATGCAACATAGCTTTAAAAAAAAATCTACTATCGCAAATTCAAGCACATTCTATTAGTTCTAGTGTTTCAAAATAATTCCAAAACAACTAAAATTGTTTAGCCTAATGCATACTGCCTCCACACTAGAACTTTGACTTTTGATTGCCAAAAAAATTATGTCTTACAATTGTGAGGTAAGTTAACTTCACTATACAACCAAAAATCTTTACTCCATCTTAGAACATCAATATTTTAACAAGTCACCTTTCAGTTTTTCTCTAGTTTTTACACAGTAGGCTCAATACTTTTTAAATGAGGGTAAGTCAGATATTTTAATATTCCTTATAGTCTTATTTAGTGTATAATAATTTTCAGGGTTATTACTGTACATTAACAGTGACTTAAAGTGAACAGGCCCACCCCCTCTTCTTCTTCACCCTCCCCCGGTTAAAAAGAAAAAAGAAAACATGAAAAGACTATAAATAAGACCAAGGTCTGGGGAAAAGGAAACTCTAATCATTAAGTTGTGTGGATGCAGAGGTTAGCTTTTGGCACTCCATTCTCCATGCTACAGAATAAACTTTCTACGACTACAGCCGAGCACTTTCTCATCCCTCTTAAGAAGCACCATTGGGTTTCTGGATTTGCTCCTTTAAGATCAGGATACTCTGCCTTTGCTCAGGAGGCATCATGGCAATCTGATCCGCAGTCAGCTGAAGAACCTGCATGATCAAAGCTGCCCGATGATTTTTCAATTGTTTTCTCTGCTTAAGAAATGAATGTACACCAACACACACACGCACACACGCACGCACGCACGCACGCACGCACACACACACACACACACACACAGAATTTCAACATTCCTTATTCAAAAGGCTTAGGACCAGAAATATTAGAGATTCGGGATTTCTTTCAAAAATTTTAGTGTTTGACGTTTCTCATCATATACATAATGGAACAGATATCTCAAAGTTGAGACTTGTCAGGCCCCAGGCCACTGAGGGTTAAAAAGCTGCCAGGCATGGCTTAGGGGCTCCCAGGCTACAAGAGGCCACTCCCCCTCTAGCCCTGGCCACCTGGACGTTCTGAGACTTGGGTTTCGCTCATAGCCCTGTGACCTTTGGCCAGTTGCCTAGGAAACTTCTTATATGCTATCAGCCAATGGTCTTCACACAGCCCATTTCCACATACCTCTTCCAGCCACTACATAGATCAGCTGACTCTCTTCCTAAATTCTGGAATGAACGTCCCTAACCATTGGCAAGCAACCTTTTAAGCCACCAATCCCCTTAGGACCCTCTTCCCACTCTCTCTTAACTGCTTATAAACCCATTTCCCCGTTGAATAAATGATCTGTTCACTGAAGCTATCTCCCAGGTGTTTCTTCCCATTGTACTCACATCCACTCAAGACCCTGCTCCATGGTTACTTGGACACCTTTGGGAGCCAGTGTGCAATGGCACCCTGAAGATCCAGGGACCCACAGAGACCCACGTCTGAACATGAAATTCATTTTTGTTTCATATATACCTTACTGATATAGCCTCACAATGGTTTAGTAAAATCTTTTAAATAACTTTATGCATGAGAAAGTTTGTTAATACTAAAGAATGTTTTCTTTGATGGCTGCCACATGGGGTCAGGTGAGGAATTTTCCATTGTTGATATTGTGTTTGTGTGTGTGTGTGTGTGTGTGTGTGTGTGTGTGTGCATGGCTGGCTCAGAAAGCTTTAGAAGTTGGGACATTTTGGTTTTCAGATATTTCAATGAGGGTTGCTCAACTTGTCCATGTAAAATAGAGCTTGAGTTGAATCACTCAGTGAGCTCTGCTTGTCTGAGCTTCTTTCCCACTGCAGGGTGAGCTGTGACTTTGTGCCCCCTGCAGAGCCCACACTTCCTCCCTGTACCTGCCTAAGCATGTTCAGTGTTTCCTTTGGGAAAGCTGCTGTAAGCGTGCCCTGAGCCTGCTGTTTGTAGTTCAGCCAGCAGACTGTTTTTTAAAATTTTTATTTATGTATTATGGGAGATGGGGGGAGAGAATGGGTATGCCAGGGCTTCCAGTCACTCTAAACAGTCTCTAGATGCATACTCCAGAAGTGCATCTGGCTTATGTGGGTACTGGTTAGTTGAACCTGCGTCCTTAGACTACATAGCCAAACACATTAACCATTAAGGAATATTTTCAGCTCAAAGCTGTTTTCTTCTAACACACGTGCATGCATGTGTGTGCACAAACACACAACACACACACACACACACACACACACACACACACATTTTCTGTTGTGTTTTGAAGGTAATACAGGGAAAAGATATTTCTTTGGGTTTTACCTTGACCAAGTTGGTCAGAATGGAGAAAACTCATTTGTGATCCATATTTATGTTGAATTTGGAGCATATGTTTGCAGAGAAAAGTGGAGACAATTGAGCTAATAAAAAATAAAATATTCACTGATGTTCTATGTTTTCATTTTAAATGGATGGTTTAAATAATGGCCTTTACACTCTTGTACTGTCATTTGTTTTGTCAAGAGTGTTGGGCTGGTTGTGGAGTTGCCTACATAACCACCGGTCTACCCTCTGTGAATTAGTCATGCTGGCTCTGGGAAGTGCTTAAAGCCAGAAGTCAAGGAAGTTGATACTTGCTCATGAGACAGTGTGACTTATTGGTCTTGACTTTGTTCTTCTATAACACAAGAGATAAAATAACTATCAGACGGTATTGGTAATAAAACAATGACTACTTGTATAAATGACGGTGATAGTACTTCTGTGAACATTCAAAAACTGGTAGTTATTAAGTGGTGATTGTGTGGAAAAGATGTGGATTCTACTGCAACCGGGAGCAGGGAAAAGCCAAGTGCTGTGCAGAAGACAGCTGCTGGCTCTCCCTTCTCAGTAATGGCACTTCATCTCTGTTGTCTACTGCAGCCATTTGCTATTTCTATTGATTCTCCAGCCTGATGTGCCTCAGCAAAGATAGATTTGAGAAATGCATTAAAACTATCCACCAAAGAGGTCAGCTTTTCAGACAAATGCATAATGAAGATTCTGATTGTCCCAAATAGGGTATTCCAGGGTCTATTCATCAACACTGATGTCTATTGAATTTTTAGATTTGTATGTAAGTCAGAGTAGCAGTTAATAGTAGAAGACAGGAAGCTAGAAAGGAGCTATGGGAGGGAACGGGGGGGAAGCTGAAGAGGAGAGAACAGCAAATATGCAAGTAGAAGGATAGAATACTGGGGGTAGAAATATGTAAGGACGACTAAGAAAGGGGGTCAGAACAGAGGTGGTTGTGGCGTAGGGTTAACCAAAACGAAAGGTGATATGAATAAGTCATAGGGGAAACCACCTTTTCATTATCCAATTAAAAATACAATTGAAAAGAGAGAGAGAACTTGGGCAGAAGTACCCTGCGGGAGGGGATGGGAGCAGAACCCTGTGCTACAGCTTGCTACGGGACAATTTCAGGTGCAAGGGGTAGGGTACCTTCCAGGGAGTTGTTGATTGGGGGGCCCCATGAGGCTCCCAAAACAATACAGACATATTGCCAACACTCTTAGTTGACCACCAATTGACCAACAGTAAGACCCTATCTCTGAGGCTACCTCAGCAACTAGTGGGGAGACCTGAGAATCACTAAAGTGTGATAAGTGGACAGTTAAGTGCTCAACTCCAAGTAAGATGTGTTTATCACACACACCAAAGGTCGGAGAATATTATGAAAGAGATGGTAGAAAGAATGTGTGAGTCAGAGGATGGGGAGGAGTGCTTTAAGGACATGAAGTGACCATGACATTCACGACCTCACAGCAGCTGTTGTTACTTGTCCAATATTGGGTCCATCAACATGTTTTCATGGATGATTGAGGAATAAAAAAAGATAGAAAACAAGAACTAACTGTAAAAGAAGGGGTTATGTGGAAGGGGCAGGGGAATGGGAACAAAAGAAAATAATGAGAGGGGTTTATGTTCAAAATACCTTAGGTATAGGTGAGAAAATTTTAAATAAGAATTAAACTATATAAATTTATAATTTTCTGTGTGAAATTGGGGAGTTCAGCATAAAAAAAGTTCAGGCCTTTGGTTTTATGGATGCATAGATAATGCAAGTGGTAGCAAATGGTAGATGTCATCAAATCCACTAGTGTGCAAGTTCATTACTAGTAAAGTTTCTTTGGGATAATCTTTATGAACTTGAGAAATAAGCAGATCTGTGTGATTCTTCACACTCCCTTCCTTGTTTTCTCCACAATTAGGCATAGAGGAAAAGTTTCATTGGTCCTTAATTGAATGTTCTTAAGTGGAAAACATCCCCAGGCACATTGGTCTGTGGTCTGTGGTCTGTTTTTTTTTTTTTTTTTTTTTGACATTTGTCTGGAAATTTTTAGTTTTGAATTATTTATTTTGTAATGCTATTTAATTGATAGAAAAATTATACAAACAACACAGAGAATTCTCATGTAGCTTTCACCTAACTTTTCTCAATGTTAACATCATAATCATGATATATTTATTTAAAAATTAAATTCACATTGCTATGGTACTATTAATTAGCTAAAGACTTTATTTTACCAGTTTTCTCCTATTTTTTTCTCCAAGCTACTTCATTATATTTGATTTGTCTCTATTGTCCCCCCATTTGTGATAGCATCTCAATATTGTCCTTGGTTCTTATGTCCATGACACTTTTAAAGAGCAGTTGTCAGATTATTTTCTATAACTTTATCAGTTTGGGTTTGTTTGTGGTTTTCTCATGAGTAGATGGGGGCTAGGGACTTGAGGAGGAAGATATCACATATATGAAGTGACATTCTCGTTGTGCCACATTGGGAAACACACGGCATCAAGATGACATCACTGGTGGTGTTGACCTTAATAATTTGGTTAAAGTCATGTCTGCCAGACTTCTCACTGTAGAGTTGCAATGTTCTTTAGTCTATAAGATAGACTTAGTATACAGGTAATGAAGGCTAGCCTAGACTCCAGAGAATGGGAATTATGGTCCATCTCTTGGGAAAGAGAAAATATGCATATATTACTTGGAGTTCAGTTAGAAAAATGAATTCTTTCTCTTCCATGTATTTATTGATACAATTAATTATACCACTATGGATTAATAAATGTTTGCTTTATTCCTTGAGTTACACTCCATAGTTATTATTTATTTTCTTACCCTAATAGTTAAAACTCTCTTCTCACAGTTTTTGAGAGAGAGAGAGAGAGAAGAGAGAGAGAATGAGAGGAATAGATCTTCCAGGGCCTTCCACTACTACAAATGAAGTCCAGACACAGTGCAACATTTCGTGCTTGCATAACTGTGTGTCTGGCTACATGGGACCTTGAGATTCAAATATGAGTTCTTGGGCTTTTCAGGCAAGCGCCTTAATCACTAAGAAATCTTTCCAGCCCATCTTCTCCTATTCATTTAGATGGCTCATGTGTTATTTTCACACAATCTCTTATTTCTTCTCTCTGTCCAACCCCTCCTCTTTCCTTCCTCCCTTCTTTGATTTTTGAGACAAGATGTTTGTGGTTCATCTCTTTTTCTCCCTCAACCTCACCGTGTTGTAAGGGAAGAAATTTTGAAGGATGAGAAATATCCATATCACAGAATATGTGTGTATTGATATGAAGGATTTATTAACTTCACCTTGTTGTAAGGGCTCAGAGTGTATTCAGTCTACTTCCTCTTTAGGCTTTGTTCTACACACTTAGGGCATAGAAATAAACTAGAGGTTCCTCAGGGAATGGATCTAAGTAAGGGGAGTCAGTGTTTGCCTCCACTCTTGAGAACTTGAGCTCTCAGCAGAGGATCTAGTTAAGTGAGACCAGGAAGAGGAGGTTCAGGATTCTGAGCTATGTATTTTCTTAATCTTTTGCCATCAGGGTAATTTTTACATGAATCCAGAAAAAATAAAAGACTAGTATAGAAGGAAAGAGATTTGATATTTGAACCACAGATGACTTTATTGATCCTATTGTCAACAACTCATGAGCTCTTGAGTGTCTGGTCTCCCAGGGAATGGTATTATGTGGTTGGGTCTTCTCAATGTTTCTCTCTTACACCAGGAGTTTCTGAATGCCTGTATATCTGTCACTACACTCTTTGAACATCACTGGACCTGCTGATCTGTAAGATGTATGGAGATCCGCCTCCCGAGGTACCAAACAACAAGGTTGAGTGCACAGTGAGTCAGAAGGGCAAACAGAAAACCCAATGCAGACACTTCTCCTGACCACCCTGAATGGTGACATCCTCCTACCCCTGCCAGGGACTCTCCATCATGCACCTAATTTGCCTCTCCATCATGATACCCATAATTACCAGAACTTACCTTGCTAATTCAGTTGCTTGTTTATTGTCTGTCTCCCCTACTAAAACATAAACCCCACAAGGGAGGATAACCTTTCTAATCTCATTTATTTCTATGCCCCAAGTGTGTAGAACAATGCCTCACACTTAATAGGTCACCAGTGAATATTAGTTGAATCCATGATTCATAGTCAGATCTTTCCTTGCTCTATAGTCCATCTTTCACTGTGTCAACAGGCATTCAAAACACATGAGCCATTCTGATGATAATTTTTTTTCAAGTCATCAGAGCCTGCAGAGCCCAGTGGTTTAAAGACCATTCTTTTCTGTCAGTGTAGGGAATCTCTTTTAATGAGACAGCCAGCTGTGGTGGAGAATAGCCGTGTACTTTGGAGTCAGGCAGGCACATCTCAGTAACTATGACCCTGCATGAGGCCACAAGGCATTTTTCAACTGCTTGGCATATATTTGCATAGAATTCCAAGAAGGCACATGGATGCCATCTTTTTTCCCCAGTGAGAATGCTTCTTTGTAGCCAAGGAAAGGACCTGGTTCCTGTCCAACACAGCACTGGGAGACTCACTGGCCAAACATCAGGAACAGAGACTTATTGTTCCACTAGCCCTGTGCACAGTCGGTTATCTTAACTCCTCAGTTCCCATGTCCACTTGACCTCAATCTGTGTCACAGGGACAGCAGACAATCTCCATATTTTTGTCCATCTGAGATCGTCAATAAATGATACCCTCATCCCTCCTCTCCCAGATGTTGAGCAACTGAAGCAAAAGATCCAAGATTGATCTGTCCAAAGATCATTGGCCAGGAGATATTTTGAATGGGTGTGATTTAACTTTTTTTTTTTTTAATAATAATAAATGACCCAAACAAACTGGGTGTGGCAATTGCACTTCAGGGGAATCACTGAAAATCTGAGGTCAATCTTCATTGCACAATTTAGGTCCTATCTCCAAACCAAATAAACAAGTAAACAGACCAATAAGACTCTAACAAAAAGAGTTATAGGGTTTGTACAGACATAGCACTATAATACTGTCTTTTCCCTTCTTGCCAGCTGGCACTGGAGTCTGAGTTCTTTGTTTTGTCTGCACTGTGAGGGCCAAGTGGCAAATGCACAGCCATCATATGTGGGCACAATGGAAATGCCTGTATTTGCATTGTCTCTCAAATTCACATCATGGGGCCCACACTTTGCAGAGAGGTGAGGTCCATGTGTACCTTCTCTGGGACTGTTAGGACCTAGCATGACTGCAATTGTCCTGGTGACACAGTTCTCCTGAGATAACAAAGCTTGCCTCTGGAAGGGGGTGCTCCCAGAGCAGGGACTCCCATCCTCTTTCTACTGTGTCCCAGTTCCCCTAGGGCCATCTCATGGACCCAAGTAAAATGTGTTGCTAAACAGGGGAGTGAATTATCAGAAAAGAATCCAAGGTAAGAAAACATCTAACATCTCTGTTCATTTGGACTCTCTTTATCTTAAACAGGGAAGCCATATCTGAACACCATCACGGATGCTGCATCCTGGTAGCCATGTGTTTTCTAAGAGGCTGATGAACAAAATGTTAACATCAGGGCACCTCCATGATGCACTTGACAGCAGATTCATTCATAAGTCCAAGTTTTTGTACAATTTTCCAAAGTAAAACATTTCAATTGTAAGAATCACCCTCTTATTGTCATTCCAGTTACTATCTGTCACCTCTTCTCCCCAGTTGCTGAGGCACAGTTATAAAACTAATAACAAGTAAGATTCTTAAAGGCTGATTTGATAGAACAGAGAAACAGATTTCTTTTGAGAGAGGTATTGTTTATTGGGGTTGGATTAGTTTGGGCTTGTACACCATGTAAAAGCATGACAGGGCCACTGAAGCCAGAGTGGTTTTATGAAGAACCAAGGGAATGTCTTTCTTCTAGAGTTCAAAGAGTGAGAAAAGGGTTCTTCATCATGAGAAGGCAGGGTTATTTACTATCATGTGATAAGGGTCACATAGACACTAGATAAGAGGGTAAAGTTTTAATTCAACATTGCTTGCCTCTGCCTGGGTGGTAGGGGAGCTGGGTTCACGTGCTTGGCCTTGGGCACTGGGCATCAGAGCCTCTTAAAGTGATTGCATCTGTTTTCTCACACTGGCCCGGCTGCAGGCATTTGTAAGATGGCATTTTTGTTGACAATACATTTAGCTCAAATAGGAAAAATTTGTGTGGCTGCCACACTTACTTAGTAGATGATGTCCTGGAGAAGCATTGTCTCTTGGAATAGCCACCCAAGCATCACACAAAGGAGTAGGCCCAAGGTCATGAGAAACTCCCACAGGTACTCTGACTAGCAGGTGTGAAGTGTACAATCAGATTCTAGCCTGGGAAATTCCTCTAAATGCAGCAGCTCACATAAAAATAGATATCAACTTTCTGGAAGTTATGATGATTTACAAATCATATGACATTGTAAAAAATAACATTTATTTTTATTTTTACGTATTAATAAATGATTTTTTAAAAGGAAATTCACTGAACTCTTAGTGATGAAACAATAAATTTTCTTTTATTCTGTCAAATAAAATACTGATACCTTCCTAATTTCAATCTCTAGGATATGCGGCAAAATTCTAGGAGATATAGCTAAGATTTATGAATAAATGATAAAGGAGATATGTCAAACATGAACCCGTCAAATATTATTTCATTTACTGCATGTTTGTGGTATTTGTCAGCTTTATAGAATGTGGAATTTATTGTGATTTCATTCCACATTCTAAATAAACAACTAATTTGGAATCCACTTTTTGAAAGCATACTAATTTATATTAATGGTACAGATTAAGATTTGCTTTCTCTCATCTACATACATCATACAGCTACACATATATGATGTTTTATTCAAATCCCCCTCTAAAATCCTATCCTGCACTCCCCACTCTCTCCTTCACCTATTCTTTTCCCTCAGAATTAATTCCCTACAATTTAACATCACCATTAGTTTTTCTTCTTATACTCTGTATATAAGGAAATATGCAACACTTGTCTTCCTAGGCTTGACTCATTTTTCTCAGCATAATGACCTCCAGTTCCATGCATTCTGCTTACACATTACATGATGTTGTTCATCCTTGTGTGTATGTATGTAAACCATATTTTATTTGTCCATTTAGCTGAGGATGGGCCCCTAGGCTGACTGTATTATGTGGCTACTTTGAATAGTGCTGTGATAAACATGGCCATGCCGGTGTTTCTTTTGTATACTGATTTCATTTCCTTTGAGCTATAACTAGAAATGGTATAGCTAGGCCACATAGTATGAAACTCATTTTTGTTTTATTGGCTTTATATTCCTTTTGACTAATAACAGCTCCTAAATTTCAGGTATCAGGTGTGAAAAAAAAATCTCACAATTTCCTGTGCCTGGACACTCTCTTTCAATAGTGGAGCTGGACCTTTCTTCTATCCTCAGTACTGCTGTGCACAACACCCCTAAATCCTGAAGGTTTAACAAACCTATCACTCACTTGAGGGGAGTTCACCCTTTCCACCAGAGATCTTGTCTTCTCCAATCTCCAGCTCCAGCTCCAGCCTTGGGATCCTGACAGGTGGACAATAATACTTCTTAGGGTAAAGAGGAGCTCAGGGAGTAGTCTTGTGAGGGAAAGGTTGAGCGCTTCCTCTTGAGGCTCCTTTCCATTTATAATCTGTGGCTCTCATTGCCATTATACGTATACAGCCCACTGTCCAAGCATGCACATTCATTTTACTTAAAGATTATGGAGCATGAAACATGAGGGAAAATAATTTTTCTTTCTGGCAGGACTGTTGGCTCATTCCTTAGAGACAGGGTGATGGCCTCACATTCCCTAGCACTGTTAGGTTTCTTCCTGGCTTTGAGATGGAGGTTAGAATGGTTGGTGGAACTCCAGGATGATGACAGTGAAGGTATGACTCAGTAGAGTTGAATAACCCATTACTAGCAGTGAGCTGAATTAAACCATTTAAGTTGACTGAGTAACTGAGTAACCTCCTATATTCCAGTCTTATGAGAAAGCATACAGTCATTGCTCTTTTATCATTTGTGTAAAACAGTGACAAAATTATTAACAATAACAGGTAAAGAACTCAAAAATCAGGATGTGAGGGCAATCTGGCTGTGACATCTGTCACCCCATTGATCGCCAGGGTTAATTCGGCTGATCTGGTTGGCTAGGCGAGTGTCCCCTTCCTCCCTCACTGCTCCATGTGCCTCCCTCCCTAAGCTGCGCACTCGGTCGAAGAGGACGACCTTCCCTGAATAGAGGAGGACCTGTCTTCGGTCAAGGGTATACGAGTAGCTGCACTCTCCTGCTAGAACCTCCAAACAAGCTCACAAGAACTCAAAAATCAGTGCAAATAGTAGAAAATATTCATTCAGTATTAGCTAGCACATTGCATTGTTGCCTCATTTCAGTGATTCTCGTCTCTCCAATAAGACTATGAAATAGGTTCCATTTTTATTCCATATCACAATGAGTCTGTTGACATGTACAGACATTCCATAGAGCCTATGGCTAGTTAAGATGATTCTAGAGCATCCAACTGTGGATGCTGTTCATGCAACCATTGCCTCACATCTCCACCTTCTACTACGACATCATTCTTGTGTGCACATCTATCCCACTCTTTCCTGACCAAATGAACAAATGGCCACCACATTAATTTCAAGTCTTTTTATGTTTACCCCAGAGAAGAGGTATCAGACTTGCAGCTGGAATAAATATAAAATGGGGGTTTAGGGATGTTAAGGCAATCATGATTTGAAAAGTCAAAAATCACAAAGGAGAGAGGAGTGAAGTGAGCCTAGGTTTCATCAGGCATGCAAAGTAGGAGAGTAAGGAATATTTTCTAACCTGTTCCAAATCTGATTGATGAGGTGAAATAGCCTTAAAAACAAAACTAAATAAAGTTATTACTAAATATTATTTTCTATTTCTCTCATTAATTTAGGTCCTTAGAAAATTGTTAGCAAATGGAATGGTGGCTTACATGAAAGATAATACAGTATAGATGTTGAGGTATTATTCTAAGAATGCAATGCTAACTTGACAGTTGGAGATAAAATGGCACAATGATAAAAGGAGAGCAACAGATGTTATCATTTCGTTAAGTATGTTAACATATATCAAATCTCACATTTACTCATGACAGAAACTCTTAGTAAAACAGAAACACAAGGAAGTTTACTTATCCCAGGAAGCTTATCTATAGATGTCCTACAGTGAATCTCATGCTTAATGATGAAAGGTTGAAATTAACTTTTCTGATATCTGGAATAAGATATAGATCTCTGCTATTGTCACAGAAGTGTAGGATCTTACTATGTAGCCCAGACTGGCTTAAAACTCACATACCTTTCCAGTTTAAGCCTAACCAAGTGCTGGGGTTATACATCTATGCAACTCTGCTTGGCTCCCTGTTGACATTTTTATTCAACTTGTACAATGCAATAAGACAAGCAAATGAATGGCATAAGGATGGGAAAGGAAGAAAAGAAGTTGGCATTATTTGTCAATGGCATGATGTCTAGTGATCATATATGTAAATAACAAATAACCTGCTATGGTTAGTAAGTGTGTTACACAGTCACTGGGACATGTACCTGAGGAAACTAGAGAAGGGAAGATTTATGTTGGCTCATGGTGTTACAGGATTAAGTTAATGGTGGTCTGGTTGCGTTTCTTTGGGCCAGATGTAAGGCAGACACATCCTGGTAGTGAGGGGATGTGAGGATGTAGCAGAGGCTACTCACCACATGACAGCCAAGAAGGAGAAGTGCAGAGGAGGGTGGGTAAATGGCAGACTTATCTTTCAAAGGCATGCTGCCAGGGACTCATGCCCTCTAGTCAGGCCTCATTTTTGCAGGTTCTAGCACTGCCCAAGAATTCCAATTATGAATCTATAAGTGTATCCACCTATTAATTAGGTCAGAGCTTTCGTGAGTCAGTCAATTCTCAGTGAACCTTTAACATATGTGCCTTTGGGAGGAGCGCTTCATGTTCAAAACCATAGCAATAAGCTGATTTGGCAAGATTGCTGGGTACAATCTCAGGTTGCCAAAGTAAATTTTATTTTTATAAACTAGAAAAAACTGATAAAGATATGAATTTTATAAGTACATTATTTAAAATAAAATTAAAATAATACCTAGGAACAAATCTGTTGACAGAGCTTTTACCTTTATTCATAAAATATAATAAAATGATATAGATTTTCAAATCCCTAAATAGATGGAGGAACTATGTAATTCTATGAATTGGGAGCTTAAATACATCATCTCATATTTCTCCATAAATAAAAAAAAAATGTAAATTAAAACTCAACAAGTACTTCAAACTTACATTTTAATGCTACAAGTGCATATGGATCCAGGAATGCTGCTCACACCTGTAATCTTTCAGGAGTATCAGGGGTATATGGCTACATAGTGAGTTCTAGGCCACCCTGAATTACACAAGGACATACCTCAATAAAACCAAACCACAATAAAAGAAACAAGCCAGGCGTGGTGGTGCACGCCTTTAATCCCAGGACTTGGGAGGCAGAGGTAGGAGGATCACCAATAGTTTGAGGCCACCCTGAGACTACATAGTGAATTCAAGGTCAACCTGAGCCAGAGTGAGACCATACCTTGAAAACCAAAAAACTGAAAGAGACAAAGAAAGAAAAAAAGAAAGAAAGAAAAAAAGAAAGAAAGAAAGAACTAACAGAATACCCAAAACACGCATGAAGAACCAAAAATAATGCAGAAGAGCAAAAATCTAAGGGTTTTCCTGTCAAAATCAAGGCTTTCTACAAAGCTTCAGTAATGAAGACAAACACCAAAGAAACAAAATGGACAGACGAAGAACAGGCCACACATATGTGATCTCCTGCTTATGAAAAAATGGTACTACAGTCTAGGTTATCTGCTCAGTAAATTGTGCTCCAGTGATTGGCTATATATCTTGGGGAAATTCAACTCCAAATAGGCCACAAACTTCAATTCCCTAAGTCAAAGTGATATAACTTTTGACCTTGTGTTAGGCAAAGTTCTCTTAAATAGGATTTATGGGCATCACTAACACATCACTAAGAGCAAAAAGGGAAACACAAAATGAAAATATTTGCATCCAGAATACATTATTCTTCCAAAGCAGCAAGAAAAACCTCTCAACATAATGCCCAGCAACAACAACACACCTGGACAGGTCTTTCACATTATAGATGTGTGAAGACATAACAAAGTGGATATTTAAAAAGCATCAATAAACCAAAATAAAACAACATTGCATAACCACTAGAACAGTGAAAATGAAAAGACAGACAACACCTAGGATTAGAGAGGGTCTGGAAAAAGTGAGTTCCCATAAACTATCTCAGAGTGCAGATCAAAACAACTCTCTCAGTATCTGTTCAGTAATCTCCAATACAGGAGCATATGACCATTCTTTAAGACCCAGAAATTATATTACAGGTCTATGAACAATAGAGCCTTAATAAAAAGAGTGTTAGAGGCATTATTCCTAATATTATCAAATGAAAATAACCCATTATATAAAAATCAGTCAAAATTGTGATTTATTCCTATAGTTGAATATTACACAGGAGCAAAAACAATCAGTTTCTGCACTCTAAATCATAATTTAACAACATGGATAGATCTTACAAACATCATTTGGAGTAAAAGCAAGTGAGACACAATTCATTTGTCATTTAATATTCACAAACATAAAAAACTGACAGGTTGGGCTGAAGAGATGACTCAGCAGTTAAGGAGTTTGCTTGCTAAACCTAATGGCCTGGGATTGATTCCCTGATGACCATGTAAAGCCAGATGCACAAAATGGCATATACATCTGGAGCTCGTTTGGAGCAGCTAGAGGTCCTGGCAGGCCTATACTGCCCCCTTCCTCTCTCCTTGCAAATAAATAAATGAAAAAAAAATTTTTTTTTTTTTACACTGTGATTTCATCAATAGGAACAGTGGCTATCTCTGGTAATGGATGGGAGTAGAGGCATTCTGGAAGTTTAATGGGAAGATTACCTGTGCAGATGGAAGGCATAGAATGTGTGTTTGTAAAATTTCTTAGATCTGTTTGTTTAAGTTTTATGTGTACTGGGCAGGAGAGATTGCCTAGTGGTTAAGTCACTTGCCTACAAACCCTGGTGACTGGGGTTCCCTAGTACCCACATAAAGACAAATGCATCTGGAGTTAGTTTATAGGATTGGGGACCCTGGCATGCCCACTATCACTCTCTCTCTCTTTGTTGCTCTCCCAGTTTCTCTCTGGTCACAAATAAATGGATAACAATATACACAATGGAATTCTACTCAGAAGTAAGGAAAAACAATATAATAAATTTTGTAGGAAAATAGATGGACTTGGAACACATCATATTAAGTGAGCTCACACAAGCACAGAAATAAAAATACTGCATGTTCTCCCTCAATTGAGGCTACTAAACTGGAAGAGCTTGAGTTATAGGAATAACTGACAATCAACTTAAGGGACAGATAGGAGGTATGGAAGGGTTTTGGGGGATGGGAATGGGAGGAAGGGGCGAGATATACATAAAACCAATCCAAAATGAATTGGTAACATAGAAACCTTCCTCCTGGGTAGCAGACTAAAAGATATAACCCTCTATAAGAGCATGGAGGGATAATCTGGTAAGAAGGGCCCTGGAGAAGATGGGATGAAGCCTAACCTTTAAACACTTAACACTTGGCTCTGGCTTGTAACTCCCAGTAACAGGAATTGGTTACAACCCACATGGAGCTGTTGATTGGAGAGACTACCAAGGTCCCTAAAATGAGACAGGTTTTTGCCAAAGCACTTGATTACCCACCTGTGGAAAATGGTAAGACCCTGTTGCTGAAGACAACATATGCTACTGACACAGAACACCAAGAGATCTGGCTGAAACTGGAAGGAAGCCAGATCCCAAATTGTTAGCCCAAATAGTGCTAGAGAGCACTTACATGAGCTGGTGGGGGAAATGGCCACCAATGTGAGCAAGCAGGAGACCCTTCTATATGAAAACAACTAGCCTAGATGTATAGCCAATGACTCTCTGCTTGGCTAAGAGATCTGCTTGGCTAAGTGAAAGGAACCCACAGCTGTAACTGGGAACCAAGTCAGAATCTTATGGAGAACAAGATTATGGACTCCAGTGAGAAGCCCCACTAATCTTTGGCCCAAAGCAAGACTATGCCCATTGAAATTTGTCTAAATTAACAATGCTTATCTGCTATAACCTATCCTGATCTTATCCTCCATTGGAGAATCTGTGTTTTATTTTATTTTTTTTCTCCAGGAAGCAATGAGAACTGAGGATAACAAAAACCTATCAACAAGACAAGAAAAGCTGACTCCCTGTTGGGAGATGAATCACTCCCATAGCAGCTAGGGCCAGGTGAAACCACAGAGGGAATGATGAGATGAGCAAAAGTGATGCTTCCATGATGAGCCTGGCAACCTGTGCCAGGGTGATGGAGACAGACACTGAGGATGCTCAAAACTCACCAAAGTAGAAATCCAGGAGGGACTGAGAGCTTAACACCAATGAAGACTTAAATCACACCCACCGAGGATCAGGGAATTATGTGGAAGAGGGCACAGAAAGGATGTAAGAGCCACAGGGTGGGAGGAAATATCCAGAGGCATTGCCCCTTCCACAATGACTGGCTGCTGCTGTCATAACTCATAACCCACAACTCCATGGTTAATACCAGCAACCCCTCTGAAGAGACCCCTCCGTAGAATGGAGTCATGGTGAAAGAAAATGATGGTACTAACACATGTGTCCATACAAAATTTCTACTTCATAAAAAATTAAAATATGTATATATATGAGTATGTATATATTTTTTTTTTAAATTTTTTTTGTTCATTTTTTATTTATTTATTTGAGAGTGACAGACATAGAGAGAAAGACAGATAGAGGGAGAGAGAGAATGGGCGCACCAGGGCTTCCAGCCACTGCAAACGAACTCCAGGCGCGTGCGCCCCCTTGTGCATCTGGCTAACGTGGGACCTGGGGAACTGAGCCTTGAACCGGGGTCCTTAGGCTTCACAGGCAAGCGCTTAACCGCTAAGCCATCTCTCCAGCCCTATATGAGTATATTTTGAAGGTTTAATAAGATACATGGCTCAACTTTTTTTTTTTTTGGTTCTTAAAGGTAGGGTCTCACTCTAGTCCAGGCTGACTTAGAATTCACTATGTAGTCTCAGGCTCGCCTCAAACTCATGGCGATCCTTGAACCTCTGCCTCCTGAGTTCTGGGATTAAAAGCATGCACCACCATGCCTGGCTCAACTCTCCACTGAGAGACTGAGGACTTTCTATGTCCACGACACAGAAAGGTGAGAAAGGACACTGGTGAACCATATTTTTCCAATGTACTCCCACTACTCTGCAAGGGTCAGACAGATTTATGTATTTTCTCAAATTTGTAGGTGAAACTAGGAATCCCTTTTAAGACCAAAAGAAATTACTAAACTATTTGACATTGACCAAAGTATCTATGGTTCTCCACTTGTGTTTAAGATCTGAAAAAAACAATGAACTAAATCAAGACAGAGTCATCCATTCCAATAATGAAAGCTTAGTAAATCACGAAAGCACAGAGTGGATTTGCTTTGATTTTTGTGGATGGCCTTAAAAGAGGTGGGTGATATAATCTCTTGTCTTTTTGTGAGCTGGGTTATGAATATTGACAAGGTGAATAACTATTCACATTTTTTTTTTTACAATCTTGACAAAATTGATTATTCTGATGATTATTGGGCTTTGGCCAAAGTACCTAACAGACAATGATATGTGAACTGGTGTTTAGAGTGAGTACTTGGCCCAGGAGATTTAGGCTCAGAAGTCATCAGCATTTTGTCTGTCATCTTGTTCACAGGCCATGTCCCTGGCCTTGTAAGACTAGCCTTATTGTACTCTTTACCTGTTTTCTGCTGGGGTTAAATGTGAAATGTCCCCCAGAGACTCATGTATTTGAACACTTGTTCTCCAGATGGTGGCACTGTTTGGGGAGGTCTTGGAAGTTTAGGAAGCATAGCTTTGCTAGACAAAGTGGATTACGGGGTGGGCCTCAAGGTTTTGTAACTAAGCTCCATTTCATCTCTGTTTCCTGACTACAGGTACAAAAGCACCCACAGCCTAAAATTCAGCTGTCATCATCATGTCTTTGACAATGACAGACTGTCCCCCTACTTAAACCACAAGGCCAAATAAACCTGCCTTCCCTTAAGTTGATCTTGCCAGCAATTTGGTCACAGCAATGAGAAAAGTAGCTAATATACTTTTCTTTGAAACTGCTTTGTGAAATAATGAGTGAATCAAGCATTGTGAACTCCCTAGAAGAAACACTTTAGCTCTCTATTTACTACTAAGTACTGAGATTAGAGCACACCATCAACAAGGCTCATGTGACATAATATATGACCCTCCTACTGTGGGACCCTATTACCTTTTTGTTTTGAAAATTCAGCGGCCCTGAAAAATGTCTTTTTTTTTTAAAGTTAAAACGTAATAATTTGCAAAAGTGACAAGGACTGCAACTGAGCATCATTCAAAGGGGAAGATATTGACCTCTGGAGCTTGAAAAGTCGTGTGTTGTGCTTTTCCAGGGTTATCTGCAGTTCTTGCTCTATGCAATGCCAAGGAAGAAATAGGAACCATTGTGGTACCAGTCAGTCTCATTTTATCACTTTACATGTAGAAGGGGAGTCACATGGACAGATATATTTCTGTCAGAATATGAATCTAATACTTGGAGATGTTCACACTGACATTGTTACTGATACCCCTTTCATTCAAAGATGGCCTTGGAGTTAATGCCAGTTGAAATGTGTCCTTTTCAAATGGTTTTAAAAATGGGGTCTTTGGATCTAGTGGAAAGTGGTTTCCTGGCTCTTTCTGTTGCCCAGAAGCTGTGAGAGAGAGGGATGTTAAATGTAGCCAAAACTTAAAGCGTTTCTTGTGAATATCCTTCATGGTGGTAAATCTTTGTCCTTTTAGTCTGGCTGTTTTGGAAAACAGCCTGAAGTCATTTAGAACAAATCTGGTGTGAAATAAGGAGGGCAGTCATGCTGGTGGCGAATACCTTATTCTGGTCAGAAATAAGGCAAATAAATCAAATAATAAGACTGGCTTCTCATCTCCTTGCTTTCTTCCATCTTCTCCTTATGGTCTGGAGCAATGAGTTCTGTAAATGTGCGGTACAGATCAAACAAGCTGGTCTTACTCTGTCCAGCAGGTACATTATTGTGTCATAAAATCGAAGCCCAGTAGATAGAGAGATGGCCTACCATGAAAAGAACATCAGTTTTAGCATCAGACCAACCAGGTTTGGATCTTGATAGATAACTGTTCAGCATTAGATAAATTATTCAAACCCTCTGAATCGCTATGACTCCATCTGTAAAATGGGGAGCCCTGACATACATCTCAGCAGCACTAGAAGAATTAAGTGAGACTCTAGATGTGTTTAGAGAATGAGTTGTCTAGCAGGCTTCCTTCACGGCAGTGGTTGTCATTGTCAGTCTGGACCTGTCCGTTCTGACTTTCAACTACTATGGCACGTCACACTCCACGTGTTTCACTTATGTAGCACACTACACTATCATTTCTCTATGTTTTTCAGCACTCCTTAGTAGGGAAAGAGCTTCCTGAATATGGGAATTTACCTTATTGATATTTTACTCTTATTACCTAAATGCCTAGGTACTAATAGTTGAAAATTGATGTTTAAATAAATGAATAAAAAGATGAATGAAAAACCAAGGACAATTCTTTTAAGAGAAAGACCCAAGTTCTGATAGTCAACAAATGCAATGATACAATGGTTAAAGGAATATTGTTTATTTCTCTTTTGTACCTACTTCTAGATAAGCTATTTTTGTTACTGGGACAGTTACATTCAATATAGTAATACAGGGAACACAGTTTCTTTTGTAATTTTTTATTTTATTATTTACTTATTAAAGAGAGAAAAAGAGACACTCCAGGGTCTTTAGCTGCTGCAAACAAACTCCAGATGCATGTGCCACTTTGTGAATCAGGCTTACATGGCTCCTGGGGAATAGAAACTGGGCCCTTTGGTTTTGAAGGCAAGTGCCTTAACCACTAAGCTGGGAATGCAGTTTCTTCATGTCTTGCTCCTCTTCTCCTTAGGGCTATGTCACTGTCATCTTAATGAATGCTAACCCCCTTCCATTACAGCCAGTGAGGGAGAAAGACCCCAGGGTGAAGCATATCCATTGACATAAGACTTAGCACAGTCCAAGGGTTATACAGAATCTCTGTCCACATCTCAGAGGAGTCAACTTAGCTACATTACACAGCAAGCTGCAAGGGAGGCTAGGAGATGCACTCTCGCTTCATTCTTGCGTGCCTGGCTTATTCTCTATCTTTATCCCAGGAAACTCTATTTCCCTAGTTCTTGCTCCACAGGGCTGCATAAGGCTGGTGTATTAGTTACTTTTCTCATCACCGTGACAAAGTGCCAGAAAGAAACAACTTAAGGGAGGGTTTATGCTGTCTCACAGTTGGAGCGTACAGTCTACCATGTTAGGGAAAGCATGGCAGCAGTTGTGTGAGGCAGCTGGTCACATTCCCTCTGTAGTGAGGAAGCAGAAAGCAAAAAAGCTGGTAATAGGCTTGCTTACTCCTTTTTATTTACTCCAGGATTCCAGCCCATAGAATGATGCCACCTACTGTTAGGATGGGTCCTTCCACCTCAGTTAACCTAGTCTAGAAAATCCCTCACAGACATTCCCAGAGTGATTCAAAATCCTGAAAAGTTGCCATGAGGTTACTCCTCACAGCTAGCACAGTAGAAGACCGGGGAATAGGAGCAGAGGAGAAGGAGGAGAAGTTCCCACTGCCTGCTTTAGCTGTGCTTTCTCTACCTCCTGCCAGACAGTCAGTCTTTCCCTCCAAGACCATAACAGACAATCTTAACAATGGTTTTCTAGCCAGTAATAGCATTGCCTCCTTTTATCCCTTTAGCTTTAAAGATCAGGGCAGTGTTATGATGTGGCTCTCTTCTGGATTACCTTCTCTCCCCTCCCCTGTTGACGTCTCAGCTCTCCCATCCCCTATGCAGCTAGTGTCCCATGAAAATTCCCTGCCTTTAAATACCTGGTGGGGTTGGTATCTTCCAGATTGGATCCTGTTTAAAACCCAGATGAAGCAAGTAGATTTTTATTGCAATGGTTATCTCCAACACAGCCCTCCCCTCTGAGCACTCCATGTCCATGTACATTCTTTTCACACATACAGCACAGTTCCTGGTCCTCAAGCGAGTTCACCCAAAGCACATCACCACTTCTGAACTAAGTCCCAACTGAATTTTGACTGCTTTCTCTAACCTTGTCATGTTCAGTGACATTTTGAAAAATCAACTTATCTACTTGTACGTACCCCAAATACACTCAATATACAATAGTGAAGCATGAACAAACAGGACACTGTAGTCAATACTTGTCCATAAACAAGGAGTCTTTGGAAAATGCATAGCAGTCACTGAGCCAAAACCCAGGTGTGTTGGTTAGTGTGGTGGTTTGATTCAGGTGCCCTCCATAAACTTAGGTGTTTAGAATGCTAGGTTTCCCGATGATGGAGATTTGGGAATTAATGCCTTCTGGAGTCAGTATATTATTGGGGGTGGCCTTATGGATATTATAGCCAGTGTCCCCACTCCAGTGTTTGGCACACTCTTATATTGCTATTGTCCTTCTAATGTTGGCCTGGGGGTGATGTCCACCCTCTGCTCATGCCATCATTTCTCCTGCCATCATAGAGCTTAGCCTTGAGTCTGTAAACCAAAGTAAACTTTTTTTTCCCCAAAGGTGCTCTTGGTCAGGTGATTTCTGCCAGCAATACAAACCTGACTGCAACAGTAATGTTGGTACCAGGAAGTGGTGCCATTTGCTGCTAGATACCTGGCTGTGTAACTTTGGCTTTTTGGAACTGAATTTTTAGAAGAATGTGGAAGGATTTGAAATCTTGGTCTAAGAGTCTCTTTGCAGTGCTGTACATGCAGTTTGATGGACTATTCTGATCAGAGTTGAAAGACCTGAATGCAGTAAGAACTGAGGACTGTGAGGTTTGGCTTATGAGGGTGAGAAACAGCTTTGCTTGGACTGAGCTCACAGTTTGTGTGAGAGGCTTGCTGTGTCCCCTTGTCCCGAGAACTTGTGCAGGATTGCAGTGTGTAGAAATGGACTGGTATGTGCAGAGGGATATGGCACAGAAAGAAATATTTGGGCCCAAACTGTTGCCCATTCAGTTGCAGTTGTATGAAAGGTTACAACCATTGAGATTGGGCCAGCTGATTTGCAGTGGGACAATATAAAGAATCCTGTCTTCTAAAGGAGCCTGAATGCTCCAGGAGTGTCCTATTCTTCAAAGTCTGCTTTATTTCCTCCTGGATTAACAAATTGGCACCCTACCTGGTATTACAGAGTATAAGAAATGCAGGAAAGAGAGGGTCATTGGGTTTGCAATGTGGTCTTTTGTTTTGGAAATGGTCATGGGCAGTGTGAAGCAGACTTGCTGGATGCCTATATGGAGACCCTGTGAAACTATGAACCGTGGATTGCAGTGAAGGCCCAGTGATAATGCTCAGACCACGAGACAGCTGCTAAGGAAAGTGACTAGCTCCAGATGAAGTTTTCCAGGACTGTGTGTAGCCTTGCTGGAGGGACAGAATTGTAACTCCAGCGATTTGGAGACGTTTTACTGACGAGAGTTATTGGACTCAGAGCTACAGAGTTTGTTGTTTGCCCTGGTTGTTTGAAATCTTGTATTGGTTGGATATTTCTTTGTTATGCTCAATGCCAGCTTTTGCAGTGTGTTTATTCTGAGCCAACATGGGTTTTGGGGGGATTTCTTGGTATTATGGCTCAGTTAAAAGACCTTGGAGTATGGGGATGTTTGACTATCATTAGAATTGATGAAAATAATGGGGACTTTTAAAGTTGGGCTGAATGCATTGCATTTTACATCATGGATGGTTATCAGTTTGTGGGGTCCAGGGCCAGAATGTGGTGGAGATTTGGGAATTAATACCTCCTGGAGTCACTGTACTATTGGGAGCAGGCTTATGGATGTTATAGCCAATTTCCCCATGTCATTGTTTGGCACACTTTCCTGTTACTATTGTCCATCTTATGTTGGCACGGGGGTGATGTCCACTCTCTGCTCATGCCATTGTTTCTCCCTGTCATCATGGAGCTTTCCATCAAGTCTGTAAGCCAAAACGAACCTCTTTTTTTTTTTTTCCAAAAGCTGCTCTTGTTTGGGTGATTTCTGCTAGCAATGTGAACCTGACTGCAACAGTTAGGTTGTCCTCAACTTGACCAGATCAAGAATTGGGAAAAAGAAGCTCTTCTTGGGCAGGTCTTTGTGGGCATTTCCAGGAAAAATTATTGGAGCCAGAAATTCATTCTTACAGCATAAGTGACCCTTCCACTTGGGAACTGTATACATGGAAGTTCTAGGAGACAGCCAGTGCTTTTTTTTTTTCTTTTGCCTGGCCACCTGTGCTGCTTGTTTGGGTAAGCTTTTACTACTTATTTGGCCTCTTGAACTAAATGGCTACTGGGTTCTAGGACTCTTTGACCAGCATCTAGCTTCATGGACTGAGCAACTGCTGAATTCCTCAAAGTTCTAGTCTGTGAATAGCTGTGGGTGGACCACCCACCCTCTGTGCTAATCTTGTGAGCCAACTTAATAAATCTCCTTTTTCATGTTCATTCTATTATTTCTGATCTTATCGAGAACCTGATTAATACAGATTGTTCTATGAAACCCCAAGTAATACAGAAGACTATCTTGTAGGGAAGACATTGTGAAGCCTTGCTGTCCTTAAAGGCACTGAGCAAGACTTTAAACTCTTTCAAAATTGTCTATGGTACAGGGGTTCTTCCTGCGGCCCACAGTTCAAAAGAAACACCCCCAGAGCTTCAGCAGCTCAAGCCCATGAAAGTGGTTATTAGACACCGGAATGTTGCTTTTACAAAATCCTGCATCTGTTGGAGCCCACATGCCAGCTTGTACCACCAGAAAGAGGTTAATGTCTCCTTTTCTTCTCATTTTTGGGCCTGCTGCATGAACATTCTGAGAGCAGATTTTATAAACTACTCAGAACCTTCAAGGAAAGAGTGTATTTCTGCACATGGTTTCAATGGCAAGTTTCTATCATGGCAAAGAAGGTATGACAGAAGTAAATAGCCAGTGTCGCATTGCCACATCAGCAGGGAGGAAGTAGAGAAACTAAAGAGGACCAAAAGGGGCTGGATGATAATGCCTCCAGCACTGATCCAAGTGATACTCTTCCTCCACCTCCTAAAGGCGCCACAAAATACCTAAGAAGTGCTACCAACTGGAGACTAAATATTCGAGCACATGAGTCTGTGAGGAACATTTTTGAACTCAAACTAACATACCAAGTGTTCTTTAACCTTCCCTTTGCCACCGACACCTGAAATACCCTGTGTAGCTACTAGTAAGAAACAACCATTTTTTTTTTTTCGTGTTTATGTTTATTAAGCTTTTATGGTCCACTCTGACTAAAGAAGGCACAAAAGCTCAGCTTAGCTTCATGTGTTAGGTAACCTTCCCATTCCCTGTCAAGTTCTCTGAATACTGACACTATTGGCTTGTCTGGTTATTTGAGTTTTGCTATAATGTCATGCCCTTACAAAACAGGAATTTACTTACACATAAAAATGCAGTAAGTACAGTAATCAGCGCACAAACCCCTCCTTGTGTTACCAAATGTATCAGAGTAAATAGCAATCATCTCCACTTCTCAGTCAAAGTAACTGGCACTCCGATATTAGGTAATCTCCTTCAGGTCACAGGGTAGCATGTGGTACAGGCAAGATTTCCAAAGTGCCACAGCAAATTAGTTTTGTCAAGAAAAGCCCCATGGCGAGAGGAGCCAATGGATTGCCAGTCAGCAATTTCAGCACTAAAATGCTCAGACTCATGGGCTGTGGACCTGCTCTCAGACAACAGAGGTTCTGTGCCACCGTGACTGTTGTCCCAAAGTGTGTCTTTATGCTCCTTGTGCCTCAGGCACTGCCTTTGGTTTAATTTTCTGATCCAAGGAGCAACCTGAGGTCTAGCTGAAAGAATTCTCAGTGGGCCACTTTCATAATCTGTACAGTCCTTGTGGAAAGAAGTCCCAATGCATCACATATGACAACACACTCATATCTGTCCCAAGAGACTTGGGAAGTGCACAACTGGCACAGTCTAGTCCTGTCATTGCTGACCAGTCTTTTTTGGTGTCTGCTAATGTGAAAAGCAGAAACATAGAACAGAAAATGTTTTTCCATGGTTTCCATGTACTGAAGGGCTGCTGAGGAGCCTAGAGGAGTGAACCAGATTTTTGCCTTTCGTTTTCCCCATTTTGCCACATAATGATGGAGCTGTATGGTCTGGGTTCTTAGCATAGTATGAATTTGTGTCATGTGCCTGGCTTGTACAGGCTAAAATTAGTGAGTCATCATCATGTTCCAGATGCTGAGAGAAGGACATACGCAAATGTCTTCATGCAATCTCCATCCTAACTTTAGGTACACTTATTATAAGGTGACTAACTCATTTTACAGATGACACAGTCTAGTATCTTCAGACATACTAGATACAGCAAGTATAACCCACAGACCCAGATCCCAAACCTAGGTCTGCCTGACACTAATTAGCCTACTCTCACCTTCTGTGTGTCAGAGAGTCATGTCTACCACTCCAATAGGAAAGGTTTACAAAAGCTTGTTGTGCTGTTTGTGTGATCTTGGGTGTAGAACTTGGCTCTATTTTATGCAACTTTCTCCAGATATTCAGACCTTATTCTAATTTCACTGAAAATTTGGTCTAATGACACTTAATATATTCCCAAACACACTATCCAGCCAATTCAAATTAACTGATGAGCAGAGGAATGCTCTATTCTGTTATCATTATTTTCCTTTATCTCAAAAGTGTATGTGGAATTAGAATAGATAATAGCAGCATTAACATGTTGCAAAAAGATGAAAGCTTTAGCATAAAGGTAAAGAGATAAATATAAGTAAGCTTAGTCATTCATTTAGTTACTCTTATTGGTTATGTTATTTCCCCTCAAAGAAAATATATTGAATTTCTTTAACTGCCAGGAGCTGCAAGTATGACCTTATGTGGTCATTATGTCTTTATAGAGGCAATCAAGTTAAAAAGAGGCCCTTAGGGCAGGCTTTGATCTGATATGGCTGGTGTGCTTATCTTCTTTCTTTCTTTCTTTCTTTCTTTCTTTCTTTCTTTCTTTCTTTTTTTTTTTTTTTGGTTTAAAAGATAGGGTCTCACTCTGGCCCAGACTGATCTGGAATTCATGAGGTAGTCTTAGGGTAGCCTTGAACTCATACTGATCCTCCTACCTCTGCCCTCACCCTCCCTCCCAGTTCTGGGAGTAAAGGTGTGCACCACCATGCTTGGCTCTGATGTCCTTATCTTTTCAAGTTGGGGGATGGTTTGGACACAAAGAAAGATGTCCACAGAAGGAAGATGATGTGAAAATGTTGGGGAGAGGGAAAGGTAGGACGGTGACCATAGTGCCATGAAGCACCAAAAATGGTCAAAACATGCCAGGAAGGGCTTTCTCCTACAGCCACCAGAAAGAGCATGATCTCCCAACCCCTTGGTCAGGCACCTAGCCCCCAGAATGTGACACACGGAATGGTGTTGTTTGAAGTCACTTACTTGTTACTTTGCTTGGGCAGCCACAGGAATCCACTGTGATCATTATTTATGAGTGTCCATTAGGCTTCAGGCACTGTATCTAGCTAGACATGGAACTAGATATCAAATTTTCAATCACACACAAGTGACAGCTATTTAATCAATTATATAAGTGGACAGTACTGATTTCAGTACACATTGTGAGGAAAGAGAGGTTTCTTAGACATAGGGAACTTGGCCATTGGCCCCATCTGGGCATCAGGGAACACAAGCTGGAACCACAAGGGTTCCAGGAATTAGGGGGTGATGATGGCATGAGTGAATGTGCTAGAGACAAGAAGCTATTTGTGAAGTCATGCATAAAGGGACAAAAAGAAGTAGGTGTGGGTAGAGGCAGAGAGAGCCAGGAGTCTGCTTTTACTACTAATCATCAGCGTTTGGCCTATGTTTTCCAATTCCACATTTTTTGTATAATTTCCACCTCTAACCCCACCTGACAATTGGCTGTGAAGGAGCTCTACAGTGAATAACTAGTCTTGTCTAGAAGAGGCAAAGACTTGTATAGTACTTGTACTCAGCCAGCTTTGTACTTGGCCTCTCAAAGCCTTCAGTTCCCACCTCGATTCATCTGTCTCATAGGAGCACCAGCCCAGAAGATTAATGCTTGGTATGGGCTTTAGTTGCCATTTTCTCAAACTCAAGGGTCTGGAGAAGGCCTTCTTAGTTACAGTCAAATGGCCTGTAACTTCAGTTTATGGCTGTAATTGTCTTTTTTCAATTTCATTTATTTCATGACTTTGAGCTGTGCTTGAGTAAAGGCACATCCTGTGACAATAGAAAAGGAAGTGATTTATTGTCCCCGTTGCCTAAGACATCAAGCTGACTAGTACTGGGAGTCCTTGCATGGGTACAGGGCTGAACATGCCTGGGCCTGAGGTGTCAGCCCTTTACTTTCACCCTGACCTTCAGCCCAGGGTTTTCTTGTTTTTTTGCACCCAAAACTCATATTTAATGAAAGATCATTACACAGTACATCAAGTAAATTTATGCAAAAAGCATTAGAAATGGAGAATGTCATGTAAAGCATTGTTGAAAATGAATTTTGCAAGGGCCAAGAAATGAAATTATCACCAATTTGAGAAATTGATTGAAAGGTTGCTGACTATGGCAACATCATTTACTTTGGAAAAGTAAGATGGCTAATTTGAGGCCAAATGCTAAAATGATTTTTTAAAGATTTTTATTAGATATGGACATATTTAGTATGTAAACAACACATGTTGGTGCCATCCTTCCCCTCCTCCCTGCCCCTTTTCTGAAAATACCTTCCTCATTGGGGTGCAGGTCAACCCATGGTGATTGTGGGTCATGGATTATGGGAGGAGAAGGCAATGTGTTTGTGCAAAATGTCCCAACTTATTGCTCCACAAATTTCCCTGAGCCATGCTGGAAGCATTTTAAGTCTACTTCAGTGATGGGCACTTAGGAGCCCCTGAATCTCTGCTTTGGTAGGTGTTGAGTGTCCTCAGTATCTATCTCCTTCACCCTGTGCTGATATTAGATTCACTAAGAAAGCAACACTCTTGCTCATTTCCCCAGTTCCTCTGTGGTTTCAGCTGTTGCCAGCTCCTCATGTCCAGCTCCCATCTGAAAAAGAGAAGCATATTCTCCAATGGAGAGTGAAGTCAGTACTGGTTAAATAGGATAACCCTTACAAATTTAGAGAGAATTTAAAGCATGCAGACCCTTTTGTAGCTCCAAATTAGTGGGGGCTTGACAATGGAAAGCAGAAACATTATCTAGATATGACTTTGACTTGTTTCCCAGTTACAAATACAGTTTCCTTTCCAATGAGTGGATCTGTTAGCCAATCTAAGAACACTTGGTTACATACACTGGCTGTGTGCCTCTATTGCATTTGTGTGAGCATCAGGTCAGGTTGTTTGCTTCTGAGTTGCTTATATTTTGAGTTGCTTGGACAGATGTTGGTCACTTTCCCCCAGTAGCTCATGTAGAGCCTTCTAGTACTAGATGGGCTTTTTATGGATTCCAACTAGGAGTCTCCATGGTCTGTGCTGACAGCATATGGTGTCTTTAGCAGTAAGGTTTTACCATTAACCTCTGGTGGGCAATCAAGTGCTCTGATAGAAGTCTGTCTTGTTTGTTTTGGGAGACCTAGTAAGTCTCTCTGAGCAAGAGCTCATTGTGGATGTAAACTACATTAACTCAAATTTTGTTTTTGTTTTTGTTTTTGTTTATTGGAGGTATGGTCTCACTCTGGCCCAGGCTGACCTGGACTTCACTATGTAGTTTCAGGGTGGTCTTGAACTCACAGTGATCCTCCTACCTCTGCCTCCCAAGTGCTGAGATTAAAGGTCGAATTTTTCTTATGGTACAAGAAGAGAGAATAATAAATTAAACTTCAAGTTAAAGTCATTGTGAGGATTAAATGCAAAACCCTTTTCAGAGTATGTAGAATTTAGCAAGCACCCAATTGATGTTAAATAGCACAAATATTACTACTATTCCACCCATTAATTAAAACCAGCAACACTAGGGATAGGCTTTCAGACTTTTAGGTGCCTAAGTGCATTCATATATTCTTTGTAATCAAGACTAAGCTTGGATAAGTGATTAGTGGCTGTGATGTTAATTAACTCTCTCCAGTTAAAAGGGACCAGGGAGAACTCTGCCCATAAACAGCTGATTGCAATGGAATAAGCTCTGTTATGTCAAAGCTCTGGTTGGGGGCCCTCTGCTTTTTCATTCAGATGAAACAGAAGTTAGTGAGCAGGAAGATCAGCACCCCCTCCCTTTTAATTAGAAAGCACTAAGAAGATGAAAATGCATAATAAGGCTCTGCAGTAGTGAAGTGTAATTCAAGTAATGTGTGCCTGGGGACTCTCTCCATCAGTAAGCCAAGATGCAGAGCTGCAGAACTAGAAGCTAGCTAACTTCCTGAGCTCCTTTAGGTCCTAGCACTGTCAAACACTAGGTCAGGGACATTACTGGGGCATTTAACATTTCTTGGGCCTCAGTTTCCTTATTGGTAATAGGATGACAACAAAACCTATGTCTTGGTGTAATTGGAATAAAATAGCACAATGTGACAAATGATGATGCCAAGTTAGGACTTACAACAGGCTTGTGGTAGGTACCTCATGGTGTCTAGATTAATATTTGTGTGTGTGTGTGTGTGTGTGTGTGAGAGAGAGAGAGAGAGAGAGAAAGAGAGAGAGAGAGAGAGAGAAGAGAGAGTGTGTGTATTTAGAGGTAATAAAAGCAGGAGACAACAAGACTAAGAGAGAAAGGGGTCTTAAGGGAGGAAGGAAGGAGGAAAGGAGAGGGTAATGGGACATATGTGACGTGAAAGCAGAAGGGAAGACTATTTGGGAGAAGGGGCCAGCAACAGTGGGGCAGAGGTTAGGCATGACAGTGCAGGTACGTAATGAATAACAGACAATAATGACTTATAAGTACGAACATGCTATAATGAAACTCATTAATTTTATGCTGACATATAAACATTAATTAAATAAAAAGAAATTTAAGCATGCAGCATGGATTTATGTGTGAGATCATGGGTCAGAAGGAAGTAGAAGTAGGCATTAATTAGATGTACTGTTCTCATTTTCTGAATTGAAGATTCAAGTCAGGCAAGCTATGCAAAATCAGTAATAAGATATGAGGTGAGGAAAGGAGTAGCAAAAGATTCACAAATAAAATATTTTTTTTTTGTTAGTTTATAGGTTCTAGATGATTCCTAGCAATGAGTGTTTAGTGGTTTAGACTAAAAGCGAGTTAACCTTACATAACAGTTAAGTAAAGAAGTGGTAAACTCACAATGAACAGGTTCAATTCCTACCTCAGTTGTTACTATGTCTTCTTAGGCAGGCTGTAGGCTTCCATATAATGTCCTGTAAAATAAACATTAAATAGTACCTTTGTGAGCATTTCACATTTAGACTAGTGCCTAGAAAATGGCAAAACTTAAAATTGAGTTTTCGCCAGCTCCCTGGTCCCAGTTCCCTACACAGGAAGGTGCGTGGGCAGATGCAGAGTCATTAGGTCTGACCCCTGCTTCCCAGCTCCTCCCAGTTCCCTGGCCTGGGTTCCCTGTGCTGCACTGTGTGCTGGCAGGCACAGCAGCATGGCGTGGGTAGGCCAAATCCCTGTTCCTGGTTCCTCCCAGTTCCTTGGTCCTGGTAGGTCCCATGGTGCCTTGACTAGGGAGGCCTGCTCCCTATGTGGGCTGTGGAATCGGGCCTTTTTTTGTGGTATCCTAAACTGGCCACTGGGTTCCAACATCCCTGTTCACCTGAGTCAAAAGTTCCATGGGCCAAAGGACAAAAATTTCCTTCCTCCTCAATAAAATAGAGTCTCCCTAAACTGGGTAGAAACAATGCAAAAAAAAATCCAAAGAAAGTCAGAAAACTGAAAACCTTCCACCAAGGATGCCACCAATGAAATCAAAGAGAAATCAGCAGAAATGCATTCCCAAAATGAAAACACAATAACCAATGCATGATTCAAAAGAATCACTGAATTGGGAGCAAACTATGACGAAACAACAATCATTAATAAGATTGACAGAATCATCTCTTAGAGCATTCAGCTTTTGACAGTGAGTTTAACTTGACTGAAGAAAATGTTAAAACCCTCAAAAGATATATGAACAAATTGAAGGTGAGTCAAGAAATGGAAGATCTCAACAACCAGTTGATTAAGCTTAATGAAAACTTGATGAATGCAAAAATGAATTCCAGGAAGCATCAAGAAAATCAGAACTCAAATACACTTAAGCATAAGAACCACATGATCATCTCAATTGATACAGAGAAGGCCTTTGACAAAATACAACACTACCTCATGATCAAAACACTGGAAAGAATAGGCATGGAGCATTTTATCTCAACAAAATGAAGGATATATATAAAGCACCTGAAGCCTGAATAATACTTAATGGGGAAAGACTCGAAGAGTTCCTACTGAGATTGGGAACAAGACAGTGGTGCTCACTCTCACCACTGCTCTTCAACATAGTACTGGAAGTACTAGCCCAAGCAATAAGGCAGGAGAAAGAAATAAAAGGGATTCAAATTGGAAAGGAAGAATTCAAGTTAGCCCTATTTGCAGATGACATTATCCTGTATATAAGTGACCTGAAAGTCTCCATCTCAAAACTTCTAAAGGTGATTAATTCCTTCAGCAAAGTGGCAGGATACAAAATCAATATATGTGAATCAGTAGCTTTTCTATATGCAAAGGACATATATACAGAGAAAGAAATTTTTCATTTCATTTTCAACAGCAAAAATTACATTTATATACCTTGGAATAATACTAACCAAGGATGTGAAAGGCCTATATAATGAAAACATTTAAAAAAACCTCAAGAAAGAAATTAAGGAATACCTGAGAAGATAGAAAGACCTCCCATGTACCTGGATAGATAGAATTAATATTGTGAAAATGACAATTTTACCAAAAGCAATATACAGATTTAATACAATACCAATAAAAATACCAGCATCATTCTTCACAGAGATTGAAAAAAATGATCTCAAAATTCATATGGAATGGCAGCAGGCCTCAGATAGCCACACATATCCTCAGCCAAAAATAAATAAATAAAATAATAGCAACAAAAAACCTCTGGAGATGTCACCATATCTGATCTAAGGGTATGTTACAAAACCATAGTAATAAAAACAGCATGGTACTGGAACAAAAACAAAAGCAGAGACCAATGGAACAGAATTGAAGACCCAGACCTTAAGTGAATAACTACAGCCACTTGATTTTTGACAAAGTTGTCAATAATGTAGACTAGAGAAAAGAGCATCTTCCAGAAATGGTGTTGGAAAAATTGAATGGCCATTTGTAGGAAAATGAAATTAGACCCACTCATTTTGCCATACAAGAATCAAGTCCAAATGGATTAAAGACCTCAATATAAGATCTGAAATTCTTCAAGTACGAGAAGAAAAAATAGAATGCATGCTCCATGATATAAGACTAGAAAAATACTTTCTGAACAAAACCCCATTAGCCAGGAAATTAAACAACAACTCAATCAGCAGGATCCCATGAAGCTAAAAAGCTTTTACAAAAACAAACATACCATAAGCAATGTCAAGAGATTACCCACTGAATAGGATAAAATCTTCACCAGTTATACCACTGACAAAAGGGTAGAGCATGAGGGGAAGGAAAGGGTGAAGAGGGGACCAGATTGAACTGGTACCATAGAAACCTATATCCTGGAAGGTAGACTGAAAGATTGAACCCTAAATAGGTCTTTGGGGGGAGCTTCTGAATTGAAGGGCCCTGTAGAGAGTGAGAAGAAGCCTAACTTAAATTTCTCCTGTTTCTCTTTTTTCTTTCTTTTTTCTTGTCCATTGATGATGGCTTGTAATTGCCTGTACCAGGACATTGTTAACATCCACAACACTCTGGTGATCAGAGAGACCTACAAGGTCTCCCAAAACAAACAAGACAGACTTCTGTCAGAGCACTTGATTGCCCACCAGAGGCTAATGATAAGACCCTCCTGCTGAAGACACCATATGCTGTCAACATGGACCATGGAGAGACCTGTTTGGAATCTGGAACAGAGCCAGTCTCCAGACAGTTAGCCATCTAGTGCTGGAAGGAGCTACATGAGCTACTAGGGAAAGTGGCCAACATCTGTCCAGGCAACTCAAGTCTAAGTGACTCAGAAGCAAACCACTTGACATGATGCTTACACAAGTGCAATGTGGTACACAGCCATGGTGGGTAACCAACTGCTCTTCGATTGGCTAACAGATCTACTTAGTGGAAAGGAAACTATATCTGGAATTGGGAAACAATTCTAAATCATATCAACATAACTATTTTGTTTCCCAATGTCAGGCTCCCACTAATTTGGGGCTGTAAGAGGGTCTATACCCTTTAAATTCTCTTTAAATTAATAATGATTATCCCATTTAACTGGTGCTGACTTCATACTCCACTGGAAGTCTCATTTTCATATGGGAGCTGTACCTGAGGAGATAAACGACCCAGCACACTTCACCCTGGCCCCAGCTGAAACCACAGAGGAATAGGGGAAATGAGCAAGAGTGCTGCTATCTCAGTGAACCTGATATCAGCACAAGAGTGAAGGAGAGAGACACTGAGCACACTCACACCCACAAAGCAGAGATCCAGAGGCTCCTAAGAGCCCAATAATGAAGTAGACTTAAAACACACCCAACATGACTCAAGGAATTTTGAAGAAGAGGGGCCATAAAGATTGTGAAAGCCACAAGTTGGGACATTATGTACAGAGACATTGCCTCTCTCTCCCATAACTGACTGCTGCCTCCACAATACATGATCCACAATCCCCACGGGATTGACCTGCATCCCCAACAAGGATGTGTCTTCGAAAAAGGGGCAGGGATGAAGGAAACAATGATACCAACCTGTGTTGTTTACATGCTAAGTATGTCCACATCTAATAAAATAAATTAAAAAAATTAAAATTAATAGTTATGAGTCTAAACTGACTTCTTAAATCAGCAATTAATGTGCTTAGAAATTAATTCAAGGTTAAATCTACACATTTAAATGAAGTATTAGATCTGGTTAATGCTTCTCCATTTTGTGATTTTGGTTGATTCATTTTTTTTTTATCATAAAGGTCTCTAATAGAGAGCACAGCATATAAAACTTTCCAGAAAGATATTTAATGCAATGGAGAGTTTAAGACATGAAACTGTATAATTTGCACCAAAAATTTGAACAAGTTTTCACATTGCAATCACATTTACTATTTTTTTAAATCAGGTTTGAATTGCTGGCAGAAAACATGTGACCAAGAGCACCTTGAGAAAAGAAAAAGTTTATTTTGGTTTATAGACTCAAGGGGAAGCTTTATGATGTCAGGGGAAAACGATGGCATGAGCAGAGGGTTGACATCACCTCCTGGCCAACATCAGATGGACAATAGCAGCAGGAGAGTGTGTCAAACACTGGCAAAGGGAAACTGGCTCTAATACCCATAAGCCTTCCCCCAACAATTCACTGCCTCTGGGAGGCTTTAATTTCCAAATTGCCATCATCTGCAAACTTTTCAAATGGCATTCCAAGTATCTAAGTTTATGGGGGATACCTGAATCAAACCACCAACACTGTCTGAGGCTCATAGAAGCCCCCACAGAAGTGATAACTTTCTTCTTTAAACTTTTCACTTCCACTTTTCAATTACTGTCCTCACTGCCCACTGATTCAGGAAGGCAGGCAAAAAGCCAGAGAGAGTGTGTTTGCCTGCCCCAGCACACACCAAATCCAAAGCCTTGAGGACAATGGAAGTGGTTCTGAGCTATTGAGAAGTGAAAAGGGTTGGAGTGATGAGTGGCAAGTGAGTGCACTGGAGACTTAGTGCATTAGTGGTCCTTGTGGAGGGAGTGCACTTGAGCCTTAACTCTGCTTCCTGGTTTGAACTTCTGGGAGCATCATACCTTGAGGAGGTCTGGAAGATCAGACTTTGCTTAACATTGAGACTTTTGAGGAAACTGCAGATTTAAAATGCAAAAGAAAAAAAAATGTTAAGAATTTATTGATGGGAAAATTCAAATAAATTCTTATTTTCTGCCTTTCTATAATTTTCCTCTATTTTACTGCTAAAGTTAGCTAATAACTTCACAGCAAACACTTTGAGCCCTTCTTTGCAAAGTAGTAAGTTGTACCCTGGGATCACATTTTAATAAGAAGTTGGTATTAGGGCTGGAGAGATGACTCCGTGGTTAAAGCCTCTTGTTCTGTAAGCCTGCTGACTGAACAGAGTTTGTGACAACATCATCCAGGTAAAACCTGGTCCAAAATGTCATATATATCTTTGACACTATGGCAATGGTGGGTTGAGTAAGGAGAATCCCAAACTCATGGGCCAAGTAGGCTGGCCTTCAAGGCAAAATAAATACATAAATAAATAGAAAAAGAAAAGAAAGGAAAGGAAATAAAAAAATAAGAAACCCTGTCTCAGAAAAGGTAGAAAGGGAGGACCAGCACACATCCTGAGGTTGCCTTCTGACCCCCACACGCACACTGTGGCATGCACGCATCCACACACACAACACACACTAAATAAAAACAAAGAAAAGAGCTGATATCTCTGTGATTTAGGAGTGCCTACACTTTGTATGTCTTCTAGGCTATTCCTGTATGTGATGCTACTTCTGACATGTGTAGCTTGGGTTGTGAAATGCAGTAGATTAACAGCTCAGTTTCCCTGTAACCCAGAGAAATGTTTTTCACACTGTGCTTGCTCTGTAGAGACCCAGAACTCTGTAATACATGAGGATTTAGATCAGCTTTCATGGGAGCTAATGAGAGCTAACTGTTGTTTTCCGAAAATCTGTGATCCATTGTTAAACAGAGCCATTGAAAAGAAAATAAACATGTAGCTAAACAAATATTATTTAAAAAAAAAAACACACCCAACTCACTGGCTTCGATCATTTTGTTACATTTCCCCACCACTTCTTGACACACAACTTCAACTTCTCCATCGGTTTAGGAAGGTAAAACAAAAACAAACAAACAAAAGAGTACTTCACCTTTGTCAAGGGTTGACTGATGAAGGAGTGATATTTGGGAAATGATACAGAATTCTGCATGACAAAATGAACAAAATAGATGTCTGAGGGAAGAGACCCTGAACCCTAGCGAAAGTCTTGATAAATTAGTGTGCTGCTAGCCTCTATCTACGTGGCCTGCCTAATTTCAAAGAGGTTTCTGGTAAGCTGTTTTACATTAAGCAGAAATTTAGTCATATTATGTGCTGGGAATTTTCAGCCTCTTACCTCTTTTCTGAAAATAATTGAAACATCCACATCTCTGTCTTGGCATCCAGTGGTTATCAGAAACACTTAGGAGGTCATCTTTTCTGGTGACAATACCTCCTTCAGTAGAGAGAGAGAGAAAAAAAAAAGTGTGTTCTGTTGGAAAGTATCCTAGCAACTGAATCTCAATAGCTAGTCTATATTCACCTCCTAGAGATGTGGGGGTAGGGGAGTGGTCAGACTCTTGCATGGAATGTTACAGAGTGTAATGATAAGGGAGACACAGCCTCTTCTTACAAGATAATCTTAATTTAATTGGGAGGAAACAATACAGCCAAAACAGTACTTGCAGGAGCAATAATTCTGTGCATGGCAGGTGAGGGAGCAGGAAGTATTTACAGAATGAAGACTTAGTAGAAGAACGTGACAAATATGGTAGCTAATGACGAACAAGTGGGAGATTGCCCAGTAGCAATGAGAACATTCTAGGAAAAAAATCTTTCAGAAATGAAGAGAGGAGTGAGTGTGATGGTTCATCTCAGCTGTCGATTTGACAAGATTTAGACTCGCCATGGACACACAAACCTCAGGGTGTGTCTGTGAGGAATTTGGTAGATGAGGTTAACCGAGGTAAATATCAGCAATGCCATTCTATGGGCCAGGAGACCCAGACTGCGTACAAAGGAGAAGGTAGCTGAGTAGCAGCACTCATCCGCTTGGCAAACACTGGTTAGGATCACTGTGAACTGCCTGTGGGGCCATGTGCTGAGTCCCGCCCTCTTCCCTCCTGCGGCCACACTTCCTGCTCCGTGTGGCTCACTGAACAAAGCACAGCAACTGCTGGCAAGTGAGCACTGCGTGGCTGCCACGGATACTCCCCTCAGTGCCAGGCCTCCAAAGCCAAGTCCTCCCTCCTCTACCTGCTTGAGTTGTGTTAATTAACTGTGGTTGTATAACAAACTACAGGAAAGCAAGGGAGCTGAAAACAGCCTTGAGATGTGATGGCTCATAGTCATCAGCTGGGGTGGCTGTGTTCCCTGGGCTTATGGTACTACCAGTACGCTAGCATTCATTCTCTCTCTCCCTCTATCTTCTCTCTCTCTATCAAATAAAAAAAAAAAAAATCATTAATTAATTTAAAAAAATTTAAAAGGATATCTGTTGCAGGAATGGGGCTGCTGTATAGCGTTAATCTGTTTAAGCTAGAACTATATTTTACAGGTCCCCTTTCCTCTCCCATGAGTCCTAGGTGGGTTGACCAGGAAAACATTTGTCCTAGATTTGGAAGGGCAGTGGAAGATCCCCAGCTAGTGCTGTACCTCATGCCCTTGCCAGTGCTGGGCTGCACCAGAGCCTGTGTCTCTTCCAGCTTGTGTCCAGTGTCCTTGGTCAACTTCTCTGAATCTTTGTCGAGTTTTGCGTGCAACTCCATGCTATAAAACACTGGTATGCAGTAGCATTGAGAAGGAAAGTTGAAAGAATGTTCCAATTCATTCTCCCGATATATATGTTTCTGAGACAAAATACTCAACCAGAAACAGCTTTTTGGAGGAAAGCGTTAATTTCTAGTTTATGGTTATGAGAAGAAATTGCATCACGATGAGGAAAACAAGGTAGGAGCAGAGAAGTGAGTATCACATCTTCATTTCATAAGTAGAGAAGTAGAGAATTGAGCTAAATATGGAAAGTGAGGCTGGGCTGTACACCCCAAAGCCTGCTTCCAGTAATACATCTCCCTTAGCAAGTGTCCACCTTCCAAAGCTCTCACCTTTCTTACATAATGATATATTATATCCTAATATGGTAATATATCAAATTATAATATCATCTAATATTTTACTATGATATTGGGATTATGCCTATATTCATATCAGGTTTTGTTAGAGGGGTAGCATGAATTAATACTTATGAAGTATTTAGAAGGAGGTCTTTTCTGCTGAAGCCTCCATAAATATTATGCTATTATTGTAACTTTTCCCATTACCACCTTTGTTTATCTTACATTGTACAGAGTGTATTGACGTCACTGACCTAGAACAATGGAATAACATGGAGCTAAGCAGTGAGCAACTGAACAAATGAATGTAAGATCTCAGACCAGCAATCCTGAAATACAATCTACCTGTGGGACAAGGGCTCTGATACTGTTCACTTTACTAGCCCAGCAACACTTCTAAAGGGTGGTTTGTCTTATCTTTCCTATGCTTTTCAAGATGCACTATACTTGTAGTAGTTCTTAGAGAACAACTACCCAGAGACCATAAAACACCATGGCATCAATAATGGCTCTAACCCAGAAGGAAACAATCAGCGTGAAGCCTCATATTAAATCAGAGCTGTGTGACAAGAGGTGAGGAGAAAAGAGTCTATAAACCATGTCAAAATAATGGGTTTAACCAAAGGGAACCCATGTGATAAGGAAGATTATAGTGGTATAGAGGCTGAGCTATGTAAAAAATGAAAGTTTCACTGACAACAAGACAAAGGGTTTGCTGATGTTGCAGGTGGGAAGAAGCAGAAGGAAGCACGAAGAAATGTTCAGACCTGAAAATTTCAGATACGTGTGGGAGGGACAAGATGGAAACTCAGGGTCAGACAGAGAGAAAAGCATAGATAAGATCAAGCTGAAGGTAGAATCAGAGCCACAGGAGGTTCAAAGTGAAGGGATAGAGGAAAATTAGCATAAAAAGCCATTTCTGAATCAAAGGCTTAGGCTCTTTGGAGACAAAGGAAGACAGCTTTAAATGTATGGGAGTGAAAGGAGATCTGAAAAAAAAAAATCTTGACAAGAACTCCCTGAGGGGAGAAAAATAGCTCCATTCAACAATATTTACTGAGTGCCTATAATTGACCATATGTTGAGTATTCAGGCCTGTACTGGAATTGGAGAGATTAAACAGCAGTAACACCCACCAACCTCATCATGATTATAGTCCTCGGAGATGGGCCTTGCCTAGCGATGCATAGCCAAAAGTGTCTTCTTCTCTACTGCTTGCAGACAACATAAAACCATCCTCCCAAAAGCCTGTAGGATAGAGGGCAGATACTGTTCTTTTAATTTCACACACCAGGAAGTGCAGGCTCAAGGCAGTGAAGTGATGGCCCATTGGGCACAGAGGCCAAATGCACAATAGGACCAAAGACTTCCTTCCTGCCTTCTGATCTCATGCATGTCCACACCACTGCCATATAACAGATTACCATTGTGTTGATTAAACCATTCACCATGATTCTTATAAATATATATTTGTATTTTTTTTTTTTTTACTTTCTGGAATATTATTCTTCTAGGAAGCCTAAGGCATTTTACACATTTTAAATTCTGATTCATTTACCTCTCCTAGGGAGATACAGAATGACACAGAATTCCCAAGTGGAAGGTGCTTAATGGAAAAACAGAAATACTACAACTTACATTGCCATATATATATATATATATATATATATATATATATATATAAAGCCTCTGACCTCCTGGTAGGAAAGTAAATGTAGATTAACAATGAAGTGAGGTTAGAAACAATAATGAAGTCAGAAAAGAATGAGAGAGTCCTGAGGCAAAACAGGAATATTTATATTCAAAGGTGTTTGCTCAGAGCATCCAAAGGTGAAGAATGTGAACAAAAGGCCTGACCACACAGAACAGGTGAATAAACAGGACCAGAGGGACATTTGAACATCATCCCAGAAAATCCATCTTCACGTTACAGCCACGTTGCCCTCTCCCTGCCTTTGCATCTTTCATGCCACAGGGTCTAAATTAATTGATTGGGTTTGTCCCAAGCTCATATTTTCAGGTTCTCTGGTAGTAACTCTTGCATCCCTAAATATTCATTTTTGTTCTCATAGATTTAGTCTGTACTTTCTAAAAATTCTGCAGTATTGCTGATTTCAGTTACTTTCTATGTCTGCCGTGATCCGGATTGCTGCCCTTCTTGCCTATCGTCATCCACACAGCAGTCTTCTTTTCAGGGAGACACTGGATTTTAAAAGGGAAAGGAATACAGCTCAGTAGTAGAACACTTGTCTCCAGCACACCTTCAACAGGATACTAGAGTCACATACTTCACCCTTCCTTGGATTTTATAGTAGAGTTCAAAAAGGTACCTCACTTTTCTGTGGACTTACACAAATGTAAAGTTTGCAAATAGAAGGATTGAGTATTTGTTTTAAAGTTAAAATTATTTGATGTTAGGGAATCGGGGAGATGTCTCAGTGGATAAAGTGTTTGCCACACAATATAAGTCCCTGAGTTCAGATTCCACAGAACTCACATTTAATAATAATAATAATAATAATAATAATAATAATAATAAAAGCTGGATGCTGTAGTGCTAGCATCAGTAATCCTAGAATACCTTTGGCAAACAGGGAGTCATAGACAGGGGAATTGCCTGAAAGTTCACAGGACAGGTAGCCTGGCATTCTGAGGGTGAACAATGAGAGACTCTGCCTCAAACAAGGTGAACAGTGAGGGATGACACCCGAAGTTGTCTTCGGTCCTACATGTCCCACCATGGCATCACATGTTTGCATTCTCACAACATAAACATCACACACACACACACACACACACACACACACACACACACACATCACACAATAAAAAACAGTCAGCCTTCAATAAACTCAACAATGCAATTCTTTCATTGTATTAGAAACATTTCCAGAGCTCCACAGCCCCAGGAGGCTAGGACTTGGCTATATTTTGATGAACCACAAACCTAGGAAATGACATCCTTGAAGGAAAGTGGCCCTCCCAGCTACCTCCTCGTACAGTACTCCTTTCACAGAGTTTCCTTGTGATAGCACAGTCTAGGACAGAGTCTGTAACTCTAAAGGCATTCAGAGGGTATTAAGAAATGTGGGTGAGCACACAAAAAAGAAAAGAATGAAAGTAAATTTGATATGGGCTCTCTAGCTTCTGTTTTCAGTTAAGACATAGGAGGCACAGAAAAACTCCATTCTCCTGCAAAATGACAGGAAGTTTCATTCAAAAGGCCAAAAAAATTCTTTAGCTAACTTTATTCTTAGAAAGTTCACCCAATTTTTAAATGTCTTTGTGGTCTGGATCCCATCCAGGCTCTAGTATGGCACTATCATGTGAGAGAAAAAGAGAGAAGAGAAGAGGAGAGAGAGAATATTTCAGGAATATATTAGTCCTAAAGGAAAGGAGTTCTGAAATTCCATAAATGTAACAAGGGGTTTGAATAATTTCTTTGGGGAAGATGTAAGATCTTTGAGCATTTCTTTGGTAAGCTTACAAAGGATGGACTTGAACATCTAATTTCTTTGGGCTTTATACTTTCTCAACTTTCCCATGCCCTATATGGAAATTAATGTGACCACTGCGATAACTCTACCACACTGTAACTAGAAGAGAAGGGCAGAGAGAAGGAGAGGAATTGTGGAGATAGGACCTTGCAAAGTAGAGCAGTGTGTAGCCACACTGACAGCTTACTTGGAACAAAGTGCTTAGAAATAACTGCCCTCTGCCTGGCACACATAATTGGTGGACAAAGACAGAGAGCCCATCACTGCAGGACATAATGCCACTTAGATGACAAGCTTGAATCTGATTTGGTGAGTGCCTTGTCTCCTGAGAGAGAAAGGGTAACAGGCTTGTCTCTCAGATATATCCTCCCCTAATCAATCCCTGCTCAGCTTTGTCTGGTTTATGGCAGAACCTTGGAGACTTCTGGAAGCTCTGGAGTGTTCCTGCTGATCATTTTCTGACTTCCTCTAGAGACAAGTGATTTGTTCCAAAATTTGAAGGGTCCAAAGGGAGCAAGAGCTTTGGCCTATTGTTTGGGCCCAGGACACAAAACTCCTTGATAGTTGCCTGCATTTATCTTACTAATTTTAAATGCAAAATTGCCATTCAATTCTCATCCTACGAAATGCACTTAATTCTTAGAGCAACTGAACATCTTGGTTTAGCTCTGTCTGCTAGGCAGCACCTGCCAAAAATGGGATAGGGCAGAGACCGTGACACAAATGGCACTTAGCATCCTTTAGGTCCATGCCCTAGATTAGTGTTGTTGCAGCTTTTTTTTTTTTTCTTTCTGTTGTTGTTGCTGGGACAAACAGTCAGAAGAAGTTATAGGAGGAAAGGGTTTATTTCAGGCTTATAAATTCCAGGGGAAGCTTCATCATCGCAGAAGAAGCTGGCTCAGTGGATCATACACCCATAGTACAGAGCCAACATCCAGTACCAGCAAGTATGAGCTGATTATGAATACAATTAAGGGCCGGACTCAAGATCTACACTCAGTGGCACACCTTCTCCAGCAGAGTTCTGCCTGCTGGAGACTAAGTAGGGAGATAATCAAAGGTACCTGAAGCTATGGGGCCATTTAAATTCAAACCACCACAGGTATGTTACACTTTCTGAGTTTAACTAGAGATATGGGGAGGTAGGAGGTAGTAAAAATCAGCCAAGAGCTTCAGGTCTAGAAAAATACAATACACTTAGAAGAAAATTTGGGGGTTGGCAGAAAAGTGAAGAAAGATGAGAAAATGCAGTGCCCCTCTCTGTGTAGTGGGCACTGTGGTAGTCTCCTTAGGCTCAAGGTATTTGCTTTCCCACTGTATGGACTGTTTTCTGCTTCCTGATCATAGGTGAACTGTTTCTGGGATTTGACCTCACATTAGAAGAGCTAAGAAGATAAGAATAAGTCATATAGAAACCAACCTTTCTGGATAATGGCACACACAGAAGCCATAGATTGTTACTAGAAAATTTTCAGTGCCAGGGATGGGATACCACCCAGTAATTTGTTGGCCAGGGAGGTCCTAAAGCCTTATAGGCCATTGCCAAGGCTCTCATTTTCCCACCAGGAATAGATGGTAAGACCCTATTGCTGAAGACTCCACATTCTTGTGATGCAAGGTCACTGAGAAATCTTGCCTGAGCTGAAAACTTTCTCTGTGTAGACCAGTTGACAGAAAGCGGGAAAAAGCTATGTTGCATGCAGCTCCATGTGTGAGAGAGAAGTCATCAGTGGAGATAAAATACAGTGGACACTGCAAGTCTTAAGTTTGGACAGCTAAGGCAAATGAGCCAACAGGTGCAATAATTGCATGTCTGTTATAGGGGAAATAAACTGCTTTCTAATTGGACTGGAGGCCTGTTCCATGGAAGGGAATACATGTCTGATACTGAAACCTATGATGGGGGAAGTCATGAGCTGTCGAGGTATAGTGTCTATTGGTGTCTGGTTAAATGCATATATTATGCTCACAAAACTGCCCAGTAAGCATTTTTCTTAATGTTCATACCATATATTAATACTACTCTCATTTTTGGTTAGAGAAGCATAGCATCTCTTTTCAGATGGGGGTAACCTCTGGAGTGACTCAAGAGGCACCATAGTGCTGAGAAGAAGTGACAGAGGAGTGCTCGGTACTGAAACCTCTCTATCACAACTTCCAAAGCTCAAGGTCTCTTGTGGAAGAGGTGGTGGAAAGAATGTAAGAGCCAAAGGAAGGCTAGTATTCCTTACAATGTACTCTTCCAGAAAAAAAATGGCCTTGATATCCGTGACCTACAATGCCTTTCAGTACCTACACAAGACCATCATAATAGGAGGAAAAGATGATGACATCAAAATAAAAGACTAATTGAGAAGGGGATATGATGGAGAGTGGAGTTGTGAATGAGAAAGTGAAAGGAGAAGGGGATTATCATGGTTTATTGTCTATAATTATGGAAGCTGTCAATAATAATAAAAGAGCTTCCTCACCCAAGACCACACCCATTCCTGGGGCAGCCTGTGTGTAATAAGTGGTCAGTGTAGCAGTACAGTAGCTAGCTCCACCCCTTCAATTTGGGACAGTGATGAAAGGCCAGCCCAGCATCAGCGCTCCCCTGGGGACTAGCCAAGACTTGATAGACTGCAGTGTCACTCACCTCCTTCCTTTCCCCATGCTGCTACTGCCCCCTTTGCCTTGAGGTAGCCTGGATCCAGCCATCTTTGCTTCAGCTGAGCAACAGATGAAGCAGGTAAAATCCATGAGCCACATCAAGTCATCTACCTTCAATCTAAACATGATTTTCACCAGAATAAGATGTTTGCAGGAACCCAGCCTGACTAAGAAAGAATATTGAAATCTTCCAAATCATGTTGGCATGCAGCATAAAATGACATGTTGGATATCTTGTGTGTTGGTAATCTGGAGTTAGGCTCATACACTTCACCTTACTTAGCTTACAAGTGCATGTGGTATGATTCCAGAGTTATTTAGACTCATGATAATATAATATGTCACCCCATTAGGTGGAGAACACTTTGGGTGAAGAGATTATGGTATAGTTATCTTGACATCTCATGTCTGATTTCAGGGTCTAGCACATACATGTAGGTTCTCAATATTTGAACTGAATCCAAAGGTGAGCCTTATGCCCCATTTGATCTTGACCATCAGCAATCTTCCCAACAGTCAGTGGCTATTCTAACTTCTCCATTCAGTCTCACTACCCATTTGTTATTATTCAGTCTCTCTTTAGACTTTTCACCTGTTTAAAGTGTATGACATACAGTCTTTGTCCTCTTGGAACTTACATGTCAGAAAAGACTCCAGGTAAGTATTATAGATCTGGCCATGTGGGGACAGTTGAGAAGAATCTCCCCAAATGTATAGGTGAGCAAGTATAGCCTTCAAGATGGAGACTCAAAGGAGTCTGGAGCTCAGCAAAGACTCATCTTGGGAAATGGCCGTGAAGCTGTGGGTGACGGGTGTCTCATGTTGGTCTGGAACAAGGGAAAGAGGGAGAATGCCTACAAGCCTATGTGAACTCTGGGGACTGAGGTATGTGTCAAGGGCATGGGGAATCAGCTCCAGGATGCAGACAGACTATAAAGGTTCTATAGGCCAGGATAAGGGTCTTGCATTTTATTCTAATGATGGGCTTGAGCCATCTCAACAGAGAGTTTGGAAAGACAGTTATGTGCTCAAATAGAGGTTTTGTTTAAGTATTGCCTTGCTTCACACATTAGACAGTGCTAAGGAAAGATGTTAGAAATTAACAAGGTAATGCTATAGTTTTAAAAGAAAGATGATGATCACTTGAGAGAGGGTGAATTTTAGAGGTACTGAGAAGCTCATCAGTGGAGACTGTAGGTGTGACTGGATCTGGAGTAGAAGGGTTTAGAGATGATCATACAAGGCCCCATCTGGAAACATACCCCACCTACCCCAAGGAAATTGTGAACTTCTAACTCAGAACTTTCTGGCTCTCTTCAGTGTCACAATGATGCAGTTATGACAATTCTACATTGGGTCATGGAAAACGATAAGCTTTACCACTTAAAACATAACAACTCTTCCACCATGACAAGCATGTTCTAAAACATACCACCTGGTAACTATAACAAGAGAAGCCATATAAAATGAGACAAGGATGAACAGATTGGCAATAAACACTATTCTAAACACTCTGCTATGTGTCTCAAATCATGCAGTGCATAGGTCATTTCAACAGGTGTTTATTTCACTTGTATGTGTCTTTGATGTGTGTACATGCTCATATGTGTATGGGTGCATGTATATATATATGGGTGTGCACATGCATATGCACATATGGGTGGAGGCCCGAGGTCAATGTCAGGTATCGTCTTCTATCACCATACACAGTGTTTTCTTAAAACAGGATCCTTATTAAACCCAGAACTCACTAATTCAGCCAAATAAGTCCACAAGTAAATCCAGATGATTTTCCATCTGCCCTTCCAGCTCTGGGATTACAGATATGTACCACCATATCTATTGAATCAGTTGTACCCATGAGAAAAATGATGAATCAAAAGAGAAGACCTTCCTTCCAAAGAATTAACTAGAGGTGTAGGAACTTGCTGGACTTATTCAGGAAAAGAAGAACACAAAACAAACAAACAAAAAAAGAGTAGCTGTAATTCTTCCTATTCCCTTCATAAAACTGGTGGTGTAATGATGTGTCCAGAGGGCACCACATGAGTCCTGACCAGGCAGGCACTGGAAACCCCTGCCTCAGCTTCCTCATCCAAAATCAGCTCAATTAATGAATTGCCAGAGACCCTCCAAGGCTCCTTCCACTTCCAGGATTCTGTTTCACTGTGAGAATTTATTTGCTTCCATGGTATACTAAGGAGTGCAAAAATCTGCCTCCTTAAAAGATAAAATGGGACTGGAGATATGGCTTAGCAGTTAAACGCTTGCCTATGAAGCCCAAGGACCCTGGTTTGAAGATCAATTCCCGGGGACCCATGTTAGCCAGATGCACAAGGGGGCGCACATGTCTGGAGTTCGTCTGCAGTGGCTGAAGGCCCTGGCGTGCCCATTCTCTCTCTCTCTCTCTCTCTCTCTCTCTCTGCCTCTTTCTCTCTGTCTGTTACTCTCAAATAAATAAACTAATTAATAAGTAAATCAATAAATAAATAAAATAAAGATAAAATACTTTGGGACCTGACTTAGTCCCCTATCCTCCAATGGGGTTTCTTGCCAAGACTTCATAATAAATGTAATCAAATTGTTGAAGAGAAAGGGACAAAATACTGTTTCTTCTTCCTGTTTTAACCTAGCATGGCTTCATCATGGCTAAGAAAGAGTGTTTTGAAGTTTAGATTTTCCCAAACAATCTGTTTGTGACAATACCCATGATAAAGGGATGTTGACAGAGGCATGGAAAAATTCTTTCCTTCCTTCTGAGGACATTGCTGACACAGCCATCGAGAACCCTGGAGGCAGCCTGTAATGCCCATCAACCGTGAAGAATGGCACTCCTCAACAACAGGGAAGAATGCTGGCACCTCGGTGCCTGGCAAAGTGCTGGGTGGCCTGGTGTGACCTACTGTTTCTCATGGGGTGGGGAACAGCAGAGGGAAAGCCTGGGTAGGACACAGACTCCCATGAGAAAGCTCCTGCAGATTGTCATTTTGTTTTTTAAATCAAGTTTCCAGAAATGAGCCCAAAGGAAGCATTCCTGAATTTTCTATCCCTCTGCAATGTTTTGGAATTCACTTTTCCTCATTTGCACCAGATGTTCAAGCACAAAGTCTGATTTTCATGACTTCAAGTTAAATTACCCTCTCATGTGTGGAGACTGCTTTCTGCAAAGCAAAGATTGGGACAAACAAAACAAAACCAATATTCTGGTGGCTATATGTAGGCCAGGACTTAGCTCCCACTATAGGCCCATCTGCCTCTAGGACTGAATCTTATCTGATTGTTTCCATGGCAACAGCTGTGGGATTAGAATAGGATGAAGGTTTAGGAAGAGTTGCTGAAATTCAGTCCTAGACAAGTGAGGATTATTTAACTACACTCTCGTGTTACTATGGAAACACAAATTTACAAATCAGGCAGGATTTTTGTAGCTCAATAGCGCAGAATTATAGTCTTAGCACTGCTTCAAATCCTTCAATTCCATCTCTTCTCCCACTAGGGAAGAAAATATCACACTGGACACAATTTAATTATTCCCCAAATACTTTCTATTTTAATATTTTTAAGACAGAAATACAGACTAAGACCAAGATCAAAATAATAGTTCTGGAAATGTTTTTCTATGTTTTTAAAACAAAATACACTTTAGGCTAAAAAGAGGTTTACATATATTCTATTCATATATTAACATAAGTCCAAACTAATGTTATCTTGATTTTTTTAAATGGTTTTTATTTCTATTAATGTCAATCAATCCTGGACTTTAAATTATTTCATTGCAAACGAATGTCAGGATATCAACAACATTTCATCTTTGATCAGTGTTTTAGGATTTATAAATCCTTTTCACCTACAATAGCTTGACATTACATTTTAAATATATACATTTTTATTCTAAAATATTTAGACTAGCAAAAAGAGTGTGTGCCCTCTGTATCACCTCTGAAGTCACTTCCCTTTCACTTATACCGGAGGTATGCATGAGAACCAAAGATGCTGACAATGTCATTCTATGGCTACTGCTTTCCTACCAGTTCCAAAATGGTCATTTAGTATCTCCCCAGCTCCATACCACTCCTCACCCCTCCATGTGGTACAAATGCTCCAAGCTTCCCACGTGGCTGACACCACCTTCTGCCACTATCATCCCACCAGCTGCTTAGTCGGTACAATGATGAGAGTTGTCAGAAGTGAAGGTAGAAAACAAGCGCAGAGCAGGACTATCAGTCTAGCATGAGCTGACTTGGCCCTATTTTGGACAGGGCACTAATAGACTATTTGCATATTAATGGTATCTCTGGCACAAGTCAAGGATATGCGGCTGTGAAGAAGGAAGCCTGCAGAGAAAAACTGAGTAGGCATCTCTCTATGAAGAAGCTGCAATAAATAACAAGTCTGAGGCAAATCATTTAAACCTGAGCCATATTTGAGTGCATTCAAAGCTGTGGTCTGACAGAGGGGGACCTTGGCTTACAGCAAAGGAGACTTTGAATCATATGCTGTCTCATTCATCTCTGGGGAATGGGATTGGGTGTGGGCTGCTATTTTGTAGAACTATTTGGTCACATTTCTCAACATTTCAAGACATGGCTTTTAACCCTGGATGTTTTCTATTAACTAACCTGCATAATACAGGAAGATGTTTTTGTTAGTATGACTTGTAGTAAAGCATATGAAACAAAGCCATCTACATTTGGAAACAATGTAAATATAGATCTAAATATGACAGACATATCCAACAAAAGCTACTATTAAATAAGTTTGATTGGCTCAAATGTGCAAACATGCAAATATCTCCAAAATGTAGCACTACATAGGACTAACAATGTGCACAATGGTGTGTAGTCCTATTTGTAGGGAAGGACAAACACATGGTCATGGGCTATGCATGTATAAATAATTTATAAAGAGAGCCCTAAAACTTACTGGTAGTGGTTACATCAAGAGCGTGGGACACTGCATCATAGAGAAGGGTGAAGCAGAGTTTTGTCCTTTTACATTTTTTAGGATTCATTGTAATTTTGATATTTATGCTTTTGTATGTGTGTGCACAGATGTGTACATGTTATGGGTGCGTGTGTGCACATGCACATAGAGACCAGAGGACAACTTTGGGTGCTCCTTGGACACCATAGATTTTGTATTGAGCCAGGATCTTTCTCTAGCCTGGGACCCTCCAAGGACGCTAGAAAGGCTGACCAGCAAAGCTCAGTGATTTACCCGTATTTGCCTCTTCCCAGCACTGGCGTTACAAACACATAATATCACACCTCCTTTATTTATCTGAGTTCTATGTATTGAACCCAGGTCCTTGTGCTTATAATCCTAGCACTTTCTCAACTAAGCTATTTCCCGAGCCTACTCATATATTCTTTATTAGTCAAAATTACTGTATTAGAGAATAATGGAAGACAAGGATCTAAATTGGTATAGCAGAACCACAAAGGATAAAATTTTTTAAAAAGATTAAAAAACAAGTCAAAGAATTTTAATTAGCATGAGTGGAATGATCTTTATAGGATCTTTACAAAATGTTAACAGATTTGTTGACATATAATTTACATACTATGAAATCTCATGCATTTTTAAAGTGTAGAATTGCATAGTTTTAAGCATACTTATCTTTAATCTAATTTTAAAACTTTTTTATCACTTGGAAAGAAACCTCTCACCATTAGCTGTCACTCCTCATTATCCACTCCTATCCCTCTCTGTCCTTGGCAACCACTAATTTGCTTCCTGTCTCTATAGATTTGTCTTTTCTGGACATTTCATGTAATTGCAATTAAACAGTACGTGGTCTTCTGAGACTGTCTTCTTTCACTTAGCATAATATTTTCAAGATTGACCCATGTTGTATTATGCATGAGCATTTCATTCCTTTCTATTGTCTCATTATATTCAACATAAAGATATATCATCTCTGGTATCCTTTCATCAACTGATGGACATTGGGTCAATTCCATTTTAGTATTATGATTAATAATGCTGCTATGAACATTATTGTAGAGTTTTATATTTGGTTGCAGTTTTATCTCTTGGGTAGATAACTAGGAATGGGTATATGAAAAGGTAGGCATTGAATATTTTAAGAAACATCCACAGTTTTCCAAAGCAAATGTACTTATATTATCTTTTCACCAGCAGTGTTCCGAGTCTTTTGATGTGCTAACTAGTCTTTGCTCATATTTATGTTCATTCAAATCATTGCCCATTTTATTGTCTCATTTGCCTTTTTTTTTTAAAAAAAATATTTATTTATTTGAGAGTGACAGACAGAGAAAGAAAGAGGCAGAGAGAGAGGGAAAGAATGGGTGAGCCAGGGCCTCCAGCCACTGCAAAGGAACTCCAGAAGTATGCACCCCCTTGTGCATCTGGCTAATGTGGGTCCTGGGAAATCGAGCCTCCAGCCAGGGTTCGAACCCTAGGCTTAACAGGCAAGTAGCTCAATTACTCAGCCATCTCTCCAGCCCTCATTTGCCTTTTTATTATTAAATTATAAAAATCTGGATGCATAAGAAATAAGATCCTTACCAAATATCACATGCAAATAATTCTTATACGTCATAAGTTGTATTTTCACCTTTTTATTATCATTCCTTAAGAAAAAAGACTACAAATCTGATGAAGCCTAATTAATCAATTTCTTTTTATCCCTTGCACTTTTGGCATAACTAAGAAAACATTGCTTAAGTTAAGATCAGGGATATTTATGCCTGTGTATGCCTCACCAGGTTTTATTGTATTTAAAGACAACTTTGGACTTGTAATAAATGTCCATTAGTTAAAGTATATTTTAAATATATAAATATATAAAAAATATAAATATTATACAAAAATATATAAATATTTTAAAGTATTTTAATATGTTAAGGAATCTGTGATAAAATTTTGTGAAGGATTTTTACATCTATGTTCGTAAGAGATACTGGTCTGTCTTATATTCCGGTGATATTATGGCTTAGATGGAGTATCAGGGTAACAATGGCCTCACAGAATGAGTTGGGAAGTAGTTCATCTTGTTTTCCTTCTTAAAAATTGGTAAAGAAGTGGTATGATTTCTTCTTTAAAAGTCTGGCAAAATTCATTACTGTGTACATGATTTATTTGTGAGAAGATTGTTTTTGTTATTAATTCATCTCTACTTGTTACAGGTCTATTCCAATTTTCTATTGCTTCTGGAGTAGACAAGATGAATGTGGTTTTTCTTACTTCCTCAGTCATCTTTTGCAGCACTTTCTGCAGGAGGGGAAAGGCTGTTAATCTCAGTAATTCAAACAAATTATGTCAACATGTCCTTTGTGCTAAGAGGTTTGTTTGTGGGACCCCACTCTTTATAGGTACTTCCCATCTGAGATTTCCTTGCCTGCCAGTTACAGCTTCACTCCTGGTATCTTGGGTACTGTGACTTTCTGTGACTGAGTCTGTGGGAAAGCATGAAATGCCCACCTTCACCTGTATTTACCTTCTTAATTGGGTAGTGTCTTCCTAGACACCTGGTTGTTTGGTTTTAAAACCTTGAGTATTCTTATACTCAATGGCAAAATTGTGCCACCTGAAGTTCTTTTATTAAAATATTTTCATTTATTTATTTGTGTGTATGAAAGATTAGAGGAAGAGGATGAAGGGGAGAGAGAGAGAATGAGTATGGGTGCACTCAGGTCTTTTGCCACTGCAAACAAATTACAAAAACATGTGCCACTTGGTGCAGTTGACTTTACATGGGTACTAGGAAATCAAACCCTGGCAGGGAAGGTTTACAGGCAAGTACATGTAACCTTAGAGCCATCTCCCCATCTTTCAGCATTCTTCTTGTTGTCTTTATAAATTTTCTTCTTTTAGAACAGATGCAAACATATAAACATCTAATCAAGATTTTACTTCTGCTAATACTAATGAGTAGATCCAGGCAGGAGAAAACTTTTGATCAAGTATTTCTCTGATGAATCAATTTATTCCTGATGAGTGCATACTCCTTGCATAGAACTGCCTGTGCAGGGGGAGAAATGCAGGCGGCACATATGTGTTAGTGAATGCTATTGAACAACACTGTGTGTGAAGTCAGACAGCTGCAAGTTCATCTCTGCCACTGAAGAGCTACAATACTCTGTATTGAGAGGATGATCCATTTCTGAGGTTCCTTGATTTGATTGACAAAATGGGGCTAATGCTGATGAGTTTGTCCAGACTCAGACAATTCGCCTAGCGTCATCCATTCTTGAGCATGTATTGATTGCTTATTATGTGTCAGGTACATTTTCATGTATTGGGAAAGTAGGAGTGAACAAAGCAGGCACAATTCTCTTGTAAATCTTTAGTAAAAACCCGAGTAAGTAAAACACGGAGTACACCAGATGGTGATAAGCACTGTGGTAAAGAAATAAAGCAAGAAGGAAGGAGTATACACAAGTTTGGAGGAGGGTGTGTAATTTTAAACAGGATGGGCAATGCCAGAAAGTTCTCTGTGGAGGTGATTCAACATTTCTATCCATGCAGAGAATATTCTTCTTGGGACCCAAAGAGACAACCACAGCTGGTAACATAAATTAGAAGCCAAGGGATGAGGGGGTGGCCACCCACAAAGTTCCGCTGTGAACAGCCCCACTGCCATTTCCCATTAGGCATTTTGCTGTCCACAGACAGCAAACTAGAAGCTGACATGCGGGTCAGAAATGCCACCCAAGCATGGCTGAGACTTGGAGAGCCCCTTCATGCCATCTCACACCCAGTTGGAGAAGGAACTCCAAGTGGCAACACCAGTACCAGCACCACAGTGTGAGGGAGCAGCCTGGCACAGAGCCTGGAATTTATTTACTCCTCCACCCAATGCTCTTTTATCTTTCCATGCCTGTAGAATTTGGAGTTGTTTTCATAGCCGGAATAGAAAAGAGCAGAGCAAGATTCTGGTGGAAATGTCTTGCTGGAATATTTGAGACAGAGTCTTGCTAAATACAGGCTGACCTTGAACTTCCAATCCTCCTGCCTCAGCCTCCCAAGTGCTAAGATTATAGTCTTGTACCACCCTGCCCTGATCTTTTTCATTTGAAGAATATTCCTACCTGTTCCCACAGGGCTTACTGCAAATGATAGTGCCAAGGAGATCGCTCTGTGGTTCCTTTCAGAAGTGACATCATCCAGTTAAAGTCTGGGAGGTGGGGAGATTGTTTAGTGGGTGAGTAGGAAAGCATAAGGACCTGAGTTAGAGCTCCAGAACCCATGGAAAAGTCCAGACATGGATGCCCATGCCTATCACCCTAGAGGAGACAAGAGAATCACTGGATCTTGTAGCCATCCATTGGGGGGTGGGGCGAACAGTGAGCTCCAGGCTCCGTGAGAGATCCTGTCTCAAGGAAATAAGGCAAGAGAGAGAGAAAAAGAGAGAGAGAGAGAAGGGCACATGCAACAAACTTCTCTGGCTGCTACTTGAATGCACATAGGGCTTATGCATCTCTAGATATGTGTGCATATACCACATGTACACATCACACATACTACTCCTAATACACACACACGCATGCTTCTCATGACATCATGACATTCAAAACTGCTTTCTCTGCCTGAGGTATTGCTAGAGGTTATGATTCTACTCTACAAAATCCCAACACAAATTTCTTCAACAGATGTGAGTTAAAATGAACAGACTGCAGATTTTTCTTCCCCAAAGCAACACCATTACTTAAGATTTCATTCTAGGTACAAAGTATGAATTTGATACAGATAACACTTAAAACCTTGTTTAGCGACAAGACACAAAATCCCAGTTCCCAGTACATTGAATGGACAATACATTAATGAGATGAAGGTAGAGTCTAGCTTGGAATCCTGTAAATAATGCTCTACAGGACCCCTCTCATACATCTCTCTATATTATCCTTAACCTACTGGAGTGCTTGGTGCTCATAACTTGGGTTCTTAAGTCATGCGAGTCACCAGGGATGAAGTTCTGCATCATAGCAGAATGAAGGACAATGCAAACCTCCACATCATCAGTTATTTTAATCAGGGAAGTAAACATTTTCCTAAAGTATTCCCAGAGGACTTCCCCACATGTCTCCTTGGCCCCAAACAGCCCTACCATCTGTCCTGGGTAAGCAGGTTTCAAGCACTGAAGATGTTGATTTCTAGTGTTTCCGGGTCTGTTCCTGCTCCAAAGACTGCCACCAAGAGCATTCATTAGTTAATTTCGCAGCCTTGTCACTAAAACAGCTAAAACAAAACAAAGACTAAAATGTTTTATTATGGCTCACAGTTACAAGGAGATTTCTACCCAGCATGGTGGGGAAGATGATAGAACTTATGTGGCCCAAGTGTGTAGCACAGACATATCACATAGTGGTCCAGGAAATAGAAAAGAGGACCCTAACCTTCTAAGGTCCACCCCCAGTGACCTCCTTCTGTCAGCCAGGCCCAAACTCCTAAAGTGTTCACCAAATATCACTACCTTATGAGGAATAAGCATTCAAAACATAAACCTATGAGAGACATTTCAGGTGCAACCAATAATAAATGAAAGTGTTTCCTTTAAACCAAGCCCAAACAGAACACAGAGAAAAGAACTTTCCTTTATATGCCTAACATTCTATTAAAGTAATAGAGGACCATGAATTTGATCTTATTTCCTGTACTAGCCCTGAACAGACCAACCCCAAATTTACTCACTTAAGCCAAAGTTCTATTTTATCAAACCAAAATCAGGTGTTCACCCAATCTTCTGAGAAACCAGAATGGAGATGGCAAACTCGTTGCCATCAGGCTCTTTTTAGCCAGCATATCACTGTCTCTTCTGCTTCATCCCCAACAAGAATAGTGACTCACAGTAACCTGATGTTGACTGACACCTTTTATCCTATTATGCTGTTTTCTTGTTCCTACTCAAGTTACCTTTTACTACCAACCGGTCTGTCATGCTCAGACTCTACTTTTTACAGATGATGCATTGTCCAGTTTACACATTGCTAATAAGATCCAGTTAGCTCTTTAAGCTTGGTTGCTGGTGATTGTCTTTTGATGTCTTCTTGCTGAGCATGCCTCTTCATTTGCTTTCCTGACGTTTGCACTCATCCAATGTAAAAATGCCAGCTCTAAAGCCTAATCCCAGTCTTAAAGACAGAACCACTGTGCTCTGTGATGCCATGGCCTTTTGTTGCTGTACTTTTTTCTTTTTTTCCAATGCTGGGCATCAAACCCAGGTTCTTGTTTATGGTAGACATGTGCTCCACTCCTGAGCTACATTTACAGCCCCAACTCAAAGTTTGTTTTCTCTTTTTTCTTTTTCCTTATGGTGCTTGGGGACAAACCCAGGGCCTTAGGCACACTAAACAGGAGCTGTACCGCTGACCTATACTCTTATCCCTAATCCCATAACAGGGCTTTGGTGCAGCTACTGCATCTCACCTCCTACCTCTGTGCCCATGTTTTGTTCCTTGGAAGACTGTGAACCTGAGAAGGCGAAGATGATAATGATCTTTGCCATACTTCTTGACTTGTGAATAAAACAAAAGTCCATAATGTGCAGGGATTTGTGGTCTCATGAAGTGAAAGTGTTTATATATTCTGGGAGGAAAAAGAAAGTGAAACAAAAAAAAAATAAACTCGTTAATTTCTAGAAGTGTGGCCCAAGGTACCTACATACATATTCTAACTCTGACCTAAGGGTTTCTCCACATTCAGCAAACTGAATCCTAACATGATATGTAAATAGCAGGAGGACAACTGTTCAACCATATTGGATTAAGACAGACAGGAGCTGTAACCAATCAAGCTGTCTCCCCCCGACGTCATTCTCTCTGGTTATGTATATAACCTGTCCATTTGATAAGGTGGGTCATTCTCAATCATTTTCAGTCTGGACTACTACTGTCCAATTCTAGCATTATATTATAATGATAATAATATAAGCCAAACAAAAATTGCAAAAATGTAATTGTTGCACAATTCTCTCTTTTACAGACTAAACTGAAGCAAATGAAGTTAGAAAATATGTGACATAGAAAATAAGGGGTTTAGGTCATCAGAAACAATAGGAAAGCAAGAGCAAGGGAAACAGCGAGAGCTGTGGCCTGAGTCTACAGAAAAGCCCGTCTTGATGGAGGCACTGTTGGAAGGCTAGTGTGTCTGGATGTGCTGTCCACTTGCTGACTCTGGTGTGGGGAGGAGTGACTCTCTGGGTCTCCTGGGACTTGGGAAGAAGTGCAGTTTTATTCCAATTCAATGAGAAACCCAGGAAGTGCTGAGGACAGAGGCCCTCTGACTTCTTGCTTGGTCTGGGGCTTGAGCTGGGGTCCTCTCCCAAGCTGTCAGTCTCTGCTGGTGAACATGGTCTTCTCCAGCACATGTTGGCAGAGATCTCATTTGCAATGAGCAATCTGGATAAATATTGAGTGAGCTCTAAAATAAAAATGCAGATTCACAGTTTTCATGAACAATGGGTTATGCTTATTACTGCTTTATTATCATACAAATACATAACTTTTACTCAGTCAACAAGCCAAGCATTAATCTTCCAGATAAACAGCCTAGGTTAGTGGCAAGAATCATATATTTTTAATCTAGACCATTTTACTCAAAGTGAGATCCCAGGACTTTGTTCGAAGTACAGAATCTTGAGGTCCACTCAGCTCTGCCAAATCAGAAATTGGAGTCAAAGACAGAGCTCCCTGGAGTTTAAAAAGTTCTTTGATTGAGCATTCTGCATCTAACTTTGAGAAGCCCAGGGTCACTTACCTTTAACATGACCTTGGGTAAGTGTCTTATGCTCACTGTGCCCCTGGTTCCCACATCAGAAAATGCAGATATAGCAGTTTGGCTGCTATACACTTTCCAGACCTCAACAGCGAGCTGAGTGCTGTGAAGCTGAAAGGTTAGAAAAAGGCCATGTTTCTATCATTCGATAATCTGCCTTCCAGTTATAGACATAATAACTGGTAAAAATTCACAACTCTCACCTGAATTTGTATAAATTTTATTCACTAGCTGCATATCTTGGGGTGTATATGGGCTTCACATTTCAGTTTCCTCATTAGTAAAGAGAGATGATTATCATGCATTAAGAAAATAAGTCCCAATCTCTTGGCAGAGGGCCTTGTGCATTTCAAGTTCCAATATTAGTCACAATGACTTCTATAGACACAGATCATGGGAATAATGGCATAGATCATAAGGTTGGATGGACACTTCAAAGGGGAATTTTAAAGATGAAATTTACTCCTGAAAGGAATGTTAAGTCATTGCTGGATTGAGTGACTAGCTTTAAATAAAGTTAAATATGAATGAATGAATGAATGAATGAATGGTATATGCAATCCATAAATGTTTAGTGTTGTAAACTTGGATTTGGGTTTGAATGAGTAAGAATAATATAGAAACTCTTTCATTGACATTTCAACCAAAGTGTTTCAGAAGTGATCAATATACATTAGGCATCCCCACAAACACTGAAGATGTCATGAGAATTATAAACATCAACGCTGGTTGGTAGGAGAGCAGGGATGAGAATATCTTAGTTAATGATGGTATAAATAGTGAGTTTTCTGAAAACTAAGTTGGTGGCAAGAGAATCAAGTTTAAATCTATAGGTCAGGCAAAAAAAATCATAGTGTAAAAACAGAGAAAAATAAATGATCAAAAGGTAGAATGCCTTTAGTATGTAAAAAGAGAGGACATTTAATCGGTCATCAGACTCATTTTAATGGGCACTTGTTCCTGCTAGTGTGAGATGCCAGACTCAATTCAACCTAAGCTACTTAGTCATGTTTTGAAAGTACCTTATTTTTAGAGCAGGTTTGGTTTCAAAGCAACATTGAGTAGAAGGTATGGATATTACTCCTATCTCTCTGGTCCTACACACACACACACACACACACACACACACACACACACACACGTTCACACAGCCCCACTTCGTTGCTTCCATGTTTTGACAATTATTAATGGAACTACCATAAACATCCATGTGCAAGTTTTGTGTGGACATATTTTAATTACTTTCCATAAATTCCAAGAACTGTTATTTCTCAATTGTATGTTAAGAGTATGTTTCATCTCATAAGAATCTGCCAAACAGCCAGGCCAGATCTTTTTTTTTTTTTTTTTTTCACTCCTTCCTGCAATGCATGAGAGTTTCCATTGCTGCACATTCTTGTCAGAATTTGATGTTGTCAGTTTTCTGGATTTTGGCCATTCTGATAGTCATGCCATTGTTTTAATTGGTATTTCTATGGTAACATAATGCAGTGCATCCATTCCTATGTTTATTTCCATCTGTAAGTCTCCTTTAGGAGAGTGTCTTTGACCCAAGTTTTTATTGCTTATTGTTATATTTTCAGAGTTCTTGTAAATTTTTGATAATAGTCCTTTGCAAATATGGTTTATAAGTATGTGTTTTTTGTTTAATTCACTTGGTAATTTAACAACTTCTAAACCTTGAGAAAATGACTTAACCCTTTGAATACTTTTGGTTCCTTCTAATCATGCTTTAGCTACTCCCTGATTAGAACCACTGTAAGGCTTAGTGATAAGAGGCATAAAGTAGCACTGCGACTTAGTTTTACAAGTAGTCAGTGTTCAGTACAATTGGTTAGTGATGCCATCATCACTGTTTTAGGTTATCAAGATCATCAATAGAGAGCTACAACAGAGTGCTATCTACAGCACAGCACTGGAATTTTACAAGCCCATCACACCATTGTTCTAACAACCCTTTTCAGTATTTCTCCTCAAAAATTTTCCATATATTCTATGTTTGTTTCTTTTGAACGTGCATCCTTCTTTTGCACATAAGAGGCTTTCCTTCAATTTTGAACACTTAGATGGAAATGAAGGTCTATTTCCTACATCTATTTATGACATGAGAGCAGTCTAGGGTATGGGTCAATGTGGAAATTCAATAAATTTATGTTGAGTACATGAATTAAAAGTACATGGAAGTTATGGAATGCCATTGAACTATACTTTATATTTTTTAGACCCTTCTGATTCCTTAACCAAGTGATGAGCATGCTTGGAACATCTGGAAATGTGTTTTCATTCCTCTCATGGCATTTTTTTTACACTTGGCTCTATATTTTTATTATTTGACTAATGATCTGCCTCATCTTCAGAAAGGACAGGAGGCTGTGCTAGCCAGAATAACAGTCACAGCTTTCTTCCCATAATACTTGGCTTTACCTATGTCATATGAAACTTAGTAGCACCCCCTTTCATTTGGGTCACTATTATGCATTTTACTTCAGCTTATTTGGAGTGAATCATAATTCATTATTTTAAATAGAAAATTACATCTTAAGATGAGAAAAAAATATATTTATACACACAGTCATTGTTCCATTTAGATCCATATTTTCATGTGGTATCATCATTTTTTAGTCTGTGGAGCGTCCTTCAGCATTCCTTATAGTACCACCCTGGTGCCTTCTTCTACTTTTTATGTCTGAAAATGCCCATAATTTACTTTCATGTTTTAAGGATAAGTTTTTCTAGACATAGAATTCCAGGTTGTATCTTTTTTCTTTTGTAGTGCTGTATATACCTTTCCCTTGTCTTCCTGTTTGTACAATTTCCAACAAAAGTCTGTAATTTTCCTCTTTGTTCTCTTTTCTGTATGTAATTTCCCTCTAACTGGTTCTAATTTTCTCCTGACCATCAGTTTATAGCATCTTGATTATGAGATACTTTGGTGTGGTTTATTTGTACTTCTTCTGCTTGAAGTTCATTAGATTTTTTGAATCTATGAATTTTTTTGGTCAAATTTGGAAATTTTCAACTAATATTTCTTAATGTATTTTCTAACACTCATCTTTCATGTACTTCCAAGTTTGTCCAAGTTAGATAACTTAACATTTTCCTTTAGGTAACTGAAGCTAGGTTCATTTTATTTTTAACTCTGTGTGCTTTTGTTTGATAGTTTTTAATACCTGCCAGTTCTGAGCTTCTGGCATGCTTTTTATCTCATATTTGGCTCATTCATGTTTACATTGAAAGTATTGTATTTTTCTCTTCAGGTTTTCTCTGGAGTTCTATTGGAGTTTTATTTTATCTACTGAGATTCTCTATTTGTCCTTTTTCCCATTATGGCAATGCTTTCATTAAGACTTTTTTATTTTTATTTTTTAGGTTGAGGTAGGGTCTCACTGGAGCCCAGGCTGGCCTGGAATTTACTATGTAGTTTCAGGTGGCTTCAAACTCATGGTGATCCTCCCACCTCTGCCTCACAAGTGCTGGGATTAAGGGTGTGTACCACCATGCCTGGCTCATTAATATTCTTGAACAAGCTTATCTGTTTTAGCATTTTTGTTTGCTTCTTCCTTTGTCTCTATTTTGGGTTATGAATTTCACATTCTTGTTTCCTCACAAACCTAGTAATTCTCTATTTTATACCAGGCATTGTGAATCTAGATTTCATTGTCTTAATAGGGTATTGACTTTTGTTTTCATAGTCAGGTGATTTAGTATGGCTTTTACTCTGGGCTAGATATTTCCTACTCTTAACAGTTGGCTTTGCTGAGATTTCCACTGAGTATGGAAGTATTCCACAAACTCTTCACACCTGGAACTTAAGGGTCACCCATCCCTGAATGAGATCCAGCAGAGCTGAAGGCCCTAGCTTTCCCCAAGTTGTCTCCTCCCATGACGTCTCTGACATACACAATTCAGGTTTTTCATTAAAGACTCAAGGAGACTGATGTATAGTTTCTTGGGGTTTTGCTTTGCAAACTCCATTCTTCTTAGCACCCTCTTCTCCAAATTCTTGTTGCCTTGGTAGCTCCAAATTCTGCTTAAGGCTTCTCTTTCTAAAGACTTACTTTGTGAAGTATGTGTAGGCAGCAATACAGAGTGATGATGGGACTTAACTCACTTCTTTATTTTAGCTCAAAGATCAAATTCTAATAGCAATTATTATTTCATATCTAACAGGAGTTATTGTCATGTTTTCCAGTTTCCTAGTGTTTGTCTAAATACTGGAAGAATTAATTTGGCATCATTTCCTCACTCATTACTAAAAATGGTGGTTATGGCTTATATTTTCAAAGACAATCCTGGCTATTATGTGGAGATGGAGTGAATGTAGGTAAGAGAGTAATCAGGTAAGATGCTACTCTAATCATCCAGCTAAGGAATCATGAAGGTTTGACCTGTAGAAACTGAAGTTTCCAGTGGGGTCTGACTTAGTGCCCTATGCCCCTTCCACAAAGAAAGTGAAACTGACGTTTAGTGGAGAAGTAGGTTATGGAAACTTGGCTGTAAATATTCCTATTCTCTATTCATTTGATTTATTGGTTATTTGTTAAACTTTTTATGCTGAGAGACTTGAGGAATTGTTCAAAATTCCAACAAGGGAATTTGCAAAGTTCGCACATGTATTTAGTTTTATCCATATGAATATCAACTGGATGTTCCTGAAAAGCTTTTCCTGTGGGCAGTCAGATAAAATTTCATTTTCAAGACATTTTTGGACAAGTGTGGTAAGTGGCATTGTGAAAAGTAGATTTAATTGACATCAATTTAAAGCTATCCCATGTTTTTCTAAAACATCTCAATACATTCCACTGTATAAGAAAGATGGTATCTTTAGTCATTCCTCATCACACACCAAAAAAGGAATGTATTATCTTCCTTTGTGTCTCAGTGTATACAACCAGTAAATCAGTATGCTTTATTAAATTCTCACTGGGTACATGACCCTGTAAGAGGCATAGAAAGGTATGAACCAAGAGAGAAGGGATTGCTTCTGAACTCTGATGAACTTAGTGCAGCCATAGAGACAGGATGGGTCAAAATCAATAGCAAAAACTACAGTATTAATTCTGGAAAGGGTATTGAAGTAGGAGTCCAGACAAATTGGGTTTAACCTTCCATTTTGTTTTACTTAGAAAATCATACTTTCCAGCTTCCCTATCTATAAGCTATAGACTATCTTCTGATCTTGCAATTCTCCAAAAATCAAAAATTTTGTTTTAATCTACACAGAGAGCAGCCTAAGCATTCATTAGGAGATCTAAAGGTACCCAGATGGTTCCCCTCCTCTGGACTGTGCAAAAGGGGAAGAGGTGACAGAAAGTGGTCAGCAAGCCAGAGTCTTAGCACTTGGGTCTAAGCAAATACTTAAAAGTTCAGACAACTGTGACATCTCCTGAGGACTGGTACAGGAAGAATCAGGAGTTTGTCTGGAGTTGAGATCCCACCATGAGCTAGTGGCCAGTCATGTTAAATCCAAGGCTCTGTGTCAGGGAGGTTCCTTGCAAAGTGATACACATTCAAGATGCATAATTGTAAGAGGGTTTTAAGAAGTGGACATGAAGTAGGGAGACCACAGAGGATGGTGTGGAATCTGAGGCTAGTGTTGGTTGGTCTTATTAGCTTAACTAAAAGAGACAATTGGGAGAAGAGTGACTGAGACCAGAGGGTGCTGCCGTGTGGATATTCTGACAGAAATTTCCTTCCTCAACTGAGGGACACAGCAAACCAATGGCATCTCTGGGAAGTGAGATGGCAAAAGCAATACTCTTGTCTCACTCTTTCCATCATAGAGCCTCCTGCCACTGCTCTCCCTTTATAGCCCATTCAGAAGCCTGTGGGTGGGGATGAGGCCCATTCTTGCAGTCCATGAATCCACTGAGGCTCAATGCAGTGTGCACAGTGGCCTGGAGGAATGTCTGGAAAACATTCAGTAGAAGTCCTTTCCAATAGCCAGACTTGAGAGTCCTAGAAAGTCGGTAAGAGTGGCCAATCCTTCAACCTACAAAGAGGGCCTAGGTACTGGAAAGAGAAGAAATATGTGTATTTATCAGTAGCCTCTAAGCACTGCATCATGAATATTCATCATCAGAATATTCACAGCATAGGCTGTGGGGTTCATACTCAGCTGGCCCAGTAGCACTGATGCAGAAATTCAGAGAGAGAGAGAGAGAGGCTGTAATTTTAAAAGCCAGCTAAATGCAAGGAATATGTCACTACTAGACAACCTTCAAAAGGTGGAGTGCCAAGTGCTCTGGACTTATCAGTCTAAAATGGCCAAAGGATAGCTATTTCTCCACTTGAGAACAATGCAACTAGAATCAAAATAGGAGCTCAAGGACTGTGAATCGGCCATAGCCACAGAGATTGCAGGTGGCATTCTGGGAGAAGTCACTTGTGTCCCATTATACCATAGGTGTGACACACTTGCCTGTGGACACCACTTTGTTGACTGAAACTGATAGTCCAATCAGGATGAAACATTTATAAACAGACACTTTTTAAATGGCAGCTGTGTTATGAGTTTCAGAAGCGCTTGTTTGCATGAGCAGGAAAGTCTCTGGGATCACGACCACTGCTGCAACCTCTGGTGTCACAGAGGTCCCTCCTCTGCTTCCTCTTCATGCATGTGCTACCACTTTCTCTCCTCGGAGGATACCCAAGTTATATGGGTTGATGATGCATTTCACTGAAACACCAGTTCACAATTAAAGCCCTCTAGATAAAGAGTCATACGCTAGCAGGGTGTGGTGGTACATGCCTTTAGTCCCAGCACTCAGGAGGCAAGAGGCAGGAGGCAGTGGGTTAGAGGCCACCCTGAGACTACTTAGTGAATTCCAGGTTAGCCTGGGCTAGAATGGGACTCTACCTCGATAGACGAACAAGCAAACAAAAAAATCATATGCTTACAACCATGGAGGCTATTCATATGACAGTGGACCTGGAAGTAGAGACAGTGTCGTAACCAGTAGCAGGCGCTAACCTTCAAAGGCTTATCCTTTCTGACCTGCTTTCAATAGCTAGGCCCTGCACCTTAGAACTGCACAACTCCCAAGGTAGTGCCTCCACCTGGGAAACTCTGAGCCTGTGGGGGACATTTCAGATTTAAACCATGCACTTGTATTATTTCAGATGCTTATTTCACATATTTCTCAGGGTGATTCCATCAATTCCATGGTAGAGACGATATTGCCAACTAGGGGTAGGTATCTGGTACATTTTTGCTGGATAGATGGATGGATACATAACTCACACAAGCCAAAAGCTTCTTGGTTGCCGGATTCCTGCCCTTTTTCTTTCTTTCTTTCTTTCTTTTTTTTTTTACACTTTTATACTTTTAGACAATTCTTTACCTCAGTTTCTCCAAACAGAAAATTAGTCGCTCTGTGCCAATGACTATGAAAGATTTCCCAAGTAGAGGTTTTAAAAGAAAAATGTGTGAGCTATACTGCAGGACTGACATTTGTCTAGAATTCCAGAGGTCATAAAGAATTCATTAGAGGTCTCTCTAGGAATGTTGTCTCAATTTTCCTGGCTCTTCTCCTCTTATACACTTCTCATCACTTATTTGAATGCTTAAGGGGTACTTGGGCTGTTATCAAGCCTTTACTGGTAAATATTTAAATAGTAAATGCTATCTTCAAGTCACTGTAATAGTGTGTATACAAAATAATTCTAGAAATAATAGACTTCTCTAGAATGTACCTGGGACCACCAATATGCAGGAAATGGGATACCTCTTTGTAGAACTGGGAAGGCTATTTTCTGCACTTGACAACCTGACCATTCCATTTTATGTTGGGTAAATCTTTAGGCATTTTATTTATATTTGTTTCTCCTTATTGAAAATGTAATGCATGTTGATTATGTAAAATTCATAAAAATGCATATCAGAGAAAAAATGTCCCTGAGGTTTTTCTATTGCAGATTTCTGAAATGCTTAAACCAGTTTTATTTTTAAAAAAAAAAAAAACTTGTTTACATTTTTTTTATTGACAGTTTCCATACTTACAGACAATAAATCATGGCAATTCCCTCTTCTCCCCCACTTTCCCCTTCACAAATCCACACTCCATCATATCCCTTCTCTCTCTCCATTAGTCTCTTTTATTTTGATGCCATGTGCATTGGAAGAGAATTGCTAATTTCCTTCTTACAGTATGTTTCTGTGCATGCCCCCACTGAGACCTTAAGATGCTATTTTAGAACAAGTGGAGAGAAACCATCATTCCACCCATCCACAGAAACAGCCATACCAATCTGTTAATGAATATGATTTAGATGAAACAAGCAAGCTACAGAAGTAGGTGTATATGTGTCAAGGAAAATGAATCCAAGCCCCAATAGGCCAGGGCTGCAGGAAACCTGATTTGCATACAGGCTATAGCAACATCACAATTTCCAAGAGCAGATTATACTCTGAAAATCTATTGTTAGGCTTATGGAAATTTGTATTAGTGTTGTTAATTTTCTCCAGTAAGAATTACCTTTGCATTACTCCTAAATTCTTTTGTGCAAAATATGACACAAAGGGAATTTTCATACCAAGTTCAGATTCAGGTATGCCAGGTATAGTACTGATGGGGTCCAGACTTGCTCCTGGGGAGCTGAGGAGCCTAATGGGTGTGAGGGACATATCCTGGAGGAAATAATTCCCAGTGGTGATTCCCTTACTAGTTCTGCCTTAAGCCTCAGTAATCTCTGTCATTTTGTGTGCAGTCCACCAACACAGTGTGTATGGTAATCACTTATTTGGATGCAACCCTGAAAGGCGCCCTCCTGGACTGCAAAAGCCACCCCCCATAAGACAGATTTCTCAAAATCATCATGTACTATCATAGGTTGGCCTTGTGATCTCACAGGAATCTGGTCCTAGTAAATCCTGGCTTCTGTCACATTTTCAGTGTTTGTACCTCATCTCCAGTTCTCCCAGATGTACCCTTCACCTTCCAGTGCATGGAGAGCTGGTTCACCTTTGAGCATACCACTTCTTTGCCTGCTATGTTTCTTCACACTGGGTACTTATTTTCTCATATACCAAATTCTTCATGGTCATAGAGTGATGTGGTGTTTTGAATCAGATGTCCCTCATAAAATCATGTGTCCTGATCCCCAGCTGATGACAGTTTGGGAGATAGAGCTTTGCTGGAGGAGGTGTGTTGCAGGGCATAGGCTTAGGTATGGTATAAGCAGCCCCCCGCCCTTGCTAGAGTTAGGCTAACCCCCTTGCTGCTATTTTCCACCTGCTGTGGCAGAGGTGATATCCAGCCTCTGATTACATCATGCTTTCCCCTGCCTCCATGAAACTTCCTCTTGAAACTATAAGCCCAAATAAAAACTTTCCTCCCATCAGCTGCTTTTGGTTGGGTGCTGGATTCCAGCAATGAGAAGGTAGCTGCAACAAGTAGCCTGGTCAAGAGTTGGTCCGTAGTTGGTAAGTAGAGGTCATCACATAGAGACCCATATAGTAGGGCTGCTAGGCTGGACATCAGCAGGTGGAGTAGTGTCAGGCTGAGACTGGTGGGCAGTCTCGAACCTATTATCAGTGTGAGGGAAACCTTGCTGGGAAGCCACCCATGGGGCAGGCTGCTGAACTCACTCAGAAGTGGCTGTGGTATTAGGACTCACTGAAAAGCTGCCAGGAAGCCATCTCAGGGGCTGCTGGTAAGTGTGATAGGAATGGACTCAAGCACCCATGGAACTTACTAACCAGTCATTCTAGGGCACTGGCTGAGAAACCTTTTGGTACGAGTGCCCCTGGATAACACCCAGATGAGAACTGCATGATCCAGAAACAGAGACATAATACCAGATCTAGGTAGAAGCCATTTCCTTCTGGAGAATTTATCCTATGGCCTCAAAAAGGGGTAGTGTTCACAAGATCCATCTCCTGAGGCCTGGGCTAGGCAACGGATTGTTGATTAGGAGCTGAGAGCCAGTAACTCAGTGGCTGCCAGGTCATGTGTTCCATTCCCAAAACACATTTTCAGGAGTATTGTTCCTAGTTTAAATTCCTCAGTACACATGCTTATTGAAAAAGGCATAAATGAATAAACAGTTGAAACCTTACATTATTTCCAAATGGCTGGTATTAGTGTTGCTTATCAAATATTTGTATCCCTTTAGTTGTGAAGCAATGGTATGACTAAACTTGTACTTGGGTTGAGCCAATGAACTGTGAATGAAAGTGAAGGGAACTGAGAGATGTGTTGAAAAATGTTTAACATGTGGATATTTGGGGGAGGGGGGAGGAAAGGAAAAGAACGCGGTGATTTACAGCATTTGCCAGTTTCCTCGGTGCTAGTACTCCTCCCATAGCTGATTTCAAATTACCAACACAGTGCTCATCTGTGTGCAGGTGCGCTCTTGTGAGCTGGTATAAACTACCTCCAGCAGGCCACTGTGTGAGGCACTTTAGCACCAAAGCATGTAATTGCTGATATACATCTTCTAGATGTCTTTACCTGTGTTGTGGTAATTGTCAAAAATTTAAGACAGCAGCACTTCCACCAGGCTGGCTGCCTATGCAAATAGAACAGAGCTCCTTGGTTCCTGGTGGGGAACAGGCCATAGGAGTTTATTTGAGCAATAGGAATGTGGGACTGGTTTGTCTCTTGAGTATAATGTAGCCTATGCTGATGGATGTACGCTAACTGGCTTGACTGGGGTATTTTATACTGTTTCTAATCATTCCTTTATGTCCCTTCCAAGCAGAGTTCTATACTCATATCTTCTTCATATTCCATCTCTAATGAAAATAATGATTCCTCTATGTCCCATGTCCTATGACAAAAATAGAAAGTCTCATCATTTTAGCATAGTACAATAAACTCTGCAAATGTATTCTTATACATCATCTTCCCTTATTGCTTGTTATTTCTTAACGCAACTTCACCATTCCTAATGTTGCTTCTGCTTTTCCCCCAGCTTCCCCTCCTGTCTGTCTGCCAGCACCATGCATGATCACTTGAATGTGGAAGCTTTGCTGAGTGTTCTCTCTGCTGTTCTCTACTTACCTCAATCAAGTACCTAATTTCAAATGTAATTCTAAAGACATAATGACACAGGCATCTGGAGGCAAAATGTTCTAGTGACCTTCAAATAAACATGTGGCCTAACAGTATTTTTAAGTAGGAGAAATTCTCATTCTCTTTATGCATACATACATACATAAACACACATACATACATGTTTTTATGTGTGACAGTGTGGGTGCACATATTTCATGGTGTACATGGACAGGGGGCAAAGATTCTCATTTTGGTCCTTGCTTTCTGCCTTGCCTGGAGAAGGATCTCTCTCCTCCTTGTTGAATTGCCAGGCTACCTGACTTGAGAGCTTCTAGGAAGCCCCCGAGTACCTGTCTCACATCTCACTATCAACATGCTGGGATGACAGAAGCCCACTCTAGCTTCTGGCTTTTCCATGGGGTCTGAGGATTTGAACATGGTTACTTCTTTCCTTGTGTGGGAAATGTTTCATCTATTGAGCCATATCCCCAGTACACCATGAATATATTTTAAACACACACACATATACTATGTTTAGAGTTAAGCAGTGTCTAGTAGAGATAGATTCAGATAAAGAAAGAGGCAGAACAGAGAAGGGAAATAAGTGACAGAAATCCAAAACCAAAAAGATGAGGAACAGTGATATGTAGCAAGAGGCCGGTGTGCTACGACTACTGAAACCTGGTGACTGAGGCCCTTGTACTGAGAATGAGGCAGCTGATAGAGGGGGCTTGACAGGGAGGCACACCCAGGCCCAAATCAAAGAAGCTAATCACTGGCATTTCTCTGTGCCAGATACTGTGAAAGGTCACCTTACTTAACTCTCACACTCTTATAAGGCATAAACATTATTTTCATTGTTTTCTTATTTAGGAACCAAGCTTGAAATACATTAAGAAATGGTCACTATTGGCTAAAGAAATGGCTCAGTGATTAAAAGCACTTGCTTGAGAAGCCTGACTGCCGTGTGGAATCCCCAGTATCCATGTACAGCCAGAAGCACAAAGTGGTGCGTGGAGTTGTTTGTAGGGGCAGGAGGCTCTGGTGAACCCACACTCTGCCTGTCTTTCTGCTTCTTTCTCTCTCTGTCTCAAAGAACTAAAAATAAATTTTAAAATGTGCAAAAGATCTCAAAGTTAGTGGATCCACAGTTTCCCGTTTATTCATTTAGGATTGTCCTGAACCAATTCCAATATTCCCAACCCCTGCCAGTGATTGGTCAAAGGATAACCATGTGACCAAATTCCCAATAGGACCCAGAAGCAGACTATATTGACACTTCTCAGGAGAATTGTTCCTATTAACAAAGAGACTCAAAAGAAAATGTGAGCTCTCCCTTTTCAGGATGTTGCCATAACCAGCGGTGACACATGCAGCTTCTACAATATTCCACTGGAACTCAAGGACAAACTCAAGTGTTAAATGTGGCAAAAAATATAAAGAATGTGGAAGTGTGATAACTTTCTAACATGAAAAATTCACCAGGAAACTTCCCTATGTCTCAGAATCTTGAATGTGCAATAATAATGTGCACAAGCACTTGAAGACTTTTTTCAGAAAATGTGAAACTTCAAACCATCTGAAATGATAAAGTAAAAATTTAAATCCATATTGGTCTGCTCCAAAACGATTATTATAGTTCATGATAACAGGGTGCATTTTCTTACAAAACACTCCATTTTCTTAGGCTAAGAAATATGTCAGTACTTTGTGTGTTTGTGTGTACATTGCCAGAAGACAACCTTGCGTGTCATCTTCAGTAATACCATTCCCCTCTTTTGAGACAGGGTTTCTCACTGGCTTGAATCTTACAAAGTAGGCTAGACTGGCTAATCAGCAAGCCCCAGGGACCTTCCTGCCTCTACATCTCCAGAGCTGGGGTTACAGGCATGCAGCCAAATACCCAGCATTTTCACTTGGGTGCTAGGGATAGAATTTAGGTTCTTAAGCTTGTGAGACACTTTACCAACTGAACTATCTCTCCAGCCCCAGACATATGTCAGACATTTAAAAATGGACTTTAAAGGGGAATGATCAAATTTACAAGGCTAATCTTTAGCTTCTTAAGTTTCATATTCAAAATGTATTCCTTGTTTCCCTTCAATTTACTCATTTACTATTACTTATATCCAGCCCAAATGTAGAAATTCTTCCAAACCTTCATGTCCTCCATGTATGGGGTGTTGATGAGTTTTAGGTATTTAGTAAATACCATGAAGTAAGTCAGTTCCTTGTGAGGTGAGGTGAGTGTACTGCCATTCATCAAATTGATTAACATACCATAATGGCTTGTAGTGATATTTTCTATGTTCCCCCAATTATTGCATCTATGACAAACATTCAGAGGGCAGAAGTTCAGTGCAGCTGGTGGAATGTATGCTTTCAAGTGCTTCACCTGAAGTGGGTCTCAGTGCTGAACAGTCATTGTGGAGCTGTGTGTGGTGTGTGGTGGCTCACACATGTCACTCTAGCACATAAGAGGCTAAGGCAGGAAGATTGCCATTAGTTAAAAACCAGATTAGCTTAAAGAGTAAGAACTTTAAACACACACACACAGAAAGAGAGAGAGAAAGAGAAAGAAGGAGAGAGAGAGAGAAGGATTCATTATAGCTTTGGATGAAAGAGATGCTGAATATAATGAGCAATATGAATGTGTGACTGTGTCAAGGCTTGAAAAATGTAAGGGTGGTTTATAAAGGAGGAAGGAAAAGACCTGGGACTTCTCATTGTAAAAAAGCCAATATATTCAGACCACTTCATATCTGATCTCACATTTGAAGCCTGGAGTTTCTCCTGGTCAAAAAGCATGAACATGCTATAGGGCAGAAGCACTAATAGTGAAGAAAAATGTATTCCTCAGAAGAACTACATGGTGAAATACCTTCAAGAGACACACAGTATAAGACCTGGCCATGAAGCTGAAATGATGGCCTTGTAGCAGCTCTATCAGTGAATTCTGACAGCAAGTAGATCCATTCAGCAGTCCTTCATAGCTCATGATTTGTACACAGTCTCTGGGAGGCTATCAAGTGACATGATTATTGAAATAATTTTTAAAGTATTAATTCACATGGACTTATGAAGTCAGAGAATACACATTTTCTGGTAGGCAAGCATGAAAACAAGAAACATGAAACAAGAAAAAATATCAGTGTGGTGGTTTGATGTGATTGATAAGGTTAGGTGTTTTGGGTGCTAGGTTCCCAGCTAAGGGAGATTTGGACATAACTTCTCCGGGAGGAAGTGTATTGTTGGGGGAAGGCTAATGGGTGTTATAGCTAGTGTCCCCTTGCCAGTGTTTGGCACACTCTCCTGTTGCTATTGTTCACATTATGGTGGCCAAGGGGTGATGTCCACCCTCTGCTCATGCCATCATTTTCTTCTGCCATTGTGGAGCTTCCCCTCGAGCCTGTAAGCCAAAATAAACCTCTTTTATTCACAAGCTTCTCTTTGTTGGGTGACTTCTACAAGCAATGAGAACCTGACTGCAATAGTAAAGTGGTCCCAAGGAGTGGGATTGCTGCTAGACACCTAACTCTTTGGCTTTGGCCTTTAGGAGCTGATTTTCAAGAGGAATGTGGAAGGATATGAAACCTTGGCCTAAGAGAGGACTTGCAGTGCTGTAAGTAAAGCTTGATGGACTATTCTGGTCAGAGTTGAAAGACCTGAATACAATAAGAACTATGGACTGTGAGGTTTGGCTTATGAAAGTGAGAAAGAGCTTTGCTTGGACTGGGCTAGCAGTTTGCGAGAAGCTTGCTCTTATGCCCATGTCCTGAGAAGTTGTGCAGGATTGCTTTGTATAGAGATGAACTAGAGTGAGCAGAGGGATATGGCACAGAAAGAAAAATCTTTGCATGAACTGTTGCCCACTCAGCTGCAATAGAGAAATTACAACTGTTGAGAGCTGGCTAGTTGATCTGCACTGGGGCAACAGAAAAAAATGCAGACTCTTTTGAAGGGGCTGAGTGCTCAAGGAGTGTCCTGTTCTTCAAAGTCTGCTTTATTGCCCCATGGATTAACAAATTGGCACCCTACTTGGTATTGTGGAGTATAAGAAATGCAGGAAAGAGATGGTCATTGAGTTTGCAACACAGTCTTGTGTTTTGGAAATGGCCATGGGCAGTGTGAAGCAGGTTTGCTGGATGCCTGCATGGAGACCCCATGGGTCCATGAGGATGAACTGTGAATTGCAGTGGAGACCCAGTGGAGATGCCTGGGCCACGAGATGGCTGCTAAGGAAAGCTGTCAGCCCTGATGAAGTTCTCCAGGACTGTGAATACAGTAGCTGGAGGAGAAGAATTGGAACTCCAGAGACTTGTTGCTGGTTAGAATTATCAGACTTGGAGTTTTGTCACTGGCTAGAATTGTTGGACTTCAAGCTATAGAGTTTGATGTTTGCCCTGGTTGTTTTAAATCTTGTATTGACTGAATATTTCTTGGCTATGGCCAAAGCCATCTTTTGCAGTGTGAATGTTTATTCTGTGCCATTATGGGTTTTTGGGGGGGAATTTGTGGTATTATGGTTCAGTTTAAAGACCTTGGACTATGGGGATGTTTGAACATCATTGGTATTGAAAAAAACTGTGGGGATTTTTTAAAAAAAAATTTATTAGTTTTCTTTTCAGTAAATACAGGCAGTTTGGTACCATTATTTAGGCTCATCTGTGATCTACCCCCTCCCATTAGACCCTCCTTGTTAATGAAAATGGGTCTTGCATTGTGGCGTTAGCCCCCAGTTATTGGTATGATAAATGTCTCTGCAAATCATGACCCAACATGTGACTCTGACATTCTTTCCGCCCCCTCTTCCACAAAATTTCCCTGAGCCATGTTGGGTTCATTTTTGGTCTGCTTCAGTGCTGAGGTGTTGGGGGCCTCTGAGGCTCTGGCTCTCTGATTTGGTAGGAGTTGATTTTTCTCTGCGTTGATCTCCTTCCCCTTTGTGCTGGTATCCGGTTCACAGGAAAACATCACCCTTGCTTATTTCGCCAGTTGTCCTTAGTTTCAGTTGGGCCCCTTTTGAGGTATGTTGGGGCAGCTCTCTTCTTAGGATCTGCATCTATCTTTTTTTTCCTTGTTGTCTGTAGTGCAGCTAGGCGGTCGCCATCTTGAACCGAAGTCCCACTGTGGGGATTTTTTTTTTAAATTTTTATTTATTTATTTATTTGAGAGCGACAGACACAGAGAGAAAGACAGATAGAGGGAGAGAGAGAGAATGGGCGCGCCAGGGCTTCCAGCCTCTGCAAACAAACTCCAGATACCTGCGCCCCCTTGTGCATCTGGCTAATGTGGGACCTGGGGAACCGAGCCTCGAACCGGGGTCCTTAGGCTTCAAAGGCAAGCGCTTAACCGCTAAGCCATCTCTCCAGCCCCACTGTGGGGATTTTTAAGTTGGACTGGATGCATTGTATTTTTCATCATGTATGGATATCAGCTTATGGGGGGCAGGGGCAGAATGTGGTGGCTTGATTCAGGTGTCTCCCATAAACTTAGGTGTTCTGAATGCTAGGTTCCCAGCTGATGGAGACTTGGGTATTAATGCCTCCTTGAGGGAGAGTATTGTTGGGGGCGGTCTTATTGGTATTATGGCCAGTTTCCCTTTGCCAGTGTTTGGCAAACTCTTCTGTTGCTATTGTCAATCTTATGTTGGCCAGGGGATGATGTCCCCCCCTTTGCTTATGACATCATTTTCCCCTACCATTGTGGAGCTTCCCCTCGAGCCTGTAAGCCAAAATAAACCTCTTTTTCCCACAAGCTGGTCTTGGTTGGGTGATTTATACCAGCAATGCAGACCTGACTGCAACAATCAGCTTATATGTTATTAGTAACTTTCCAGCAGGATTGTTACTGATGTCATTTTTTTGCGGTGGGGGGGGTTGTTATAAAAAAATGAGACCATGAGATATTGTTGGGATAGAATAGATGCCAAGGCTCTAGGAATAAGATTTTCAAATTAAGGTGTTACACTATCTTTTAGCTAAGAAGGAGTTATTTTAATTAGTGGCTGGAACCCTGAAGTTGGGTTCCAAAGACTTAAGGTTGGCTATAGACCCACTGATCATGCTACCACAACCTATTCATGGATAAAATCAATATGCTGATACTTCAACGTGCATGTAAATTAATTTGGATAAGATATACAAAGTTAAAGCATGCACAACCTCAAAGTAATTATTTCGGATTATTTCTTGTACTCTACATACAGGTCAAAACCCACTAGAAGGTCAACCCACCAATAATAGACCAGTATGGATTTATTGAGTAGCCAGAAGCCTCATCACACAACAAATGAGTGGATAAATTTCAATTATCCCTAACTGAGGAATTTCTGAAAGGCCCAAATTTTCCACTAGAACCTTGCCCCAAGTCATGACCAAGCTAATCAGAAGCCCTTCCCAGTCCCTTCTTCATTTGCTGTGCTCATGGTCGTCAACAGGTGGCGCTCTGCTAGATGGGATATAAGGAGATTTCCTGTGGAAAGGGTCTTTATTCCAAAGTTTGACTTAACAGAATCCACCATTGTAATCAGCCTGACATCACAATTTATTTTCCACTCAACCACTGTAATTCCTGGCTTGCCCACAAAATGCTGTGGCCCACTTGCTTTCAAAGTTCTCAGGAAGTGTTCTCTGAGCAAATTAAAGGGAAGGCAGACATAACTGACAATTATCTATGCTCAAAACAGCATACTGCTAATTTCTCCTCTTATCACAAAGAGAAAGCACTGGAAATGGTGTAAGAACCAAGGGCACACCCCTCAGTCCTCGTGCTGGAGTAGTAACCAGAGGCATTTGGCAGGAGAGAACAAGGTACTTAGGATGGGACCAAAAAAAGCCAAAAATTTCAAAAGGCTGGAAGAAATTTCCCATCTGCGACTTCCCCATCCATGAAAATGGCATGACTTCTCATCCTGAATTTCTAAAAAATCTGAGATAATTCTAAATAGTAACTTTGAAAATTTAGAGCAACCCTACCCACTCATTTTCTGCAATGTTAGACATGAGCTACAAATAAGTACATCCAACATGGTAGTCACTAATCAAATGTGCTACTGAATAAATGAAATGTAGCGAAAATGACTGAGAAATGGATGTGTCTGTACTAGCTGCTGCATTGGGAAGCATAGGACAATGATTTAACCTAAATGTATCCTTAATTCACAGTTTACCTGGAAGTATCTACGCCAGTATTTGCCTGGGCATCCCCTGGTGATGACAAAGGTCATGATCTCACAGGCTGGCTAGATGGCTCAATGGGTTTGCACACTTTCTGAGCAAACACGAGGACCTGAGTTCAATCCCTACCACCCGTGTAAAAAGCTGGGCATAGCTGCACATGGTTGTAGCCCAACTGCTGAAGGCACCAGAAACAGCAGGATCATTGTTTTTCCCTGCTCAGACAGTCTGACCATATAATGGTGAGCTTCAGGTGCAGTGAGAGAACTTGTTTCAAGAAAATAAGACAGACAATAATAGAGGAGAGCACCTGGCATCCTCCCCCACATATCTCCACATGCATGTGCATAGGATGTGTGCATCTGCACACTCATGTTCATATACTACACACGCACACACACACACATGATGTCACTAAGAGAAAGGAGTGTATTGTCTCCAAATAAGCATTTTTGCATTTTCTATCCTCTAGTTCCAGTGTGTTCTTCAGAGGGACAATCATGGATATAATTCCTCAATTTAGATGAGGGCTTTTGAGAACATGAAACATGCAATGTCACCGGCTAGTCTATACTCCTGATAAATACAATTTGAAGGCTATGTAGTGTTTAAAAGCTCAGTTTCTGGAATCAAGCTGCCTGGTTTTAAATCTCAAGTTTGCCTTTTTTGTTTTTTTTTTCAGATACACAGCAGAGGACAAGAAATTAATCAAAATCCCCCATCATGATTTCCATCTGTAAGATCACAAGGGGAGCTGAAGGAATTACATCCTTTGGTGGAGTGCACAGCTCATTGTAAACAGTCCAGACATGGAAGTCCCTCTTATTATTGGTCTCCTCTGGATGCTCTCCCATTTATCAATGTCCTCTTAAACTACAATACCAATACTGAGAGCAGGTGTGCACCAGTGCTTCACAAACTGAAGGGCCATAAGCTGTACTGTGAATAGTTTTATTCTTATCGCCACAGTCACCAGGGCTTCCCTCACTCCTCTCCTTCATTTTACAGAACAGGATATTTGGACCTTCTTCTGAATCATGAAGTCATACCACCTCCCTGGCTGGCGCAAACTTAGGATATTTTACTGGTTTAATCTTGACACAAAAGAAGTTTATACAAACACATACAAGTCAAAATAATACCTTATTAAGTTACCTATACCAATGAGTTGTTTGTCCCATCAGGGCCCATGCCAGAACAATAAATGAACGGGCATTGCCACAGATTCTGTCTTCTGACATATGACAGAATTTATACCCATACAACAACCTAGAGGCAATGTACCTGTATTTTACACATCAGTGTGGCTGGGGATAAAGAATCATGAGCAATCAAAAAAAAAAAAAAAATCACAAGGTAAAAACAAGAAAACAATAGTTTTATGTAAGTATGTGACAATAAAATATCATCACTTTGGGTAGTAATCCAGAGAGCATGACAGGCAGAGCCAGGGCTGGGCTGGAGCCTGCTTTAAGAGCTTGAAGCTTACACGAGCTAATTGTTAAAATCTCAGAAACATGACAAGCTGTTTACCACATGGTAGTAGCTTGAAATTGGCCGTGGTGGGGGTATTTGCCAGTCAAGTTGTCAAATGCTACCCCTACACATTCTTGAACTCTTTTTCCTTTCCTTAACCCCCCTTGCTTCATGTGTATCCTACTTCCGCCTTGAATCCATAATAACGATTGTCTACCTATTAAGTTTAGCATCAAAGAATATTGGAAGATTTGATATCAATAAATTATCTTGGAATGTTTTAAATAATTGGGTTACTGAGGAAGAAATCTATAGAAGCTGTTTTGTAAATATCTTTGCTCAAATGCTTTATGACCTAAAGTAAGTTCTAACACAACCTGCATCAGTGGGGTTCTAAGGAAATTGCATACCCCTTGATTAATTGCTCTGGGGTCATAGTCTTCTCAAGTCTTTTCTGGCATAAATAGTAGGTAAGTTGACTTGAGAATTAAAATAGGCAGTATGAAGAAAAACATAAGACAAAAGTTTCCAGAGGTCTAATAATAAATAGTCTTTGTGTCTGGTTTTCACTCAGATGAGTGCATGGCTCCAGAAGGAACTGTGAAGTCAAGCAGGGTCATTCATGATCCATGAGGACCCTGCCAGTCCCCATCCAAGGCAGGAGGAAGGAATCTAAATTGCTGATCAAAGAGAAAAATGACCAAGGTAGTTCCAGACTGGCCCCCAAATGGCTGATCCAATGTGGATACATTGGGGAGGAAGAATTAGAGAATCAGCTATCATTCTAGCTGCAGAAAGAGGGCAGAGTAGAAACCAAACTTGGCCTGAACTGGCATCCCACATGAGCTGTGACAGGTTAATTTTGCCTCTATTTTTACAGAGTCCACAACATTCAGCCAGTCTCAAGTGTGTCATTCTACAAGAAGACATGCTACATATGGGGAGACAAGCTTCCAGGACCACAATTGACTCTGATATTCACTCAAGTTACTGTGTAACACCCAGACCCACAAAAACCTTGTTACCCACCACACTGAGACATTCAGCTTTCCTTTGTTGAAGCTACCTGGAGAGTGCATCAGTGATTCGTGGTGGGGATTTGCCCATGCTTAGCCATTTTAAAAAATGATAGTATAGAGTATTTATTCTTACTTATTAGCATAAGGTCAGGCTCAAGCATACCAAGGTATCAGGAATCAGAACAGCATGACAGGGTGATGATGACTAATCTATGGCTGTCCATTTGACAGGATTTAGAACCACCATGGGAACAAATCTCTCATCCTGTATGTGAGGGGTTTTCTAGATTAAATTAGTTGAGGTGGGAGGACCCATCCAGTAGGTGGTACTGCCCAAGGGGCTGTGTTCTTGGAGTGTATAAACAGCAGAAAGCTGTCCTAGCACTCAGCATGCATAGCTCTGTCTGTTTCCTCATTTTTGGACCGAATGTATGCAGCTCCTGCCTCCAGGTCTTCCTTGCCAGGGTGGACAATAACCTAGAACTGTAGGATATAAGCCCTTCCTCCCTTAAACAGGTTTTTGTCAGCTATTTTGTCTCAGCAACAAAAATGTTAACTGATACAAAAAAATAAGCATTTTAGAAAAAGAAAATAGAGCAAGAAGGTTTCCTGGTTTCTAGGTGGTAGATCATTTGGCTCCAGAGCACATAATTGGATGAGATAAGTGGAAGGAATAGGAAGATTCAAAGTGACCAAGAATCAATGAAGCACTTTTCCATACTTTTTTATGAGTATGTTAAAATACAATTTTATCCCAAACACTTGACCCTTGGATGCCTGAATAAAATTGTCCTTAGCAAATACTGTACTGTTAGCCAGATGTTGGAAACCAGTAATTTCAGAGTAATTATGGTGTTATGTAGAACAAGATGTCAACGGAACCCTTCATTCTACCTGCTAACATTGCCTCATGTTTTAATAACACAGGTACTGTCTGTGTGCACAAGTAAAAAATAAGCTCTTCATATCTTGCAGGTTCTGGTTTGTGATTCTTTGAGCTGCTGCACAGAGCTTCCTGTTTGTCAGCCCCTCTGTAATCAATTATTAATCTCTCCTAGGATCAGTTGTTGGTTATATGAGATCTTTCTTCTCTTTCTGATTTTCATCAAAAAGTAGCATAATAGAAATATTAATTTTTCAAAATACAAATCATTCATAATCCCTAAATGTTAATATAACTTTTAATATTTATATAGCTCTTCCTAGTCTTGGTCCTTACTAATATAAATGTATTGTAGTCAAGAGACTAGTACAAAATTAAATACTTGAAGGTAGCATGTGTCATACAAATGGTCTTTTTTTCTTTATGTAATGTTAGAATATGAATTTAATATTTTATTATAATTAAGAAAATTAATACTCAAAACAAATAAAGTAATTATCCATTATTAAACATTAAGGCTGTTCCAGTCTACCTGTTAGAATAAAGGCTGAAATAAAGAATTTTATAAAATGCATTTCATGTTTATCCTCATATTCCAGATCTTAGCACTAAACATGCCAGATACTAGGTACTGATAAACATTTGAGAATAATTAGTGAATGATACCTTTGATCTCTTCTAGTGAATCATGTATATATGATGAACTCATAAGAATCAGAGAGATCTCTGTGTCCTAGGAAATAAACATGCTGAATTCTTAATCTATACTTGCATATTGTTTCTTTTAGAAGAATTATATCAGTTTCAGTGTTCGAGAGATAGCTCAATCAGTAAAATGCTGCATTGTTATATAAGGGGCTGAGTCTGATATCGAGAGCACTTGTAACAAAAGCCAGGGAGGGTGCTCTGTGTTTATAATCCCAGCACTAGGGAGACAGAGGCAGGTAGATCCCTGGGGCTGGCTGGACAAGCCAGTTTTATCTATAAGGTGAGTTCCAGGCCAATGACTGATCCTGTCTCAAAAACCCAGATATGTGGACAGTGTCTTAGAAGAATAACACCTAAGGCAATCGTCTAGCTTCCACATGTGCACACCCACATGTGCCTGCATACACACAGACACCCTCACACATATATGTACCTGCACATATGTAAAGAACTATTTCATGTCTTTAAAGCTTTCATTTATCATTATTTCAAATTTTGGCTTTGCCATCAAGATGTTGCCTTTGAGGTTGGTTGAATTGGCATATGAGATATACAGAGCATCATATGGTAATTCTTCAACCTCCTGTAGGTCCAGATGGTTATGGACACTTGATGTGTCAGTGAACCGTGGAGCATTTTGACCATTTAGATTATTGAGTTTAATAATGTTTTAGGATATCTGATGGAAAACAAAACAAGAGTGGAGGCTGAAGCATGAGCCCTAGAGACATGCTTTATGTCCTACTCCTGGCCCTTCTCTCCATGTTTGCTGGAATTGGTGGGATAACCAGCATCTGTTAAGTGGGGATATTAATACTGTCATCTCAAAGAGCTGTTGTAACTATCCACGAGCTAGCATGAGCCAATGCTTGACTCCATAGAAATACTCAACAAGTAGCATCCAGTTTTTGCAGCTCCATTTGATCTGGGCAGTCTTCCTGAGTCTTTAGAAAGTGGAATAACTTCTCAAAGTGCTGCAACTATCAATCCTGTGTTCTATCAAATTTAATGCAGATGAGATCATGGCATTTTAAAATTTTATTGTTAATATTTATTTGACAGAGTAAGAGGGAGAGACAGAAGAGAGAGAGAGATTGAGAGAGAGAGAGAGAGAGAGAATGGGCCAGAGCTTCCAACCACTGCAAAGAAACTCCAGATGCTTGCGCCCCTTTGTGCATCTTGCTAACATGGGTCCTGGGGAATCGAACCTGTTTGGCTTTTCAGGCAAATGGCTTAACTGCTAAGCCATCCTTCCAGCCCACATTTTAAACTTAGAATTTATTTTGTCAATACATTATGAGAGCAATGGATTTTTATATTTTATGTATTTAAAATAAAATGTTCAGGTTTTCATCTACTATTTTTTTCACATCTGGTGAAAAGGTCTTCACCGTTTTCCTAATAGTCAATATTTTATTCTACTTTGAGTATGATTTTAAAACTAAAACTCAAAATTAATTCAACCTTACCTGAGCACATTGTTCAGTGGTTAAAGGCACTTGGTTACAAAGCCTGCTGACCCAGGTTCAATTGCCCAGTATCCATGTATAACCAGATGAACAAAGTAGCTGGATCATCTGGATCTAGAGGCCTTGGTTGTATTGTATTCTCTCTCTCTCTCTCTCTCTCTCTCTCTCTCTCTCTCTCTCTCTCTCTCCTTCTCTCTTTGATTCTCTTGAAAATAAATATATTTTTAAAAGTTACTGACCTATAATGTAATCATAGTTGATTTTAATTACAATATCTCATAAAACTAAATTCAAATTCCTTCCCTCGGCACACTATTACTGGATTTGAGGGCATGTTGGTAGGGATACCTTGTCCCTGTATACTTCCTGTCTGTCTCCTGTCTCTGATTTTCCTGGTTGCCATGAGATAAGCAGCCTCCCTTGCCACTGGCTCCCACTGCCAGTTCGCTCTGCCTCCCCCCAGGTCAATGCAATTGAGCCAGAAGACTATGTAACAATACCTCTAAAACCAGAAGCTAAATATATCTTTCCTGTTTAAATTGTTTCAAAGATACTTGTCCCAGTGACCAAAATAAATAAATAAATAAATAAAGGCTTTATTTTATTTATTTATTTTTAGGTAGTCACTGTAGTCCAGGCTGACCTGGATTTCACTAAGTAGTCTCAGGGTGGCCTCAAACTCGTGGTGATCTCCTACCTCTGCCTGCCGAGTGCTGGGATTAAAGGCATGTACCGCCACACCCTGCTTAAGAAAACTACTTTTTGATTAGAAAGTTTTTAAATGCATGACTTAATATGTTGTGCCTTCTCAAGAACATAAGAATCTTCTAGAAATGAAGAACCTTCTCAAGAAGATTTTATATTTAAGCTGTACACGTCCTTGTTAGGCAAGTTATATGTTTTTTTAATTAGTTTTGTACTCAGTGCATACAGTCAAGCTGGTGCCATTGTTAGCCTCCTCCCTGTCCGCCCCCTGCACAAGGGCCCTGCTAGTTGGGGTATATAGGTTGTGCATTGTGGGGTTAGCCATCAGCTACAGGTAGGGGGCAATGTCTCTGTGTCTCATGACCCAACGTGTGGCTCTGACATTCTTTCCGTCCCCTCTTCTGCAAATTTCCCTGAGCCATGTTGGGTTCATTTTAGGACTGTCTCAGTGATGAGGTCTTGGGAGCCTCTGTGTCTCTGGATGTCTGGTTTTGTAGGACTTGAGTGTTCTCTGTGTCTATCTCTTTCATCCTTGTGCTGGTACCAGGTTCACCAAGAAAGCAGCACTCTTACTCATTTCCCCAATTATTTTTAGTTTCAGCTGGGACCCTTTTGAGGTGTAATGGGCTGGTTCTCTCCTTAGAATCTGCATCCATCTGAAAAAAAAAAGAAGCAAATTATACAATGGATACTGAAGTTAGTGAGGCATAAATGGGGTAACCTTTGTTTTTTAGAGAGAATTAATAGGTGCAGGCCCTGTTATAGCCTGCAATTGGTGAGAGCTTGGTAATGGAGAGCGGGCTTCTTTCAGATAAGGTTCTGACTTGATTCCCAGTTCCAGCTTTGGGATCCGTTCCACTGAGCAGATCAGTCAGCCAAATCAATAGCAGTTTGTTTCCCACCATGGCTGTTTGCCACAATTGCACTTTTTTGACCATCATATCAGGTTATTTGCTGCTGAGTAGTTTAGTCCGTGAGTTGCTTGGACAGATATTGGTCATTTACCCCCGATCACTCATGTAGCACCTTCTGGCACTAGACGAGCTAACTGTCTGAGGACTGACTCTTACAGCTTCCAGCCTTTTCACGCCTTGTTCCTTACCAACAGCATATGGTATCCTCAGCAGTAGGGTCTTACTACTAACTTTTGGTGGGTCATCAAGTACCCTGACAGAAGTCTGTCCTCTTTTGGGAAAACTTGTAGGTCTCTTTAACCAAGAGCTCATTGTGGATGACAGCCACATGCTGGTACTAGGAGTTACAAGTCAGCGCCCAAGAAGAAAAGGAAAAAACAAAAAAAAATAAGTAATATAAAAGAGATAGAAGAGAGAGAAGAGGGAGGGAGGGAGGGAGAAAGACAGGGAGAGAGAGAGAGAGGAACTTGAGCTTGTAATTGGTAGTTCATTTTCTCATTATGATTTTTAGTTGAACGTCACTCATGCATATGAGTGAATAAAAGAAATAAAATAAATTTTATTTATTTCTTAAAATTCTTTTGTATCTTTCCATTTTAATAGGTGCTTAACACTGTAGATTTTTCATAAGTATGTTACTCACAAATAAGGATATCTTTGCCTTCTTTTCTAATAGGAAGGTATGGTTTACTGATATTCATGTTTAGGTTTATTTTTCCAAGATAAAAAGAAAGTTCCAGAGATGGATATTAGTAATTTTGAATGTACTTGATGACACTGAACTGTGCAGTTAAAATGTTCAGATAGTAAATTGTTATGTGTACTTTTCATTGTTTATCTATAGGGTGTGTGGGGTATGTATATAGTATATACTGATTTGCTTGTCTAAGAATATTGCAGATAATTCAAAAACCCAAGCATCAAATTAATTCAAGATGCAAAAATGTCTACATTATACTATAAGAAACACACAAAAAAAATCCAGACACTATAATTCCACCAAAAATTACAAATCTATCAGAAATGACCTTTAGTGAGAATGATTTAGATGAAATGCCTGACAAAGAATTTGTTTTAAAAAAATTATCTATATTTAAAGAACTCCAAGAGCCAAGCCAGGCCTGGTGGCATGCACCTTTAATCCCAGAACTTGGGAAGCAGAGGTAGGAGGATCACCATGACTTAAAGGCCACCCAGAGATTACCAAGTGAATTCCAGGTCATTCTGGGCTAGAGTAAGACCCTACCTCAAAAACCCAAATAATAATTATAATAATAATATCAAATAAAAGGAACTGAAAGAAGAAAACAAACACCTGAGCAAATCCCACGAGAACACAGGAAACTAACATAATGGAATAATGAGGTCAAAACATGACTAAGTAAATTGCAATAATGAAAAATGACAAATCAGAGATAATAGAAATACAAAGTAGAGTAAATCAAATAGAAAATGTTATGAAATGTTTCACCAGTAGAATGGATTGAGGAGAGGACAGAATATCTAAACTACCAGACAAAGTGGCATATCTAATACAGTCCAACAAAGAGAAAGACAAATTAATAGGAAGGTATGAATGGGAATTTCAAGACATTCAGAACACTTTAAAGAGATCAAACATAGAATTCAGGGCATAGTAGAAGTAGAAGGATTTCACTCCAAAGGCATAGTAGGTCTTTGCAACAAAATCATAGAAGAAAAATTCCCCCAGTAGGGAAAGAGATGCCAATACACATACAGAAAACCTTTAGAATGCAAAACAGACAAAACCAGGAAAGAACCTCTCATTGCTATATTATATTTAAACTACTAAACATACAAACCAAAGAAAATATATTGAAATCAGCTAGAGAGAAAAATAAAGTCACATATAAAAGCAATCCCATCAAGAAAATAGCAAATTACTCAACACAAACTTTAAAAGCCAGAAGGGCTTGGAATGCTGGCATGACCCAAAAGACAACATAGTGCTGAGAAGAAGGGACAGAGTAGTGTCCAGCACTAAATCATCTCACACCTACCAAGGCTCAGGGTCCATTGTGGAAGAAGTGGCAGAAAGAATGTAAGAATCAAAGGAAAGGTACCACTCCTTACATACAACTGCCCAGACAGAATTTTGCCTCAATATCTAAGACCATGCAGTGCCTAGAAATATCCACACAAGACCCTCATAATAGGAGAAAAAAATGATCACATCAAACTAAAAGAGAGACCAATGGAGAGAGGGAGGGGATATGACAGACAGCAGAGTTGTGAAGGAGAAAATGGGGTAGGGGAAGGGAAGGGAGGGAAATACCATGGTTTATTGTTTGTAAGTATAGAAGTTGTCAATAAAAATATATCTATATGTATATTTTTTAAAGACACAGGTTTCAGATTGGGTTAAAAGGCAGAATTCTTCCACTTGTTGCCTTTGAGAAACTCAATTTTCCAAAAATGACAGACTATCTTAGAGTGAAAGGATGGGAAGCATTATTTCAAGCCAATGGGCCTATAAAACAAGCAGGTGTGACTATACTAATCTCTGACAGGATAAATTTCAAACCAATATTCGTTAGGAAAAATAAAGGAGTTCACTTTATATTGATTAAAGGAACAATTCAACAGGAGGGCATTACAATTCTAAACATATGTGCATCTAACATGGGTGGTCCCAATTTCATCAAACACTATTAGTCTTAAGGTCAAAGATAACATCAAACACAATTGTAGTTGGTGACTTCTATATGACACTCTTATTATTGACAGCTTATTCCAGCAAAAAAAAAAAAAAAAATGAACAGAGAGATATTTAGATTAAATGATGTCAGCAGGGCATGGTAGCATATGCCTTTAACACCAGCTCTTGGGAGGCAGAGATAGGAAGATCACTGTAAGTCCTAGGCCACCCTGAGACTACATAGTGAATTCCAGGCCAGCCTGTTTTAAAATGAAACCCTACTTCTAAAAAAAAAAAAAAAAAAAAAAAAAAAAAGATGTCATAGAACAAACGGATCTAACAGATACCTATAGAACATTCCATCCAATACTTCAAGATACACACTTTTCAGCAGCACTTGGAGCATTTTCTAAAAGTTACCATATATTAGGACACAAAAGCAAACAACAAATACATGAAAATTGAAATAATTCCTTGCACTCTATCTGATCACAATAGGATTAAACTACAAATCAATAGCAAGAAAAGTATACACAAGGCCATAGGAACAAAGCATTACAACACTGAATGATGAATTGGTCAAGAATGAAATAAAAAAAAAAATCATTGAATGAAATGACAATGAGAACACAAGACACCAAAACCTTTGGGACATAATAAGGGAGTCCTAAGACAGAAATTTATAGCTTTAAGTGCGTATCTTAAGAAATTAGAAAGATCACAAGTAAACAACTTAATGCTTCACCTTAAGGCCTAGGATAAAGGAGAACAAGGCAAACCAAAAGTCAGTAGATAGGAAGAAATAATTAAGGTTAGGGCAGAAATTAAATATAAACAACAAAAAAATACAAAGAACCAATGTAACAAAGTGTTGGTTCTTTGAAAGGATAAAAAAGATTGATAAACCCTTAGCAAATCTGTCCAAAAGAAAGAGACAAGAGTCACAAATTAATAAAATAAGATATGAAAAAGGCACCATTACAAATGATTAGACTTGTATGTGAGTTGGAGCAAAAACCAGTAGCAGAGGCCAATAAGCTAGAAAGGGGCTCTAAGGGAAGGAGGAGAGGGCAGGACTTAAGGGGGTGGTATTATATATGTGTAAGTAGATGAACAGATTACTGGGTGTGGAATGGCCTAAGTGAGTTCCGGGGAAGAGATTGAGTGAAGAGTAAGGAGAGGGTTAACTAAAAATTTTAAAGGATATGAATAATCCATGTGGAAACCTGCTCTTTTGGACAATGGTATACCCAGAAGCCATAGATTGTTATTAGAAAAATTTTAGGGACTAAAGAAATGACTTAGCAGTTAAGGTGCTTGCCTGAAAAGCCAAGGGACCCAGGTTCAGTCTCTCAGGACCCACATAAGCCAGATGCACAAGGTGGCACATGCATCTGGAGTTCACTTGCAGTGGGAGAAGGCCCAAAAGTGCGGTCTCTCTCTCCCTCTCTCTCTCTCTCTCTCTCTCTCTCTCTCTCTCTCTCCCTCTTTTTCTATCTCTCACAAGTAAAGAAATAAAAAAAAAAGAAAATTTAAAAGAAAAACCTTAGTGCCAGGGATGGCATACCTTCCAGTGAGTTGTTGGCCAAGGAGATCCCTGGTATTCCCAAAACACTACAGGTCATTGCCAAGGCTCCTGGATTCCCACCAGAAATAGATTGTAAGATCCTATTGCTCAAAGCTCCACATGTTGGTTCTGCAAAGTTACTGAGAAATGAAGCTGGAGTTGAACTGCAAACCTCCTCCCCGTAGAGCAGCTAACAGAAAGCTAGAAAAAACTATATAGCATGCATCACTATGGGAAAGAGAAGTCATCAGCAGAGATAAACAACAGTGGACACTACAAGCCTTAAGTTTGGCCAGCCAAGACAAATGAGTTAATGGGTATAATAGAGGCATGTCTGTTATGGGAGAAACTAACCACTGTGTAATTGGACTGGAGGTCCATTCTATGCGAGAGAATACATGCCTGGTACCAAAAACATAGTCAAAAGCCTAGGGCAGAGAAGGTCATGAGTGCATGGGGTGTAACACCTATTGGTATCTGGCTAAATGCATATATTATGCTAACTAAACTGCCCTGTAAGCACTTTTGTTTCTTTTTTTTATTGACAACTTCCATAATTGTAAACAATATCCTATGGTAATTCCCTCCATTCCCCCCCACACACTTTGCCCTTTGACAATTTTGTTTTTATTTGACAGCAACAGACAGAGAGAGAAAGGCAGGGAGAAAGAGAGAATGGCCATGCCAGGACCTCCAGCCACTGCAAACGAACTCCAGATGCATGCGCCCCCTTGTGCATCTGGCTAACGTGGGTTCTAGGGAATCAAGCCTTGAAACGGGGTCCTTAGGCTTCACAGGTAAGCATTTAACTGCTAAGCCATCTCTCCAGCCCCCACTTTCTCCTTTGAAACCCAACTCTCTATCATATCTCCTCCCACTCTCAATAAATCTCTCTTTTATTTTAATGTCATGATCTTTTCTTCCTATTATGATGGTCTTGTGTAGGTAGTGTCAGGCATGATCATGAGGTAATGGATATCCAGGCCATTTTGTGTCTGGAGGAGCACATTATAAGGAGTCCTATCCTTCCTTTGGCTTTTACATTCTTTCTGCCACCTCTTCCACAATGGACCCTGAGCCATGGAAGGTGTGATTGAGATATTTCCGTGCTGAGCACTCCTCTGTCACTTCTTCAGCACCATGGTGCCTTCTGAGTCATCCCAGAGGTCACTGACATCTGAAAAATGAAGGTTCTCTAACAAAAAGTGACAGTAGAATTAATAATTTTGGGTATGAACATTAAGAGAAGTGCTTACTGGGCAGTTTGGTGAGCATAATATATACTTTTAGCCAGAAGGCAGCAGATGCTACACCCCTAGGGCTCATGAGTACCCTGTTGTAGGTTTTCAGTATCATGGATTTATTCCCTCCCATGGAGCAGGTCTCCAGTCAAGTTAGAGGGGCAGTTGGTTTTCCCCATAACAGTCATGCCACTATTGCACCAGTTAGCTCATTTAGCCTGGCTGGCCAAATATAAGGTTTGCAGTGTCCACTTCTGGGTATCTTCACTGGTGATTTCTCTCTCTCCCATTGAACTGCACGCAGCGTGGTTTTTTCCAGCTTTCTGTCAGCTGTTCTACATGGAAGAGGTTTTCAGCTCAGCTCTAGCAGGGTTTCTCAGTGACCTTAAAGCCCAAGTTTGTGGAATCTTCAGCAATAAGGTCTTACCATCTATTCCTGGTGGGAAACCAAGGGCCTCAGCAATGGCCTGTAATATTTTGGGGGCACTTTTCTTAACATTCCATCCATATATTAATGCTATACTCTCTTTTGGTTAAAGAACCTTCTTTTTTCAGAGGACAGTGACCTCTGGGATGACTCAAAAGGCACCATAGTGTTGAGAAAAAGTGACAGAGGAGTGTTCAGCACTGAAATATCTCAGGCTCAGGGTCCATTGAGGAAGAAGTTGCAGAAAGAATGTAAGAGCCAAAGGAAGGATTGGATTGCTTATAATACACTCTTCCAGATACAAAATCGCCTGGATATCCATGACCTTGCAGTTCCTGGTACTACCTACATAAGACACTCATAACAGGAGGAAAAGATGATGACATCAAAATAAAAGAGAAACTAATTGAGAGAGGGAGGGTATATGATGTAGAGTGGATTTATGAAGGGGAAAATGAGGGAGTGGGGAATTGTCATGGCTTATTGTCTATAATTATGGAACTTGTCAATAAAAATGTTTTAAAAACTTTTAGAAGGCTCCTATAGCCATCCGGAATGTACTTTCCTTTTTTTATACAGTGGTGGGCATTCTACAGCAAACCCTTGCTGGGTAGCCTCACCCCTTGGATTGGGGCACATAGCATACTCTGTACCCTTAGCTACCTGCTATTTACTGAAGCTCAGGTGCTTACAGTAGTATTTTCTTTGTATGAGAAGCATATATTTGCAATTATTTCCCTATAAAAATGATAAAATATAAAAGGTAGGCTTGGAGGAAACATGATAGAAAGCATAGCTATACAGAGAAGACATTTATAACAATATATCTAGCCTTAAAGTCACCTGCATGGTCCTCTGACAGGTTTAGAAATGTTTCAGGAAGGCTGGAGGGATTGCAGAGTGGTTATGGCAAGAAACCTAAGAACCCAGATTTGATTCCCTAGTACCCACATAAGCCAGATGTTCAAGGTGGAACATGTGTCTGGAGTTTGTCTGCAGTGGCTGGAGGCCCTGGAGTGCCCATTCTCTCTCAAATAAATAAGTAGAAAAGAAGTGATGTTGTAGTTTGTCAAAGGCCTTCTCTGCATCTATTGAAGTGATCTTGTGGTTCTTGTGATTGAGTTTATTTATGTGGTGCTTTACATTGACTGATTTATGTGTGTTGAACTATCTCTGTTCCCCTGGGATTAAGTCTACTTGATCAAGGTGGATAATGTTTTTAAGGCATTGTTACATTCAATTTTTGAATATTTTGTTCAGGATCTTTGCATCTAAGTTCAATGGGGATATAAGCATATACTTTTTCTTTTCTTATGCATCTATGTCAGGTTTTGGTATTAGGCTGATGCTAGCTTCATAAAAGGAGTTGGGGACAATTCTCTGTTCTCCAATTATGTGGAACAGTTTGAGGAAAATTGGTTTCAGTTCTTCAATGAAGGTTTGATAGCATTAGGCTAAGAAGCCATCTGGTCCTGGGCTTTTCTTTCTGAGGAGGTTTTTTATTCCTTTTCAATATCCATGGATGTGATAGGTTTGTTTAGAAGACTAATCTGCTCTGAGTTTAGTTTTGGTATGTGGTATTTGTCTAAGAACCCATCCATTTCTTTCAGATTATCCAATTTTGTGGAGTAGAGGTTTTGGAAGTAGGTCTTGATTATTCTTCAATTTCATTGATGTCTGTTGTGATCTCTTCTTTTTCATTTCTAACTTTGTTAATTTGAAAAATCTCTTTTTTTTTCATTTGATCAAATTGTCCATGGTTTTTTCAATCTTGTTTCTTATCTTCAAAGAACCAGCTCGTTGTTTCATCAATTTTGTTAATTGTTTTCCTACTTTCAAATTTATTAATTTCTGCTCTGATCTTGATTATTTAATTCCATCTGGAGCTTTTGAATTGTATTCTTCTTGTTTTTCCAGTGCCTTTATATGGATGGTAAGGTTATTGATTTGGGGATCTTCTGTCTTTGTCATGAAGACATTTAGTGCTATGAATTTGGCCCTTGGGACTGCTTTCTTTGTGTCTCATAAGTTTTGGTAAATTGTGCTCTCATTGTCATTCAATTCCAGAAAGTTTACAGTTTCTTTTTTGATTTCTTCCATAACCCATTTATTGTTTAAAAGTGTGTTGTTCAGTATCTAGGAGCTAGTGGGATTCCTGAAGCATTCCTTGTTAAGTTCTAGGTTTAAAGCATTGTGATCTGATATGATTCAGGGAATTATATCAGTTTCCCTGCAAATATGTATGAAGGCTTTATGGCCTAACATATGATCTGTTTTGGAGAAGGTGCCATGGGCTGCTGAGAAGAATTTATATTCTGTAGAAATTAGGTAGAATGTTCTGTAGAAGTTCATTAGGTCTGGTTGGTCTGTGGTATTGAGCTCTCTTTCTTCCCTGTTGATTTTCTCCTTGGTGTTTATTTCTGTTTTGTTGTCAAATAGGTTTTGTTTTATAAACAGTGGTACACCTGTGTTTGGTGCATATAGATGTATGATTGTGATACCCTCTTGTTGGATCATTCCCTTGATGAGTACAAAGTGGCCTTCTTAGTTCTTTTGGGGCATTTTTGGTTTGAAGTCTATTTCATCAGATATTAATATAACAACTGCCCATATTTTCTTAAATGCTGAAGATATAAACAGTCTGCTGGATTCTTGCAGGATTATTTTTATATGAACACCCTTTTTTTTTCCCTAGAGTATCTTATAAAATATTTGTGTGGCCAAGACTAAATTTTAAAGGTAACTGAGTCAATGAGGATTAAGACTCTTTGTGCTTTACAGTTTCAGCATGGCAGTGCAACACCATTTTTCCTTCATAAACATCAAGAGTTAAGGTCTTGCTATAACTTTCACAGGATATCAATAAAAACATTGACATCACAAGCAATTGGTGCTTTGAGCCAGTGGAGCTTATGTGTGGAGGTTGACCTTTCCTCTTCTGTTCTTACTGACATTATTATTGGCACAGACTCCCTCTCAGTCTTCCCATCTTTATTAAGGAACAGAGCTCAGAGTCACTTAAACAGAACTGACAGATTGCTAGACAAGTGCCTTTCCCCTATACTGACCTGCTGGTTCCGAATGGTGATTATAACATTACCAATACAGCTGTCAGGAATTCAAATCACGCTCCTCAACCAATCAATCAAGTTATTGACCAGTAATATAATGAAACCCCATAGGTGGAAGTAATATATGTTTTCAGTGTCATCCAGAGAGATAATTAAAGAAGACAGGAAGGAAGGAGAGAAGGAAGAAAGGGGAGAGGATAGAAGGGAATAGAAGGGAAAAGGTAGATTAAGGAAAAGGAAATAACACCCTATGTTCACTTGCCAGCAGGGGGTGGGGGAACAAAAAATCTTCTGCAGTCTGAATGACACATTTATCATCTGGAAGTTCCAGATTACAATGTCAGAAGTATTGTTTCCTTAAGGTGATGAGAAAAGCACCTATTCTGGACTTCTCTCCATGACTAAAATTGTGAAAGCCATTGTCTCTGGATTTCCTTACATAATCTTCCCTCTGTGTTTATATGTAGATTCCCTTTTGTTATAAAAATATCCATTATATTAGATTAGGATGCATCCTAATGACCTATTTTACCTTAATCTCCTTCTTGAAGGCCCTGTTTCCAAATGCAATTATGTTTCAAGGTACTTGGGCTTAGAGATTGAGCAGGATACAATTCACTCTTTGACAGCCTCCTCTTCCTCTATGCATAGAGGCAGTAAGAAACCTTCAATGAATAAGAAGAAACAAAAGGCCTCACTAAATCTATGGTGAATTTCTCTCAATATGTTGACAATTTTCTTCATGACGTCATTTCTTCAGTGCATAGTTTTGTTTTCCTTCTACACTTGAAATCATGTGGCACACACAATTCCTGCTTTCATCAATTAATGCCATAAAATTGAGCAGTCTGAAAGACTGCATGTTGGAATTTTAATGTCATTTTCTCTAAGTGTAGGGATCACCTTAGAAGTGAAATTTACCATAGAAGAATTTTATCACCCAATATTGTCTTCCCTCAATTCTGTCAACTTGTAAATGTAATAAATGTGTTATTCATTTATTTAATGACTGAGACAATCTACAAATGAGATACTAGCCAGGTGTGGTGGCACATGCCTTTAATCCTAGCACTTGGGAGGCAGAGATAGGTTGATTGCCGTGAGTTCAAGGCCACCCTGAGACTACATAGTGAGTTCCAGGTCAGCCTGGACTATAGTGAGACCCTACTTTGAAAAACCAAAATTTTTTTTTAAAACAGTTAAAAAAGAATGAGATACTGAATTTTTCTGACTGAGCAAGCCATCATGAGCCTGGCATCTTCTCCGTCATGGGTCTGCTCAGGCTCCACCTTCAAGAATGTTCACATTTATGGTTTCATAATAGGGTATAGATTCATTGCTGTTTTTAAATGTAATGCCATTTATTAACCTGGTACTCATGCTTACTTTACATGGATAATTTACCCTTTCTCCATTTAAAATAGTTAATTTCTTCTTTCCTCTACCTCTCCATCATTAGACTTATCAATAATCATGAGGTTTTTAAAGGATGGATTTATGATATTTATTTAAATTTTTGTCTAAATTCCTTCCTTTTTTTGTTTTTGTTTTTCTAGGTAGGGTCTCACTCTAGTTCAGGCTGATCTTGAATTCACTATGTAGCCTCAGGGTGGCTTCGAACTCATGGTGATCCTCCTACCTCTGCCATCCGAGTGCTGGGACTAAAGGTATGCGTCACCACGCCTGGCTAAATTCCTTCTTTTATCTTTGTTTACTTCATTTGATTTTTCTTGAAATGATTATACATTTAGTCTTCAAAAATTCTAAGTACATTCATAAAGTTTTACTTTTAATTAAGAAATATGTCTTTTGTCAAATATATTTTATTTGCAAGCAGAGAAAGACACACCAAGAGATTGACAGAGAGAGAGAGAGAGAGAAAGAATGACCACAACAGGTCCTCTATCCACTGCAAATCAACTCCAGGTGTATGTGCCACCATGCTGTACAAGCATGACAATCCCAGAACCCATGAAAAGCTGGACACAGCAGCTTGTGCCTTTAAGTCCAGAGAGGGAGCAAAGACAAGGAGGTTTTCCTTAGGGATTGCTGGCTAGCTAGTCTAATCCAATCATTGAGCTCTAGGTTCAGCAAGAGGCTTTGTTATAAATGTTAAGGTGAAGAATAATTGAGGAAGACACCAGATGTTGTCCTCTGGACTTCACACACAAGCACACACATATACATATGGACCTGCATGCACATGTGCACCCACACACATGAACACATATGCATGCACACCACATACATGCATAAACTAAAATTAATTTTACAGAAGAAATAATCCATTTCTTTTTATCCATGTGGCTGAAAAATTGAGGACAATGATCATATTGTAGTTTTAGAATTCATAACCAGAAATTACCCTCTATTATCTCACACATTGAGACAGATGAACTAGTATATCTTTCTTAATAATGATTCTTAACTTAAAAACCAGAGCAAATGTCTTCAGTGACTTATCAAAGCAAGAAACACAAATCATTGTAGCCACTCTGAATGTAACTTTCTATATTTATATTTACTCATATAAACAAACTTGGTAAAGAAGCATAATGATTTCTTTTCTTTTGTAAAAACATTTTCAAATTTTATAGCACATATATATTTTTTCTTAATTCAACCAAACTAGGGAAGCTATGATTTCTAGAAAATCAATACTTAGATATTTTAAAAGTCAGAAGAATATTCTTTTGACTGAAAAGAGTTTCTTAAAAAGGTCATTGGAGGCATAAGTACTCTCCTCTGACTTGATAAGCAATAATTGGCCATGCTCTTTGTCATTAGCTGTTCAGCCTCTCCCCTGTCACTTTGCATCTCTTTATCTTTATGAATCTTCCATATGAAGACCCCCACATACTTGGGCTGCAAGATCCCTTAGAAATCCTGCTGGAACTGAGCTGATAACCTCCTCCACGTAGACCAGCTGACAGAAAGCTGGAAGAAGCCATTCTGCATTCAGTTCAATGGGAGAAAGAGAAAATCACCAGTGGAGATACTCAACAGTGGATACTGCAAAACTTATATTTTGCCAGCCAGGCCAAATGAGCCAACAGGTGCAATTGTGGCAGGTCTGTGATGGTGGAAACCAACTGCCCACTAATTGGATTGGAGGCCCCCTCCATGGGAGGGAATACATCCCTGATACTGAAAACTTAAAACAGGGTAGTCATGAGAACTAGGGGTGTAACATTTGCTTCTGTCTGGCTAAATGTATATACTATGCTTATCAAACTGCCCAGTATGCCCTTCTCTTAATGTTCATACCCTTATATTAATTCTACTCTCACTTTTGGTAGAGAATATTCTTTTTTTCAGATGGCAGTGGCCTTGGGATGACTCAGAAGACCTGCTGCTGGAAAGAAGTTACAGGAGTGCACAGCACTGCAATATCTCTATCACATCTTCCAAGGCCTAGGGTCTATTGTGGAAGAGGTGGCAGAAAGAATATAAAAGCCAAAGGAAGGGTAGGACTCCTTACAACATGCTCCTCCAGACACAAAATGGTCTGGATATCCATGACCTCACAGTGCCTGACACTACCTATACAAAACCATCATAATAGGAGGAAAAGGTCATGACATCAAAATTAAAAGAGAGACTGATTGAGATGGGGAGGGGATATGATGGAGAATGGAGTTTCAAAGGGGAATGTGTGGGGGGAGGGCATTGCCATGGGATATTTTTTATAATCATGGAGTTGTTAATTAAAAAAAAATTGAAAAAAAGAATGTGAGGACTGCTTGACCAGTTAACCATAATCAGCACCTACAGAGGCATTTTTTCCTTTCTCTTACCCATGGTGTGAGTCCACAAGAAGGCCGGTGTGGAATATACCATTGGTAACGGGTGGTTTTCAGTCACTTCATCAGCACCTCATTGAACTGGTTCCACTTTCCATACCTCAGCAGGAAATCGTTCAGTTGTCAATCATCCATGAGGACATGCCAACATGCTGTTTCTAAGGGTTTCCCTCCAAAGCTCATCATTGCATTAGACCATAGTTAGAACATTGAAGCAATGTGATCAGGTTGTCTTGTTTCATGTGGAAGTTGTTTGGAGTCAGATGCTTACTTTGAGAATGAGAATGCATATTGTAGCATAGGTTGCATGTGGGTTTAGTAAAATATAAAGCAAACGTTCCTGATAGAATCTGGTAAGATGCTCTTAAGACCAGCACTTTTATTAATTCAGGCTCCTGAAAAGAAAGAAACACTGGAGATCAAATACATACATTCATATATATATAACATCTTATTCCCTTCTAGAATGTAGAGACTTTAGTAATATGGAGATAATGATGAGAGGAATAGGTATGTTCTTTGTCCAGGGCACGCCTGAAGAATACATAAGCATTTGATCCTAGACCAATTCTCCAAAAAAATAAACACAATAAATAATAAATAAGAAACACCATGTGTTGATCAGAAAAATCTCAAATCTCATTATTTACACTTGATTGTGTGCTCTATAAATGTTTGTTCCAAAGTGAACCCAGAAAATAATCATTTGAAAAAATAATTAGGTTTCCAATTTACAAATTGGATGTACTTGGTTGCCTCATCTAACCAAGTTCTCTCTCTCTTCTATGGCTTTTATCAATTTCATGCTCAATATCTGTTACTAAAATGGAAAACATTGGCAAAATATGATTTAGAGACTCAGCATTGCTGTTGATGACAAAAAGAATTTGTTAGATCTATGTAAATAATGCATGAGAAGTGATTTGAAAGTTTGAACTCTTTTTGTTCTTACATTTCCACAACTCTGTGTGCAATCCCCACTTCTTCCCAGGAAACTAGTGATGCCTTGGACTAGGAAGAACTGCTAAGGAAAGACCCACATCTGAGATCATAGCACCTGGATCTAAGAGGCTGTTTCAATAGTAGGAGGAGATGAAGTTAGCAAGAGAAGATGTGAGGCAGCTGTGGGGAATATCTGAAGGTCAAGGCTGGGGAGGAGAGACTTGTGAGCTAAAACAAAGTGGTTGCAGAAGATAGCTCTGGCTATCCCTGGGGGCTTGTCTGAACCAAGAACAGCAACAATGAGGACTTTCAATTCTTGTGAAAGATGCTTTGAGTACTGTAGAGATGGCTTAGTAGTTAAGATGCTTCCCTGCAAAGCCAAAGGACCCAGGTTTGCTTTCCTAGGACCCACATAATCCAGATGCACAAGGTGGATCATGTGTCTGGAGTTCATCTGCAGTGGCTGAAGGTCCTGGCATGCCCATTCTCTCTTTCTCTCTTTCTCTCTCTCCCTCTCTCTCTCTCTCTCTCTCTCTCTCTCTCTCTCTCTCTCTCTCTCTCTCTCTCTCTCCCCCTTACTCTCTTATAAATAGAAATAAAATGATTTTTTAAAAATATTATAGAAAAGAAAGTTTCTTTGACTACTTTGATATGTTTTCCACCTAGATCCTGAGTCATATATAACATGTATAACAAAATGCAGTAGAGGTAATGACCCTCAAGGCCAGGTCAGAAATGGACAGGGCATCCAGATTCTGCCTTGTTTAGTGTTACATCAGCCCTGGAACCTCGTACTGTGGGTAGCAGTGTGTCAGCCATGCTGTGAATGAGGCCAAGTCATATAGAGAAGCTTGGTATAAAAGCACTGGTCAGCTGCTCCAGGTGGCATCAGCTATCAATCATGTGAATAAATGTGTCTCAAAATAATTCTAGGCCCAATATTTAAGGCAGCACCTTCCAATGAATCCTTCAAGCTAAGATTCTAGATTCTGAACAACAGAGATAAGCTGTCCCCACCAGGCCCTGATGATAGCAAGTCATTGTTCTGTGTTGGTCGGCTTTAGTATCCCATTCTATTGCATCACTAGTCACTCAGAAACACAAACCAAGGCTGGCCATCATGCCACATGCAGGTAACTCTGGCACTTGGTGAAGCTAAGGCAGGAGACCATGAGCATGAGGCCATCCTGGGTTACACAGAGGGATCTTGTCTCAAACAAACAAACAAAAATTAAAAAAAAAATAAAATAAAAGCAACCATTTTTTAAAAATTTTTTTTGTTTATTTTTATTTATTTATTTGAGAGCGACAGAGAGAGAAAGAGAGAGAGAGAAAGAATGGGCGCGCTGGGGCCTCCAGCCACTGCAAACAAACTCCAGACGTGTGCGCCCCCTTGTGCATCTGGCTAAAGTGGGTCCTGGGGAATCGAGCCTTGAACCAGGGTCCTTAGGCTTCACAGGCAAGCACTTAACCACTAAGCCATCTCTCCAGCCCAAAAGCAACCATTTTTTAAATGACATACCTAACAAATAGATGAATATGTATAAAATATAGGGATATCACACTTTATTCATTGATCTTCCTACAAGTTCAATTTAAGTTTTTATATGTAATTATTATTAATTTATATGATGAATTTCTCAAATAAGTCACCCTTTAGGGAGGGTGACAAGGGTCCAGTAAGTTTTAGCATGTAGTTCTTACTGGCAGTCACAGAGCAGGCCAATCTGAGGCTCCAAGCAGAATGATTGCTTGGAATGCCAGTAAGTGTCTGATTAAACTCAAAATAATATGGAGAAGACAAAAAGGAAAGTTGAAGTGGGTGATGTTCACAGTACCACCCTCTTTTTGGTTTTGTCACTGACTAAATGCCTGAGAAAACAACTTGAGAGAAAGGATTTGCTCTGTCTTAAACTTTCAGAAACTTCAGTCCACAGTCCTCACCTCCATTGATTTTGATCCTGTGGTGAGGCAAAACAGCATAGAACTAGGAGCATGTGGAAGAGGAGGCTGTCGATCTCAGGGCACACAGGAAGCAGAGTGAGGAAGGGCCTCAGCCTGACCAGGTATAACCTTCAAAGTCAAACTCCAGTGACTACTAACTACAAGTAGGTTTCACCTCCTATGGTGTTCAGAACCTCCCCAAAGAGATACAGAGTATGTGTTTAACAAATCTGTGCATGTCTGTCTGTGTGTGGGGGTTCCTATTCAAACCACAACAGTTTCCTCTTGTATATTTGTAATAGCTTATAATATATCCTGGTTTTGTTTTTTCTAAGGCAAAATCTCACTCTGTAAGCCAGGCTGACTTACAACTCTGTAGGTAGCCCAGGCTGACATAAAAGTTGTGATAATCTATCTGTTTCAGCCTCCTCACAATAAAAATTTAAAGTGGAGGATGTTGATCAAAAATATATATAAAACAAAGTGTGTGTGTGTGTGTGTGTGTGTGTGTGTGTGTGTGTGTGTGCTAATGAAACCATTGCAAACTGAAATCAAAATTAAAGTTGAAGACTGAGTCAAAATTTCAAAGCTAGAAACATGCGTTAAACAGAAACTTCCTGAGTTATGTAGAAGCATGCAGTGGACTCTAATCTGTTGCCTCAAACCCTTGGTGACAGTGAGGCTCATAATCATTTTTTTATGGGCAGGAGCATGGTACCTGGCTGAGATACAAGACTAAAGCTGATAGAAATTTGAAGTGACCTTTACCAGTTGGTTCATGTTCCCAGCAGTGTATAGATTTGGTCAAAGGTGAGTAGTTGCACAAAAGGTCATAGCTACAGAAATAGGATTGACTATAGCTTAAGTTAGTGAGTTGAGAATGTTTAGCAATGAGTGTATCAGGTCTACCATAAAGAATGGCAGACTCAGCATCACTACATGCAAAACAGAGCAGGAGAGGTATAGACTGGACATGGAGGTTGAAATGGGTCAACAGAGAAGGTAGAAAAAGAATTACAAGGGCTGGAGAGATGGCTTAGTGATTAAGGCATTTGCCTGCAAAGGTTCATTTCTCTAGGACCCACATTAGCCAGATGACTAAGCGGGTGCATGTGTCTGGAGTTCATTTACAGTGGCTGAAGGCCCTTGTATGTCCATTATCTCTTTCTCCCCCTCTTTCTCTGTCAAATAAATAAATAAAAATTTTAAAATATTTTAAAGAAAAATGGTGACAAGTGGCAAATAGGACTCAGATGAAATTTTCCTGCTTTAGACATCCCAACCAGAAGTCCACTGCTGTCTTAGTAAAGAGATCATGGTTGTCATTTTTTTTCCATGTTTTTTTCTTCTTGAAGTATATTACTTCCACAGGGAATTGTTCATCATCCCCACCTACATGTTGGTTCTTTATTAGGCCTTAAAGTTAAATCAGTGCTTTCAAGAATGTCTCCAGAAAAGGCACCTGAATCAAACAAGTCACACATGTCTTCATAGGCAGGTGAACATAGGATGGACTGAGTCTAGAAAGGTTGCTCAGGCAGTAAAATGCTTGTCTTGCTAGCATGAAGACCTGAATTTGATCCCAAAAGCACTGAGAAAATACTGGATATGGTGGCATTCTCTTATAATCCTAGCACTGGGAAAGCAGTGATCAAAGGATTTCTGGGCTTGCTGTTCAGCCACCCTAGCCTAACTGGCAAGTTCCAAGCCAATGAGAGATCCTGTCCATAAACAAAAGTGGATGGTGTTCCTGAGGAGGGCACCTAAGGTAGTCCTCTGGTCTCCAAAAGCATGTATGCATGCATGTCCCTGCACACACATGAATGCACATATCCTCATTAACAAAATAGGGATCAGGGCTGGAGACATTGCTCAGTGGTTAAGGCACTTGCCTACAAAGCCTAACGCCCTGAATTTGATTCCCCAGTATTCACATAAAGCCAGATGCACAAAGTGGCTCATGCATCTGGAGTTTGTTTGCAGAGGCTAGGACCCAGACATGCCTACTCTCTCTCTCTCTCTTTCTCTCCTTGTGAATAAATAATTAAAATATTTTTGTTTAGGGATCAAATTATTCCAACTTTACCATGAAGATTCAGTTACATTGCCAGGATCATTGTCTAAATAATGGCTTAGATCAATTCCAGTGGAAATGTGGCTGTTTACCTTGAGCACTGGATACAAACTCCTGCTGCGGGCATTGCAACAACTAAGTGCCCCTGTTGTCAGGTTAGTCCTGTAGAAGGATTGTGCTACCTCGTTGGCATACCAACTCCTAAGGTAAAGTCTGAGCAGATGTACCTGATAGGTCAAGTGTAGTTATCTGCATCTAATTGGCTAACTGGGAGTCAGTTTCCTAAGGATAACTGCAAGGAATCTGGGGAAGTTTGTATCCAGAATTGTCAGTCTTTATTTCCTTCCAAGATTCAAAGTGTAGGGAATTTCTTCAGTATAGGACTGGAGTACAGATGCTATGGTTTGGATGTGGTTTGAGTGTGTCCCCCAGTGTGTCAGTGCTGGGAGGTGACAGAACCTTTAAGATCTAGAACAAATCAGGAGACTGCTTTCATGAATGAATTAATGCAATAAGATGGAAGTTCTAGTGAGATCACATTAATACTTCAATATTGGGCTGCTGTAAGGTGAAACCTGACACATTTGGTTACTTCTGGATGCAACCATTTCCTCTTCTCATCCATGTTGTAATGAAACCAAGGGACCTGTCGACAAAGGCTGGACAGATGGGAACACCTTATCCTGGACTTTCAGCCTCCTGAACTATGAACTAAACAAAGAACTCTTCCTTATCAATTGCCCAGTATCAGATATTTTGTTATAGAACCATTAAACACATGCTGAATGAACAAATGGCAAAATGAATACAAGATTGTCAGTCATGGGAAGCATATTTTATAGATATTTAATACACATTTTCACATTAATGATTGCAATAATACTTATATATTAATTATTATTATTATTGCCACCAGCATCCAGCAAATAGGTGATAAAACTGATGCTTAAAGAGTCTATGAACTTTTCAAGCTTATATACATGAAATGAAAATGAAAACCGATATATTTCAAATAATAAGGAATGAATAGAAGAATCCACCAAAGAAACAGGAACTCTTCCTTGCAATAGATGTAGGAGATTAGCAAATTTACTTAAAGCCCAATTAAGCTTAAAGTTTATAAGATATAATTTTATGGATGGAGAGTCAAGAGAATGTGTTCTACAGTAACAAATTTATTTATTCTCCAATATTTTTAATTGAAGAATTATGTAAATGAAAATTATGGGCACCAAAGTGGTTCTGGAGGTTGACTAAAGTGATTTATAACATATTAATGCTCTGAGCAAAAAAAAAAAAAAAAAAAAAAAGTGTGGTTAGCAGAAAAATTGGTCCAGACTTCTCTGTGATGGAGACTAAAGTCACTATTTTCTTGGGCAATGTACTTGGTACAGGATTTCACATTCCCCTTCCAAAGGGCTGGTACATCACCTGTGCTGTTAAGTAATACAAACCCTTCTGACTATTACAGAGCTATGCTTGCTTAAAGCACTATCTCCAGAACTACAGAAGTAGGCAGAGGGGCAGTGGGAGTCCACTTTCCTGAGGCAGTAATTGAGATGTCCTTCCACTTGAGCACTCCAACTAGCACTTCATACTGGAGGCACCAGCTGGAGAAATAAGCTATGTATAAATCTAGGAGTCCTTCCTTTCAGAGGGCTGTGATACCTTATGCCAATTAATGGTAATCTTGTGATAAAGTTCTTAAATCCATGAAGTTAAAAGGTACTCCAGAACATCTTTTTACCTGTCATACAATGAATTATCAGAGTTATTCTGTGCACTGGCTTGAGCTGAGTGATTCTGTGTGGGAGGAATGTAGGTCTGTGAAATTCTTTCATACCTAAAGGAGAGAAAAGAATGGAAAGAAGGATATATACCATTATTTTATGGAGAAGATAATCAGAGGTTTATTTGTGGGCATCAGCTCCAGAGCCCTACGGAGGTCTTCTCTTATACCAACTCTATTAGTCAGGGTTCTCTAGAGGAACAGAACTGACAGAATGAGTTGTGTTAACAGGGGACTTATTGGACTAGTTTATGGCAGTCCAGCAATAGCAATTTGCAGGACTGAGCGTCAAGGAACACAGTAGCTGCTCAGTCCTCAAAGCTGGATTCCTCAGCAGTCCCAATTCAGCACTGAAGGCTTGGAGGCTTCCTGAAGAGCAGTTGCTCTTCAGTCCATGTTGATCTTTTGTCCACACTGGAAAGAAGCAAGTAGCTAGGTGGGAGGAGGAGATACTTTCCTTCCCCCAGCTTCCTTAGATAAAGCACCACCCAAGAGGGTTGTGCCACTCTGGGGGAAGGGCTTACCCTGAGAAAAGGACACCTCCTTTAGTTAATCCTCCGTGTAAGCAACCTCAGAGACCAACTTATGGATAATGTCTGTGGATTCCTAAACAGATCAGTTGACACAAAACTTAACCATTCCTACATACTTCTCTTTGCATGTGATACTTCAGTAAAATTGTACAGTCTTCACAATGTCCATTGACCATAATTGTATATTCTATAATTTTCTCTTCAAGTGCAAAGCCCAAGGGCATGTATCTGAGAACAGGTGGTCTATTTGGAAGTCTCTTCAAAAAGAAAGGGAACCAGAAGTAGGGGAAAGTAATATAAGACACTTTAAAGGGCACATTGTCTCAGTGGAAGTGTTGGAGAGTTACTGAGTGTTAATGTAGAATATAAGCTGTGGTTAGCTAGTTTAGGCTACTATCACAAAATATCACAAACTGTATATACACAACACAAATGCATTTTCTCACAGTTCTCAAGACTACTGGAAAAGTCAGTTTGGAAATGAGTGCCCTTTACTTGGCTCTCACAGTGTTGTATTCTAGTATGTCCTCAAATGGGCTTTCCTCAGTGCATGTTCCATACTGTCACTTCTTACAAGGGCACTAATTTTTCTGTATGGTAGCCCAACCTTCTTGACTTCAATTAACATAAGAGAAATAGCCTTGCAGTATTTTTCCAGTAACTTCCACCCCTTGTGAGCTGAAATTGACCTCAGTGCTGAGTACAGGCTGAATGTGCTCAGGAGTCAGAGTTCACCTCAAACACAATTATGGTTATCTGAAGCAGCATCAACAGAAGAGTCTCATGCTGGATGGGGTGATATGCCATGGCCATGGTAGCACCTGGTGATGGCTTTGGTTAAACTGGCTGGCCATTTGTTTGCTTCAGAGTACCTAGTTCTCAGTGACCAGCCCTGGGTGCTTAGACCTTAGATATAGTCCTGAGTAGGAATATAGGATTGCATCACATGGTACACTTCTGACAGCCATCTAACAGTGGATCACAGAGGTCCTAAAGGAACCAAAGCTTTACACTAAAACAAAATCCAATATGTAGCATTTGCAATTTCAGGACCTTTTAAGAATGTTAAAGTAACTCTTCATCATCCTACCATTCCATTCCTTCATCAAATATCCAATGCCATGCGCTTATCAGGTGAACTTCTTAACAGTAACCAGAACACTTTATTATCCTTCCATCACTTGTATTCATGAGGTGTGCACTTTCCCACTTGAAATGTATTTCTCTATGTTAAGTTAATTAACAAGGTGCATAGGCACATAGGAATAGCAGAGCTTCACGTTTATCATAAAGATTGTAAGAGAAGGAAAATAAATAATATACATTTATTTAGTACCCACCCAATACAAGAAACATTCTGAAAGTTTTCCATGTTTTTTTTTTTTTTTTGGTTTAAAAACTTTTTTTCTTGACAACTTCCACAATTGTAAACAATATCCCATGGTAATTCCCTCCCTCCCTCCACTTTTCCTTTTGAAGCTCCACTCTCCATCATATTCCCCTCTTCCTCTCAATCAGTAAACTATAAAACCTTGCTGAAACATGGTGCGGAAGGCTTTCATTACTTCCATCTTTTGCAGATAAAGAAACTGAAGTACAGCGAGATTAAGCACATTTTCCACAGTCACACAGATACACAGAAGAAAGCAGGATGTAACCCAGACAGGCTGGCTCCTTGGGCCAGTCTTGAGCATCAACAAGCCTTCCTTCTCCATGTACAATTAAGTATCCTAAAGATGGCCAGAAACTTGTCAAAGCCATGTAGATAATAAATGGTGATATATTTGACTTCAAGCCTTTTCTACTGTATAGTGTGAAATCACTTTACTTGGTATTTTTCTGACAGATTTTCATGAGAATCTGTTTGATGGGAAAACTTCACATATTCAGTTTTTATGCAGCCCTATATTTATAACTAAGCTTCATTTATAGAAAATTTGATATGGCTAATTTTCAGCATATTTTTTTTCAATCCACATTTTAGGATTGCTAAACCTAGTCACTGCAAGAGTTTTAGAACACTAAAACAAGCTTCTGGAAAGTAAATTTAGGATAAATAAATATAAAGATTATGTAGAGCTTGTTATCTGAAGATAGTAAAAATATAAATAGGTTCAAAGATGGCTGAGATAAAATTGAAAATGACAGCCCTTAAATGTTGTTATTAAAGGAAATTCTGCATGTACATCACTAGTTATTTATGGAATTTTATATAGTTGCATATTTCCTTACACCATCATTTTTAGAAGGGCTCTTCTTGGTCTCATACCAGTTTCTTAATGAGAAAAGGAGATGTTTTGGCCTTCTGGTTTTACTTTGTTGCTGGTAGCATTCTGATCAACAGTGAGAAACCTTAAGAAAGGCTATCCGAGATATTGGCAGAGTAGACTTCACATTCCTAGCATGTTCTGAGGTTCCATATGGCTAAACATTCCAGTTCTATAACAAGTCCTTGTAGCTAAAGCAAGTAGTTCAAAACACATTTCTTGAAGCAATTTGAATACTGCTGGGAATAATAATTTTAATTTAGCACAAATGTGTGTATTATCCATATAAGAGAGTCTAAAGCTATGTATTAAAGAATTATAAGTACCAGCACTCGGGAGGCAGAGGTAGGAGGACTGTCATGAATTCGAGGCCACCCTGAGACTCCATAGTGAATTCCAGGTCAGCCTGGGCTGGAGTAAGACCCTACCTCAAAAAAAAAAAAAAAAAGAAAAAAGAATTATAAGTAGTCTTGAGGGTGCATGTCAGCCAATTCTCTTATTTGAGAGGTAGGAATACTGAGGCTCTATGTTGCAACTATACACTGGTGTGTAACAAAGCATCCCCATATTTAGGTGCTCAAATACTATGCACATTTTATGGAATCTCCACAGTCTTGTGAAGCATGAATCTGGACAGGGCTCAGCTATGTGATTCATTTGCTTCAGGTGGTAATGATGAAGTCACCAGCTGCCATCTGTATGATGGAGGATACTTTCACTTCCCTAGATTTCAAACCAAGACACTCCAGTTTAGCCTCAGAGAACATATCCCCCTATGTAAGAGGATCATTTGGAAAATTCCTAATTATCCTCAAAGATATTTTCCAAGAACCAAGGTTTAGTTACATCATGGGGTACATGATGGGAGAATGTTGAAGGGTATTTTTCTTGTTTTTAGTTCTGTACCCTACCAGTTCTTATATCAAGTACTCCTTCTGGTCTTCCTCCACCTATAGATTTTTTTTTTAAACTGAGTTACACAATGTAACTCAAGCTGACTTCTAATTTCTGACCCTTCCTTTCTGTTCCTGCCTCCCAAGTGCTGGAGTGAAAGGTATGGAAGACCCCACTGGGCCTCTAGCTCTTCTGTGTAAAGTAGGTCATCATTTATTAATTAACTTTTTTTTCACTATTTTATCTTCCCACACTTTCTATGTGTGTAAACCTTGTTTCCTGTATGGTCAATAAGCATTTACTTCTTTTGATGGGGAAATATGGAAGAAAGGGACTGAGTGAGCTGGGTCTGGGGCAATCATGTTAGTAGTCATTATGATGGGTGTACTACCTGATATTATAGCTTCTATTGATGTTACTCAGTGACAAACAGGTAGCAAGTGTTGAAGGAAAGTAGCAGCCTAGATTATCATTATTTCTGGGTAGACCAGCTGTTCTGAATCAGGGATCAGTTACCATACAGTCCTTGGAATGTTGATCTTGCTTCCTCTCAAGGATAAAATGTAGGAACAGTACACAATGAAGAGGTGCCATTACATGTCTAGTTACCCATAGTCCCAAGTAGTTGTGGATCTTCAGAACTGAAGCAATAGCTCAAGAGAATATTCTTGCTGAAATTTGAATTCTAGAAATAATACTAATACCTGGATAGAACAAATTTATCAAAGAGGCATCTGTTGAAGGATTATTTATCGAGGATTATAAGGAGCCATGAGGGTGCATGGAAGCTATTTCTTTTGTTTGTCAGATCGGGATATTGAGGCCCAGTGTTTATTTGCATTTTCAATTTAATTTTCCACATCCATGCTTTCATTTTCCATCTGTCCAAGCCCAAGATCTACAGGGTAGAGCAGGAAGCACCTTCTCATGTGCCTATCCAATGAGGCTGTTTAATTGTGAGATAAAATAATTGGTTGAAATGAGAGTTTCACCTATTTCCACAAAATGATGTAATTTAATTCTTTATGGCTAGAGATTATCATGATAAGTGAAATAAGTCAGGCTCACAAAGACAATTGTTTTACATTTTTCACATTACTAATCCTAGGTTTATAGCTATATAAATGCTACACAAAACATATATTCACATATATGTATGAAATACAAGAGACACTGGGGAAAGAGAGTAATGGGAGGGGGAATGTGGAAGACAGAGAAGTAGAAGGGAGGATATGGGGAATTGGAGCTTATCAAAATGCATGCTACACTTGAAAGAAACCAACTTCACAGAACCCAGCAAATGTTAATAAAACACAAGTAAAAATTAAATTTGAAAAAGAGATTTTAAGGGGAATATTTGTTTGACATTAAAGTGGGCAGAGAAACCTTTAGTTCTGCCACTTTCCATGGAGTCTTAGACAGTTTATCATGTCTCTGATTTTCATTTTACACATCTGCCAAATGAGCATTACTACCTATCCCAGTGTTAGGGCTGCAATGAGATGGCACTTTGTCTGTGACTGGCATGGTAGGCATTTAGTAAGTGCTAGTTCTCCTTTCTCAGAAAGGATGTGCAGGCAGTTAATGAGACATATTTTTGTAAACAGAGACCAAGAAATATAAGATAATAATAAATTCCTTTAAGCATTCCACATTTTAGATTCCATGCCAGACTGTGAGAATAATACACACACACACACACACACACACACACACACACACACACACACACACACACAATTAAAGTTCTAAGCCTCCAATGGCAGAAATGGGGAGTTCAGGTTTGAAAAAGAAACTCCAAGCTATTATAGATCAGGATTTTCAAAGGGTATTTCAGTCTGATGAAGGAGGTTTGAACTATGTTCTGGTGCAGTGAGAACCCTTTATGACAAGAGCAGATAAGTTGGGTATGCCACCTGGCACCCATTTTGAGCTTGTGAATTATAATATTCATTGAAGAAGTCAATACCCTAGAAGAATTTTCATGTGCATGTGTGTGTGTGTGTAGATCTGTGGCATCGTTTGTGTAGGTATGGTATGGTGCATATCACATATGTATATGTGTGTGTCAGATGCATGTTCCTGTGCATGTACGTGTAGAGGACATAAGATAACATGTCATTTGTCTGCAAGCTTCCTTGAGATGGAGTTTCTCATGGTTTTCACAATCCTCAGGGATGTTCTGGTCTTTGCTCCCCACTGTGCTGGAGTTTTAGGCATCACAGCCAAGTTTATACAGATTTTGGTCTTTCTTTGTCTTCCAGAATTGGCACCTTTGACAATACATACAAGTAGTTTGTGGAATGTTCCTCAGTTTGGCTTTGTCTGTTGTTTACTTGTGTTTAGAGTGATGGTAGGCATGTTTGTTAGAATTATCACAAAGCATTCATCTCAACATGTCATATTGAAGAAATATTAGAGAAAGTTAATTCCTTTTAGACATTTTCAATTACAGATTGAGGCCCAGAGTAAACCAGGATATGTCACCCTACATTCTACCTCACCCTGGCACAAGAACAGAAATCTTGGCAGAAATGGAACTATGGCTGATGGAAACTGACCTACAGTGCCCTCATGTGCACACAGTCTAGGGTACTAACAAGACAGGCTGCTCAGATGGGCTGGCTCTGGGACCTGCGCTCCAAATCTACAAACCTATGGGCTCTTGCCCTTGCCTGTAAAGGCTTCTATTTTCTTACTGTTGCTAGCTCCAACCTGTTCCCCTCAGCTCAGCTTGGCTTTTCTGCCTCTGCTCAGCTCTGTCTGCCTCTCTTCATTGGCCATAGGGACACAGGTGAGTCTAGCTTCTCCCTCACCCTGCTGGCTAAGGGGTGGAGAGCGTAATACAGTTTCTTGGTGTGGGGGACTTTTCTGCTTGCCTCTGTTTTATAGTTTGTGTAACTTTTCACTTTGATTACATGCTTGATTTTCCTCTGGTCTCTGAATCTATCACATCTGTACTTCCTTACATTCCAGGTCTACCATGTGGGTGTTGTCCCTAACTCTAGGCCTACTACAGTCAGTGTAACTCTCACCATTACTCATTTCTCCTCTGAATATCTTGCTCTCTGCTTTGGTATTTTCCCTGTTATTCTTCCTTGAGCTTCACTGTTTGCCCTCTTAACTTCCCTTCACAAGAAAGTACATGATGGATGCCAAGTGTGTTCCTTCTAAGTCTCTCTACATATGTACCTAAGTTCTACCCTCCATGTGCTTGTGGCTCTAACTCCATCTTTTCTTGAAAGCCTCAGTTTAACTCCCCTCTGAGTTACTCCAGTCTTCCCCCAACCCAAAACCTTAATTTCTCTTAAGTGAACCTTATAAACTACATATTGTTTCCATATGATAGCGTGTTTCCTAACCCATAATTTGTGATTTATCCCTAAAAAAAATCTAATAATTCATAATTTATCCTTTCTTCTTTAGTTTGTCTTTATCAATTCTTTGTTAAAGGTAGGACAGAACCCAAATTTGGGGTTACATATTGGGGATGCATCCTGAAGCCCCAAGCCCCACATCAATATCAAGAAGCATGTGTTGTGATTTCTCTCCTTCTTGAGCCTATAGACTGAATATTTGTGCCTTTCATTTCATACATTAATATTATTAATTATTATTAATAGTAATATTAGTATTAATATTAATGCCCAATGTGACAGCATTAGGAGTTAGGGCCTTTGAGATATCATGCGGTTAGAGCCCTCTCCAGTGATACTAGAGCCCTTATGGAGGAGATTCCTGAGGGCACGCTTGCCCCTTAAACCAAGAGCAGACACCATGAGAAGACTGACACTTGTAAATAGGAAGTGGATTCTCAGCAGACACCAAATTGCTGACACTTTGATCTTGGGCTGGTCAGCCTTTAGAATCTGAGATATAAATTTCTGTTGTTTACAAGACATATAATCAGTGGTAGTCTACTATGACAGATCAGTAACAAAACAATGCAAAAATAACTTTCTATTAATAGGCTAAGGTGAAACCTTCCAGGATACTTCATAGAAACCTTTTTATAAAAAAGCTATTTTAGGGCAAATGTAAATGGTTTTATGTTTTCTTTACCTTTCTTTTATCAAGTAGAAACTTTGTATGGATACAACATGTGTTGGTATCATCATTTCCCTCCTCCCTGCCCCCACCCCACTGAGGGCCCTCCTCAGTGGGATTGCTAGTATTCACCATTGAGTTAGGGGCTATGCATTGTGAGAGCAGCAGTTTCTGTCTCCGTCTCTCTGGTGCAGGAAGCAGCATTCTTGCTCATCTCACCAATTCCTCTGCAGAACTGAACTTAAAAGTATCTAAACTAATATGTTTGACAGGAAATTTCAAGGCAGAAAAGCACTCATTGTGTTTCTCTTTGATGTTTTTGTTCAAATCTACAATGAAAGATACAGAGTAGCAAGATGAAAAAGTATAAAGTTTGGCACGGAAAGAAATATAACCAAATTTGAATTCCCAGGCCCAGAGACGACAGCCACTTCAGCTGCTACTGCTAAGAGAGACTACCACGATTGAGGACAGGTAGCTGCTGTGCAATGGTTCACTGGGAACGGTGCCTGAGGGAAGGCTCACCCTAGTGAAGGCTCAAGCTAAAGAAAAGGCTAACTTCTTGTGAAAGGAGAGGACCCAAAGAAGTATGCTTGAAGGAGTTCTCTGTTCCTCAAGATCAGGCTTCAACCATATCCTCCCCCTCAAAGAAAAATAACCCTGTGGTAGTGGTTGTGCAAACATGAAAAATACAGAAAATAGATAGATTGCATCATTTTTCCAAAGAGCCGCTGAGGCTGAGCAATGCAAGGCAGGTTGAAGTCCATTCAATGATGCTCTGTGAGGTCATCATGTGAAGCTGTGAAGATGAACAACTGGCTGCAATGGAGACCCCCACAGGACTTTGGGATGTCTGCCCTGAAGAGCTATGAGATCAGCATAGATCTTGCCCAAGAGAGGGGCTACAGGCACCACATTTAAGGGATAGAGCTACTCAAGCCTTTTGGAGACAAGCCGATTTTGTTACAAGTCACAGATAGGGGGCATGGAGCTTCAAGGTTTTCTTTGCCCTGTTGTCTTTTGGTCTTGCAATCTTTGCTTGTTATGACCCCACTCCTCCTTGTTGGTAGGACTGTTTCCTCTTCTATTATGTATTGGAAATATGTAACCTGTGTTTTTTATTCTATAGGGCACATAGTTAAGAGCTTGCCTTGGATCTTATAGAGACTTTGGACTTTTAATGGTGTTGGCACTAAAGAAGATTATGGTGACTTTTATAGCTGCACCATATGCATTTAGCATCATGAGATAGCCAAGAGTCTACAGGGATGGTGTGGATGCGTAATGCCCCCCATAGATTCATCTCTTTGGATGCTTGGTCCCCATTATGACAAAGTTTGTGAGGCTTGTAGAGCCTTTGAATGGTGGAGCTTTGTTGGAGGATGTGTGTTCCTGGAGATGGGCCTTGAGGCATTCTAATCCATCCCTGCTTGGTGCTCTTGTGCTTCCTATGTCCTCCATGCTGATGTGAAGGTACAATGCAGATGTCTGCTCCTGCCATGCTTCCCTCATCATTATCAACCTACTCTTGAAAACCGTAAGCTGAAATAAGCACATTTTTGCATCAGCTGTTTCTGGTAGAGTGTTTTGTCCCAGCAATGACAAGGTATGATATAACATCCAAAAAGGTTCAATGGGGGCTGGGAAGATTGCTCAGTGGTTAAAGGCACATCCTTGTAATGTCTGATAACCCAGGTTTGATTACCCAGTATGCACATAAAACCAGATGCACAAAGTGGCATATGTGTCTGGAGATCATTTTTCGCCATGCCCATTATCTCTCTCTGTCTTTCTCTTTGTCATTCTCTCTTATATAGATAAATAAAAACATTTTAAAAGATCAATAGAGAAATGATATGTGAGCTATGAAATAGGATTTGATTAAAGATAAAAATGATAAAAAAGGGAAAAGTTAATCAAATAAAGAAATAATTTGCTCATCATTTTTAAAACAGATACAAGCATACTAGTTAAATTTATACGCAACCATCTTATTTAAACATAAACAACAAGTTGCTAAGCATTAAAGAATTAGGCATGTCAGAGATTTCACTATTGTACAACAATCAGAGAAAATTCTGAGGCTAGGAAAAAATTGAGTTTGTTTTTTTTTTTAAAGATAAACAAGGCCTTCTATATTAGATTTACATTTCATGCTTCTACCAAGTAGAACATATACAGGAAGCACTTATTTTCCTTAAGAAGGGTATATAGATGGAGTACGTGGTAGGCTTTGAGTTCAGTACATGGTTTTCATAGTGAGATTTTATTTAAATAGTCTTATATTTGGAGTTATCACTGTCAGCAGCTTGTATTTCTTCTTGAGCTCATTCTAAGGTACAATCCTACCCACTGACAGTTTGTCCATATTGGGATAGTTCCTCAACTCTTGGCCATTGACGTCTTGTGGCCATCTGGCAAGCATCTCTGTACAGAGACAACTTTTCCCTGATGTAGAAAAACAGTGGAACTAGAATCAGGTGGGTAGCAGGGACCATGAACTGCATGGGTCCAATCCCTTCTGAGGACGTCTGTGAGGCCCTTCCTATGTGGCACCTCTGTGTGCTGCTAAAAGAAAGTAGGAGGTTGAGCCCCAGGGTTTGAGTACCCGTATACCATCACACATAAAATTCTTACCTCAACTCTATGGTATGTACTCTTTCTTCCATTATTTAAACAGAAACATTTTATTGACAATTTTTATACATGCATATAATATAATTTGATCATAATTGCCTCTACCTTCCTTCTCCTTTCACTGAAGTGTCACAGGACATCAAATTACCATGCTGTAACTGAAAGGGAAACTACCTCCTTCCTGGCTAAGCTCCCAAAGTGCTAGAAAGCACTGTGGGAGCTGCTGGAAGAAAATGGCCATCAACAGCATGAATAAGCAGAGGACTCTGCAAGCTACAAAACCACCTGCCTTTCAAGAAGCACACACTTATGTAGCACTGGTATACAGCCTCTGTGTGTAATCAACTGTTCTCTTATTGGACATGAGGTCTGCTCAATGGAAGAGAGCTCACACCTGGTACTAGAAACCAAGTCACATTCCCATTGTCAGGAAGTTCATACTTCAGAGAAGATAAGAGTGGACTCGCACACCAAAAATCTCTCAAATAACTTTGTACACCCCCTTTAACCCAAGCTACTCTCACTCTTGGTTGGTGAATATACTTTATTTTACAGATGACAGAGAAAATGGAGGAGAGTCAAGATACATTGATGTGGGTTCTGGGTCCTTGGGCTGGCTGTGGTTCCCCAAGGAGTCCATGCAACCATGGAGATCAAGGTTGTGCACGAGTGAAGAGAGAAAGAATCACTCCTGGGAGAGAATTTTGATGAACAGCTCAGTTTATTGTTAGAGAAATGGGTTTATAAGCAGTTGAGGGGGTGGGAAGAGGGTCCTAAGGGGATTGGATGCGCAAGATTGCTTACTGATACCTAATTAGCATATGAGAACATACATTCCAGCACGTTGGCAATGGCAGGGGGATGGGCTGTGCAAAGGTGCTGGCTGATACCATATAAGGAGTTTCCTAGGCAACTGGCCAAAGGCCACAGGGTTGTGGGCAAAGCCTAAGTCTTATCTGAATGTCCAGGTATCCAGTGCATGGAGAGGAAGTAGCCTTATTTCCTGCTGATCTCTGGGTCCTAGATTTTGTCTGGGGGTTCAGGCTCACTGTGACTCCCAAGAATGTGGGTAGGATCCTGGCTCACTGCAACCCCTGAGAATGGGGGGAGAAGTTCTCCTGCCAGTCTGGTTCCGGAGAAATGACCAAGATATGTAGTTCAGGCTGCTGCAACCTCTCCATAGCCTGGGTCCTTCATGTCAGACAGCTTAGGTTTGCTTTCACCCAGGGCCCTGCCTATGTATGAAACATTGATAAGATAAGATTTTCCTCCTCTTCCACATCTGCCAGGACCCAGGAGAACTTGCAGTGGAAGCAGTACCATGAATGCTGTTCTTACTGCTAACCTGACAACCAGCTCCAGGGTGATGATGGCAGCCACGGTGATCAAGCACAATCTATCAAAGGAGAAATTCAAAGGCTAAAAAGAGGTCAACACTAAACCAGACTGCCAACATGCCTGCCATTGCTCACAGGACATACCCCGATGCACAGTCCCCATACTATCCTATTAGGACTGACTGAGCCTTCATGACCCCACAGTAAATCCAATAACCCCATAAAGGATGGTCCCAGGGAAACAGGAACAGATGAGAGGGAATAAAAAGAGTATAATCTGCTAAAAAAATAAAGAATTATATTTGATATAAATATCAAACTTCTCTTTGACCATGAAAACTTGAAAAAAAGGGGGGAGTTCTACAGGATAACATTTTTTTTTTCATTCATTGCTTTCAAAATCTTATCAGGATTATGTTTCTAAGCATCTCCAAGAAGTAATCATCTTTTAGGAAGTATAACTTTATAATAAGTGAATTGGTACAGATGATGTATAATTTGATTTTGGTGAACAGATTTTCAAGTTAACCCTAAATATCAACCCCGTTAAGATTTTGCCATTAACATGGTTCTATGCTCATCTTATCACATGTTGCTTCATCTTTCCATCCCTCTATCCCTGCATTGGTCCATCCTACTTGGGGGATATATTTCACAGTTAACTAAAACATCAGGATATTTCCAAAGGTGATACAAATCCTAATTTCACCAAAAAAGACATGAGTCAATCAGAACATGTTCTTAATCAGGGGACACATGGATTTTAAATAGGACCAAGATATGAATCCATACCTTTTCTTCATTACCCCACGTACTCCTTTGATAAAATATTGCATTTTGTATAGTTGCCAATGTCAGTGTCCCTTTGGTCTATACACATTCAAGACTCTACACTGAATAAGTTAATTCCTTCAGCTTTCTGATTCTCTCCCCATCGTGTGTTCTACCACAATAGAAAACATCTTTTGTATATCACACTTGTATTGAATCCAATTTTCTTATTTTAAAGGAGTATCTGATACCACAAAGCAGGTACAAAGATTTAATTTACATAATGTCTGGGAGAGGTGGGAGATAAGTACTTCTTCCCAATCTGTACACTTTGACTAGAAGAAAAGCCTGGTCCATTATCAGGGCAAGATCAGGAAGCTTGTCCATTCTATCCTCTAGTGTCTCCTCTGGGAAGGCCTGACTGGGTGCTGAAGACAGACTTCTCAGATACTGGCAGAAATGGCTGTCTGATCCTCTTAGTGCGTCTGTCTCTTTACCAGTGAATCTTAGATCTTGGCTCCTAGATCTACTGAAAAGAGCGAAAGGATCCACACGAAAGCAGTGGGTAAACTGTTGACTTTTTGGTGTGTGTGGGGGGGTTCTTCCTCATGAGTTACTTGAGACATATTTGTAGCAGAAAATTAATATTAACCTGAAATTCAAATCCAAATGGATAGCATGTGGTTCATCTGATGACCCCACTTAGAGACACAGAAGCCAGAAGTGAATCTGGTCTATAGCACCTCCCTCCTGAGTACCCACAGGAGCCAGCCCCTCTCCCAGAATGCCCAGCAGCTCACTCCTCCTGTGCTCTGGAGTCCTGCACTGTGAGATTGGTGGGTAAATTGGATACTGTGGGAATTTTTAATCAGGCAGTGTATATGAACTCCATGAGATAAATTACCCATATTAGTTTTTATTTAAACTATAATTGAATATGTGAGTAGAAAATTAGTGTAATGTATTGATATCATCTGGTACTCTAATTTTATGCCAGTTTTTTCCATCTCTCTGAATTTAAACAAGATTGAATTTCCCACCTATATGTGACTTTGTATTTTCTAATTACTTTGCTTACCATTATGTTGACCATGAGCTGAAATGAATTTAATAATTTTAAAATAACAGAATAGGGGTGATGTCTCCCATAAGCCAATACCGTCTTAATTATACAGCTGTTGAGATTTCTGCATACCAATATTGAATGCTTTCCCAGATCACATGACATATTTTAGGAATGTATTAACTCACCCATGTGTACTTTCTGTGTCTCTTTATTAACCACCTACTATGTGGAAGATATTGACTTGGTAATAAGGGTGGTTATAACATACAGTCTTAGCATCTCAATCTAACAAGAAGAGATTCAGACTTATAAATATATAATAACAGTAGGATTGAATAAGGCACAGTGATCTGGAGACACAGAGAAAAGTGTCATGATCTGATAGGGAGAAGAGAAATGAACAAACCAGACAGAGAAATGAACAATAATGCAGTCAGGAAAGGTGCTCAGCACATTCCTACTTTCTCTCCCTATTGTTTTCCCAAGCATAATCTAGACTTGCATTAGATTTTGCTGCTTATAAAACACGTATTCACACACACACACACACACACACACACACACACACACACTCAGTGGAAAGGAGCAGAGTGAGATTATTTTTAAGGGCAAAGAAGCACAGAGTGCTCATGAAAGATAGCCAATAAGTAGAGCATAACTGAGCAGGGTTCTGAGCTTATGAGTAATTTTAATTTTTTTGCATTTGTCTATATATTTTTTTCATTTTCTTAACCTTGCATTGCTGTGGTATTTTTTTTTTTAATAAAGGGCATGTTTCTAAGGAGAAGAAGGCCTGTGGAAATGTTCCAGGTCCAGGGAAGCTAGAGACATGACACTTAGTGTCAAGTCCAGCTCTAAGCTTGGTCCATACTGGAAAGAAGTTCATGAAGGTTCAAATTGAGTTAAAAATTAGAATATAAAGTACATCTAAAATTATCTGCTATATGTATTCTCAGAAGCAAACAGATTCATGTGAAAAAGTGATTTTGAAACTATTTTTATAGATATATCTGTTAGTTTAACACAACCAGGAAAAAGAAATCTTTTTTGAAATCAAAATAAAATACATTTTTATTAATTGTGAAGAAAACTGGAATATGAATAGTATATAATGCATACTAATATATATGTGTGTACATATATATTAATCCATATTAGAGACAAGGTGAAAACAATAAATAATGAAGCAAATGGTAAAATATAATGATGGGTGAATCTGGGTAAAGGTTACATATGTATAAGTACCATTATTATTGTTGCAACTTGTAAATTTAAATTTCTTCTCAAATTATTTCATCCTTTTATGAATCATCTCTAATCCTAACAACCACCAAGTAATGAAGGTCTTATTATATCCATTGTATTGATGAATAGAGCAAGAGGAGATGCCGAGGAGGGCATACACTCAGGATGAGACGCTAACTCTCTTTTCTCAGTGCAAGGCCTATTGCTCTCTCCTGGGTCCCTTCAACCACTGAGGACTCACCGGACTAATCCCTGCTCACCCACAGAGTGTGGAGTGAGAAAGCAGCCAGTGGCCAAGAACACATGCACAGCTGAGAGAGAGCGTGAGGCTCATCACGGATGCTGGCATCTAAATCTCAGACCACTGTCACTACAGATGGCACCAGACATCCATTATCATCACGGGGCCTTTGGCTGTATCATAGGATCTACTGCTTTAGTTAAGAACCATCCCTTTCTGGTCAACGTTGCTTTACGATTTGCACTCTCAGATTATAGCTGGTGATTACGTCAGCATATATATTTGTATACTACTCTAAAATAGGAACTTGTGGGTGTCGTTCAAAGCCATGGAGCCTTTCTTGGGTCTTGGTTGGACGCTAACAGTGCCAGCACTCATGGTCACAGAAAGCTTCCAGAGTCTATGGCCTACAGGTTCTTCTTTTTTTTTTTTTTAATTGAAAGAACAGCAATCATAGGTCATAGAGTATTAAGTTTGGAAGTATTTTATTAGAGGGCTTACAGAGATAGAGCTTCTAGAGATTAAGAGAAAGAAAGAATACAGAGCTCTGGCCCAAGAGACAGGAGAAGGCTTCCAGAAAATGGGAAAGCCCACCTAGATACACAGATTGGGGTCTTTTATGGAAGTTTACTGGATAAGGAATGATTTAGTTTATCCAGCACCAATGCCAGGTTTTTAGGTCGGGGGTCAGGTTTTCTGGGAAAGCACACAATCTTCCTAGGACTCTTAATCATCCAGGAAAGGAAATTGTTCTCAGAACAAGGTGCTTGTCTCTTCTAGGAAAGGGAAAACTCTTTTAGAGAGAGATGAGGAAAGACCCTTCTGATATTTCTGGTCTTTAGTAAAGTGGACATTCTTAGGAAACTTTTGGCAGATATAGATGAAGGGGGAAAAACAGACCATCCCTTACGGGCTTATTCACTTTTGGGGTCCCTTTTGCCCCTAAACTACCTCACTTTCTACCTCTTTAGAACTGGGAAGAAGGAAATCTACCACTTTTCAGCTTCCCCCGTGGAGGTAGGGATGTGACTCTTTTGTACGATGGTCAGTCCTCAATGGAAAAAAAATATTTCATACTGAGAAGCCAAAATTAGTCAAGTTCTGGGTGGTACATACCTACTTAGCAACTCCTCACCTTCTCTTCTTTCCATTCTTACCTTTCAAAATCACCTAGCTGTAACTCACTTTTGTATGCGGAAGTCACATTCATACCCAGGCCCACCTGCAGCCCAACCAAAGATGCATTACAAATCTTTCCACTAAAGCACCTAAAACTATGGGTCCAAGTTTCTGCCCATAATTTGTTCCTCTCTTGTTTTTCTCTTGATCCAATCTCAATATTGTGAAAACTTGAATCAATAAACCCTACATAAAAATGTACTGTGACTTGTCCCAAGGCTATGGCTAATATGTAGTGTTCTATATTTTGTTTGTTCTCTAGGCCATAAGTCAGAATCCGAGGTGACCAGAGATATTTGCCTGGCAATATAACTCAATCCTTCTCTCTCAAAACATGTGAACCCTTTGTGCACTTGCCCCATAGCCATACCGAGCTAAGAGGTGTCCAAGGCAACATGTATGTTCCATTCACAATTGTTCTTGCCTCACTACCTAGTTCAGCCCTATATTTTCCAATTGGAGGATTAAGTGCCTCAGCCAGAAATCTAGCACCTCTCCAGTTGGTTGAATGATTAGCACAAAGAGCTCAGAATGGGCAAATGACACCCTTAGTTTCCAATTTTATGACATTATTGTATTTGTGAATGGGAGAAATTCTCTAACTAGATTTAAGACTCCTAAGCAAATACACTTTGTAGTATCAGGAAGAAAATCAAAAAATTTACTAACGTGCTACTGGATTTAATTATGTGCGATACTTCCAATTCCAGCCCTTGAAATGCATTTTTTTGTCATACCATACTAAATGGCATCTTAATTGCTATTTGAGGAATTCGTTATGAGCATATTCTTTTCTTTTCTTTTTTTTAGTTTTTCAAGACATTCAAGGTAGTGTTTTACTCCAGCCCAGGCTGAACTGGAGTTCACTACGTAGCCTCAGGGTGGCCTTGAATTCATGGTGATTCTCCTACCTCTGCCTCCTGAGTGGTAGGATTAAAGGCATGTGCCACCACACTCAGCTCTGAGCACACTCTTTATTTGACAAGACTATGTCACTTCCAAGGAAGGTATCATTTTTCAGGTTGGCTTCAGGTCCAGTGTTTCAGTATTTACACACATATACATGCATGCACACACATATATGTACAGGTGACTAACAGAAGTATAACTGGCAAGGAAAGAAAACTAAAAAATGTAATGCTTCTGTAAAGGAATGGCTCTTCCTAAATAATGAAAGGGACTTAATTAGGCTATCTCCTGGGTCCCTAGTGTTTCAGTGCTTTGCAGTGGGTAGTGAGGTAGCCAGAATAATATTGGTAAAGAGACACAGGGTTGGCTGAGCATATGTATGGTCTCAGTTCTTGACACTAGCCATCTGCTCATTGGGAGGCCACTGTGAGGCTGAATGGCATCCTATATTGCAGTTTTTCCTCTGATTATTCAAAGGCTCTTCTGTAATGGAAATGCGTTTGAATTTTTATAAAAGACACCCTCTTACCTTCTGGAGTTATTCTAAAAGCTCCACACATATCTTCTCCAAAAGCCTTTAGTCACCGGTGTTCCTATTTCTTCCAAGTCCCTGATCATTCGGCCAAACTATAAGACACTGCCCATGAATCATTGTAAACCCTCAAGTCAAGCTATCTCTTCTAATCAAACAGTCAGGGATATTGGCTGCTATATCTTATTGGATGAGCCAATTTGCCTGCTCATTCTCTTTCAAGGCAACTGCTGAGTAAACTCTAGCATTGCTTCAATTAGCTTTGTTATCATGCAATGTCATTATTTTTTTCTGAGCTGGGCAGATAGCTCAGTTGATAAAGCACTTGGTTTGTAAGCACAGGGACTTGAGATTGATTCCCAGAACTCATATGAGATTCCAAGTGCAGTGGTGTGCACTTCTAACCCCAGTGCTAGGGACATGGAGACAGGAGGATACCTGAGACTCATTCTAGCCAGCCCAGCTAAACTCATAAGTTCCAGGCTAAGGAGAGAACCTATATCAATAAAAATTAGATAGCATTTATGAGGAATGGCACCAGAGGTTGTCCTCTAGCTTCCACATAGATACACATACCTGCACATGTGCATGCACCAACATACACACAAACATGCATGCATACCTAAAAAAGTTGTTTGTTTTTCCTTTTTAATGACTTGTAGTCTGTGAGGGCTCAAATGTGGGTTGAGGAAGGACTGCCTATACACTAATATCTTGTTACTCATGAAGGCCAAAATACGTAGAATTTCTGTATGACAAGATTTGATATGATATGCACTTTGTAGACATGTCCTTGCTTATGCTTGTATACATATTTGCATATAGATCTTGAACACGTGCATGCATTGTCAAAAATGTTAATAAGTGTTTTGACAATATTTTCTATAATTACTATCCATTCTGTCCTTAATATACAATCCAATGTCTGGATTATATATAGTAGTAGAGTTATTATACTCAGGACATAAAAATATAACATGCCCAGTTACACTTGAATTTTAGAGAATAAGTGACTTCAGAATAAATCTCTCTCGTGCAATATTTGGAACATATGCTTAAATTTTTATTTTTAATTTGAAATTAAAATTTAACTGAGAATTCTGTGTGATTTAATTTCCCAGTAGCCAGGTAAGCAAGATGAGGAGCTCAATAAAACTTTCTGAACAAATAAGTAAAAAATTAAAATTTTCAAGCCATAGGCATCATTTACCTTTTACTTTACTCTTTTCAATGTATTGAACTTTTCCACAGCTGTGTGATAGTTTGAAGTATTAATACCCACTCCCTACATCTGGTAGAGATGGCCACCTTTTCCCTGATTGGGATACTGTCCTACAGGAGTTGGTGAACATAAAATGTAAAGGCTTGGGTATGAATGGGGGAAGTTGGAGAAGAATGGCTTGGAAACAAATACTTTCTCTTACGATGGTTGAAGCCAGGATGCATCAGTCAGAAATACTCCTGAGACGATGGAAGTTGGGCTCCTAACTGGATAAGTACTTGATACAGAGGAACACTAGAATTCCCAGGTAGACTAGTGGATCCAGAACTAGGGGAAACTGTCCTGTTTCCTGTCCTGTCACCAAGAAGCTGGATTAGTTGCTACTACTGTGTACAAACAGCTGTAAAATCTTTTGATATATAGCACTGAGCATTTATTTTTGCTCTGCAGACTGGTTGTGGCAGCTTTATTTCACACTTTTCATCTGCTCCACGCACCCCCATCAGGGTCCCAGGCTGGAGGGACAATGACTCCTGGTAGAAGAGTTCACTCTCAGAGGTGACTGTGCTTCATATTGCCTCTTCAGGCCTAGACTAAGGACTCAGATAATGTCACTTCTGCTCACATGTCATTGGGTTCAGGGCTAGACTCAACATCAAGGTCAGGAAAAAATTTCTTTAATCAGATGTGAAAAAGGGAAGAGGTGAAAATTTATTGCTAATAATTGGTTCTGCAATCAGATAGCCATTATAAAAGCCGTTGAAGCAAAAGAGATCAGGGCAACTCACTGAGTCTTTGATAAAGAGGGACACATAAATGACTTTCCTCTGTGACGTAGGGTAGTGTACAAATTGTGAGGCAATATAAGCATCTGAAGTTGTATCAGTCATGCTGTTGTTGTTCTCTTCCTTCTTTTCAACTCCATCTTGGGACTCTCGTCCTACCTAACACAAATCATATAGCTTGATGCTTCAATGTCACAAATCCTCATAAATATTTGCATGTGTGACAACTCTGCCTTGGACTATGCTTCCATTCATCATCAACTTAGGTAATGCATATCAGACAGTATTGCTACTATTTATTGAAGGGATAGAAAGGGCTTCTTATTTTTAAAATATTCATTTATTTTTATCTATTTGAGAGTGAGAGAGGCAGATAGAGAGAGGGGCCTCCAGCCACTTCAAGTGAACTTCAGATGCATGCACTACCTTGGGCATCTTGCTTACCTTGCTACTGGGAAATTAAACCTGGATCCTTAGGCCATGGCAGGCAAGCACATAAACCATTAAGCCATCTCTCCAGCCTGGCTTCTTTTGTCTCAATTAGTTTTACTACTTGTACTATAAAATAAATAACATTATCCCTGTCTTATACATAAGACTGATGCTGGAAAATGTTGGACAATGAGCCAGGGAGTTCTGGTAAGAGTGGTAAGAGGTGGTGTCAGAACCCATGTGGACCTGGTATATGAAACCTGTGGCTTCCAACCACTCTGCTGTAACAGGTCTCTCCAGGTCTCTTCCCTTTGATTGCTATTGTCTTCTATCTTCCTTCAGGCTCTGCACAGGGGCTCTAATATGTTAGCTCCAACCACAGCGGTATAAAACCAGTAGAAAGATCCATGGAATGAACTGAGTAGCTTTCACAATAGGAGTTTGGCACAGTATTTGCAAACAAGACCCCAGAGTTTAAAAATGAATCTTCTCCACTAGGTCCACAAATGCATACCTTGCTTACCTCCAGTCAGCTCTAGGAATCCCTCCCCACTCCCCTTGCAGGGAAGGAAGACTGAGCTGACCACAAGATAGGGCTAGAAGCTTCCAGAAGCAACCCTGAAATTTCCCCATCTCTAATAAATCTATAATTGTGCTCCTGGCTCTACCTGTGGCCTTCCCTGCTGTTGCTGACTCAGTAGGTGCCATAGTCAGCTTCAAGGGTTGCTGGGACGAACTTCCAAATGAGGCACAGTGTATGGGAGAAACAGGATTTATTGAAGCTTATAGGTCCAGGGGATGATCCATAATGGCAGAAGAAGTTGTCCCCCTTTCACAGGTCCATGCAGAGAGAAATACCAACACCAGCAATATAAACAAGCATATCTAGGAATGGAACCCCAAGTAGAACTCAAGAACTGTGCATTCCTTAGACTTGGAATTTCAGATTTGCCCCCAAATACCCCTTAGGACTAGATCCTAGTATTTGCCCTCAGTGATAACTCCTCTAGCCAGGCAGCTGGAAATCTAAATTACAAGCTTTAATAAACTCCTAAATCTGTTGAGGGACTTCCATTCAAACTACCAGAGTAGGGTTGATAGTAAAGTCATGATGGCATTGTAGAAATGAGAGAGTGGGAAGCAAGTCAGTCTTAACAGCCCTTCTCAATGGTTCCACTGCCTGCTCCAGCAAATGGCACCACCAGTCCCTGTGGAAAGGTTTGTTTGTTCTGGAATCTTCAATCCCAAAAATATGGCATTGAATCTTTTAAAGCTACACACATAAATGTGAGGATGTGAGTTAAATCATTGTGCAAAAACTGATGGCCAGTGGTTTGAAGTTCAGTGGTGGGGTTACCAGATTGTATATGGACCAAATCATGCTTCTAGAGTGATGCACAAAGGATACTTGTAAATGGAGAACAAAAGTGCCTGTAATCATGTTTGTCAAGTGGGATTTCAGCCAGGATACCCCTGGTGAACTCTCAGAGAATCTGAGCTGCAGCAAGTGGACAAGGTCAGTATAGAGGGGTCCTTCTCACTTAGTAATCCTAACCAAGAATGCAGATGTGACAATCCTCTGACATCAGGCTGTGAGGACCTGCACATAGGTAAGTGGCTGAGCTCGTGTGCCCATAACTATACATACTACTGGGTAGGAATGCCAAGTCAACTAGCCTTGTCCAGCCAACTAAGATAACAGACCCAGTGTCAGGTGGGAGGGAGATGCATGTGACATCAAAGCATCAATGGTTTACCTTCAGACACATGAGCCAGAGGAGTAGTAACTCCCTGCCCAATACAAGCCTAATGTAATGATAAATATTGACAACTTGACAGAATCTAGACTCAGCCAAGAGCCAAACCTCTGAGCATGTCTCCAAGGGATGTTTGAGATTAGGTTAACTGAGGTGGGAAGAACCTACTCACTGAAGGCCATTCTGTGGATGGAGGTCCCAGACTAAAGCAAAAGAAGAAACAATGCATTCATCTATCTCTTCCTACTTCCTGACTGTGGATTAAATGTGATCACCTGTTTCATGCTCCTGCTGCCATGCCTTCCACACACCAGTGGACTGTATTCACTTGAACGGTGAGCCAAAACAACTCCTTCCTCCCTTAAGTTTTTGTCAGGCATTTTGTTTTAGCAACCAGAAAAGTAAGACACCCAAGAAGGCAGGGAAGGTGGGAAGCAGGGAGTCGGGGGGCATACACCATCTACCGGCTGTGTTTTGGATTCCAGTCAAAAATCAGCGTGAATTCAGTACAGATGAAATTGTTATTGTATATTTCTGACCCACAATTACTTGGATCCACACATCAAACTCTGGAGGCAGTTGACTATATCTACTGTGTTTTTCTTAAGACTCTTGTGGCAGCATCACCCTTAGTCACCATCTGCCTAGCTGTAGTGTGTATGTTTTTTTCCTCTTAGTTGATATAATTTTCTCACCCATCATGCTGAGGAGAAGGAATTAAGGAGTTTCTAGCACTGAAACATCTCACACCCTCCAAGGTTCAGGGTCCAATGCAGAAGAGGTGGTGGAAAGAATGTGAGAGTCAACGGAAGGGTACCACTCCTTACATACAACTGTCTGGAAAAAAATTGGCCTTGATATCCATGACCTCAAAGTGCCTAGCAATACCTACATAAGACCCTCATACTAGGAGAAAAAGATGATGACATCAAATTAAAAGAGAGACAAATGGAGAAAGGGAGGGGATATGATGGAGAGCAGAGTTATGAAGGGGAAAGAGGGGGAGGGGAGGGAAATACCATGGCTTGTCTGTAAGTATAGAAGGTGCCAATAAAAATATACATATATATATATATATATTAAAAAAATAAAATTCCAAAATTTTATCAAGTTTAAAATGGCAGATGGTTAATGTACTTCACCTGCTTAATGTTTGATTAAATTTTCTGTTGATGTTCATCAAAGGGGAAAATCTATCAGCAGTATTGTGAATTTAGCTTATTCTATCCAGAACTAAAATAAGCGAATAAAGTAGCAACTTTTGAGCTAAATCACTAGGTAAAATTCATAACAATTGCCTCTGGACAACCTGTGTTTAAACATATTGACATTTTAAGTCTTAACTGATTCATCTTTTAACTGAAATTACAAATAAAGACCATACTTACTAAGCTTAAATCGCACAATTGCTTTCAGTCATTCAAAGGAGCTCAAGTTCCTCTGGAGAAAATTAACTGCTCTTAAAAGAAAAACACAAGTGCGCCACTGTATACGCAGTCTGTAGTATTGGCTTGACAGTATTAATGCTTCTAATTTCTCCTTGATCAACAATGGAAGCGAGAACAATGAGTGGTCCTTTCTCCACAGATTCAATCTTTGAGATTTAATGCAAGCCAAGCCACTGAAGAGTTATATTCTGAATTCTGAAACATGTTTGCAATAAAGGACAGCTTATGAGTAAAGCTTAGAAGTACTTTATTCTTGAAGATTTTTTATTCCTAGAAGTTGTTTTTGTAGTTTTCTTAGAAGTAAAAGATATATGTTGAGTATGAAATGTGGAAACATGTGAATGGCTCAGTTGCCATCCAGCAGTTGTCTCTGGTAAAAATCTTCATCAATAATGAGACTCCAGATATCTAGGGCTAATATATTTTTTCTAAGAAAAAATTTAAATTGTTAACATGTATTAGCTACACATATTGACTCGATTGGCTGTGATATTCCATGTGTACATGTACTATGAATTCATCATTTCCATGGACTCTTCAGTCCTTGATGGTTCTATTCCTGACATTCTGGCTGGTTGAAGGGTAATTCCTCTTAAACTCTCATATCTTTTCTTTGTTTTTTAGCTTCTAATAATGAGAAAGGGATATATAATATGTGTTCTTCTATGTCTTTAATTGAAAGCAGACATAAACCTTTCCCATATATAGGGCTTTCAGAATAAGACTTTCATTTTAGGTATTTTATTTAGTTATTTGGAAGATCA